>NC_028456.1:29768765-30025813 GCF_000263155.2 Setaria italica | reverse complement strand
GATGTGTAAAGTGCATCGGGAGTCCCCATAAGCAACCAGAATTGCTTATTGCTTATATAAGCAACTCCACAAGCAACCCCATAAGCAAGAGTGATTGGTTTCGTAAACAACTTAGGGGTGTTTGGAGGGGTGCTAAACTTTAGCACCCCACTTTTTAGCACCTTTTAGCACTTGAACTCCCAAACAGGAGTGCTAAAAGGGGTGTGCTAAAGTTTAGCACCCCCATTTTCTTTAGCACACCCAAGGGGTGCTAAAAGGTGCTAATGGGTGCTAAAAGTAGTCCCAAGCCCATTTTTTACCCTGCTGCCCCCCTCTCTCCTCTCTCTCTCTCCTCCCCGCCACCTGCCTCTTCCGCCTGCCCCGCTGCCTCTGCCGGCCGTGCCTCTGCCGCCCGCCCCGCTGCCTCCGCCGCCCGGCCCCGCTGCCTGCGCCGGCATGCCACGTCGCCTCCGCCGGCCCCACCTCCTCCGCCGGCCGTGCCTCCACCGCCCGGCCCCGCTGCCTGTGCCGGCGTGCCACGCCGCCTCCGCCGGCCCCGCCTCCTCCGCCCGGCCCGCCGCCTCCGCCGGCCCCGCCTCCTCCGCTGCGGATCCGACCGGCGCCGCCTCACCCTCTCCAGCACCGGCAGAGGACCTGGAGCGGGAAGCCACAGAGCCCCGGCGGAGGCGGATCTGGCGTCCCGCCATCCCCGTCCACTCCGCCTATCCTGTCGCCTGCGCCCAAGCCGCCGGACGAGGTCGAGGCCGTCGCGGATGACGTTGCTGAAGTCGAGCGCCTTGACGGCGCGATCGAAGAAGTCGGCGACGAGGCGGTCAAGCGGAGGCCGGGCGGCGGCGCCATCCTCGGGGCCGAAGAGGAGGGCGCAGAACTCCTCGAGGCCGAGGAGGAAGGCGTCGAGGAGGCGGGCCGTCCAGGTGAGGGAGAGGAGGTCGTCGCCGTCGAGGGCCAGGAGATCGTCGAGGAGGTCGGCGACGCGGCGCTGGAAGGCATCGGCGACGGAGGGAGCGGATGGAGCGGCCGATGGAGGCGAGCGGTGCGGCTGGGGAAGAGGAGGAATCGGTGGCTGAAGGAAGAAATTGAGGAGGGGTAAGGAGAGGAGAGAAAGGAGGGGTATAATTGTCTTTTGCCACTAAATGTGCTAAAGTTTAGCACACCATCCAAACAGTCCAAGATGCTAAACTTTAGCACTCTATTTCAGGGTGCTAAACTTTAGCACTGTGCTAAAGTTTAGCACTTGCTATCCAAACATGCCCTTATTTGCTTATTTTAAGTTGCTTATGCATAAGCATGTGAAACCAAACGGGCCCGCTGTCCCTGCACGCGATGTGATAGCGGTATTCCCATGCAGGCAAGCACAGGTTAAGGACGAAAGATTTCACCTCCCCCTGCATGGCGAACCAGATCCACTCCTGGGCAGCTTTGATGGACCTCGGCACTAGCTTCTCGGCCTTCTCGCCGACAGGATCCATCACGAACGATATCGCCAGGTGCTCGAGAGCGGCGGCATCCTTCGTCACCCGGGCTCGCTGCGCGAGGGTGTCGTCGACGAAGGCGAGGAACCGTTTGGCGCCTCTCTGGCTCCTTTGAAGTTGGGTCTGATGTCGGAGACGAAGCGGAGGGAGGGGGCGCGCGTCCAGAGGCCGCGCCAGCGCCGCGAGAGCGCACCCGTGCGCACGGCGTCGCTCGCGTCCGGCAGCAGCTCGAGGACGCGCACGAGCA
Source organism: Setaria italica (assembly GCF_000263155.2). Taxonomy (NCBI): domain Eukaryota; kingdom Viridiplantae; phylum Streptophyta; class Magnoliopsida; order Poales; family Poaceae; genus Setaria; species Setaria italica. Next base: position 30,024,094 of record NC_028456.1, on the reverse strand, counting down.
CGTCGTCGCCGAGGTCGCTGACCAGGTCGGCGCCGGCGGCGGAGGGAGAAGCTCGCCTACGCCGCCGTCTCGACCAGCCGCACACGCCCATCGTGGACGAGAGGCCGCCGGCCGGACGCTATCGGATCGATGCCCCACCCCAGGCCTGCTACGTGCGGCTATGCAACCGAAACCATACGAGAGAGCAATTGCAACTGGACAGGACTCCCTCGAGGAAAAGAAAAACTGGAACTGGACTCGTCATATACACATGGATAGTCTTTAAGCAAATACTCTAGGTCTCGGCTTATAACAAGCGAAGGCCTCTAGCTACACTGTTATACTCCTCTCCAACTCTCCAAGCAAGTGCACACTTCCACTCATAGAACAAAAAAGTGCTGTCACAAGGAATCCACGTCCCATCACCACCTGGAATGATTTCAAAAGCACTTCTTATCTTCTCTAGCTCGTACCACGGGTCGAAAGTTAAAGTCGCCTTCTGAAGTTGTTTGGCATGTGCATGTCTGAGCACTCGTTGCATGAACCAGCCTTCGCAGTCGGTTACTACTACTCCATTGAACTCTGCTTCCTGGATATGTCAGCTAGGTGCATCTCATGGGATTTCCAAATTCCAATGGTCCAAGTGATCACAACAAAAGCAGTCGCGCTTCTGCGGCAAAATCTGAGGATATATTCGTAACCTGGTCTTCTGCCTAATAAAATACATAAAGGATTAAAAAGACAAGTAAATAAGCATCTGTAGAGGCATTATTAATATTTTCTTAACCAAACCAGGTAAAAGAAAACAATAATGTTAGCAAAAAAAAAACTTGCACAGGTCACGACAGCAGCATACAACAACATTTTCGTTGTTCACACAAGCGCAAAACAATTTTCTCCTGAAATTTCACATAGCTACAAGTTTTGTTTTTTCAGGCAATATAATGTTTATGTGTGGTCTTATAGTAGTGTACGAGTTGCGGAGCATATCACAGGATCCTTGGGTTGCATACCTGTGCTACAATAAGAGACACCCGAAGGCATGCGACTGATGTACAACACTGGAGTAGGCATATGCTACCATTGTTGTCGTCGTCATCATCAGGTGTATGTGAAAACAAGTGAATCTTGAGGCTCCTCACACATGACAATTCACCGTCGACATCGATATGCATAGGTTGGTCTTCCGAAGGTGAGCTCCTCCAGCCTCGGGCTGAACATCCTAAGTGTCTGGATGCAGTTATAGTCCCCTATACGGAGAACCTGGAGGATAGGAGTTTTCAGTTCCAGAGCCACCCCGGAGCCATGGATGCCCTCGCAGGACAGCTCCAAGAGCGTGCTCATTCAATTCGAAACGCCAAAGCCTCCTCAGCTGCAGCATCTGTAGACGCGGGCAGCACGTCGATATATGACAGGAGGCGTGCAAGGAGGTGGCTACTGCCAGCTGGTAAGACAATGCTTTCAAGTGAAAGATCCAAGAGTGAGGTGAACACTGCAGTGGCGGGGAGCTGGAGGCTTTCGCTGTCTAGTTTCCAATGCATGGTCTCCAGCTTTGCGGAGCTAGGAAGCTCGCTGAGATCCATCATAGGTTGCTGCTTCCCCTTCTTCCTGATGTTTGTCTCCCTCTCGGCTGATTTGACGGCGGTAATCCCTTAAAGGCACGCTGAGTTCGAGGACGAAAGATTTCACCCCGCTCCGCATAGCGTACCAAATCCACTCCTGCGAAGCTTTGATGCACTGCGCCGCTAGCTGTTTGGCTTGCTGGCCGGCGACGGAAGGATCCATCGGGAACGAGATCGCCAGGTGTTCGAGGGCGGCGGCGGCATCCGTGTGGGCGCGCCGCGCGAGGGCGTTGTCGACAAAGGAGAGGAACCGTCTGGCTTCGGCGGCGCCAGCGGCTCCTTTGCACCTCCGCCCGGTGCCATTGTTGACGAAGGAGGGGAACCGTTCGGCGCCGCTGAGCTTCCGCCTGGTGGCGGGGGCGAAGTTGAAGCGGAGGGCGGGGACGCGCGTCCAGAGGCCGCGCCAGCGCCGCGAGAGCGCGGCCGTGCGCACGGCGTGCCTCGTGTCGGGGAGCAGCTCGAGGACGCGCACGAGCACGTCGTCGCCGAGGCCGCTGATCAGGTCGGCGCCACCGCCACTGGCGGCAGCCGCCCGTCGCCGCCGTTTCGACCTGCTGCGCACGCCCATCGCGTGGCTGCTCCTCCGCCGCCGCTGGATGCGCGATCTGATTTATGCGCACCGCACGCCCTCGAGTAGAGCAGGAACCAAACATAGAAGGGCCGTAAAACGGACCACGGACAAACCCAACACATTCAGAGCCCATAACATGGCCTCGAGATCGGGCCGGGCCGTCTTCTTTGCAGAGGCCTGTCTATTTCGTTGGCAGGCAATCGAATGATCCTTCCTGATGAAACTGAAACGTGCAGTCACTAGCCAGTGAAGTTTGGTGGATTGAAGCAGTCAACTAATTAAGATCCTGTTACCATCTGTAATCCAGCCATGTGCCCGTGTACTGCTCTAACGGCTACCGTAGGAAAAGTCAACGACCGACGATGTCCGTCGATCGTGCCGTTGGCGAGTGCAGTACAGCGACGGCCGGCGAGGGAGTACGCCGTACCCTCGGCGTCTGTACCGAGTCGTTCGTAGCACATGCCGTGGGTGCTGGGCAGTGGGCTGGCTGGCGTAAGCGCCAGGTCCGGCGCACGGCACTTGCGGTGGGGGCGTGGTGCAGCCCGGCGGTCAAGGCTGAAGACGACACGCACCTTTGTGCGCGCGCGTGTCGTTAGGGAGGAGCAAATCCAAGCTGCATTTTCTCCGGGCAGCCGCTTGATTGGACCGAGCGCGTGCAGCCGCTGTCGTCGTCGTGGCATCTATCCCTCCCAAAGCATGCGACTCGTCGACCACCGGGGCATGGCATGCGACTCGAACGATCGTCTTGATGGCTCGATGTCCCAACCCAACCAACTTATCACCATCGTGTTCCGTTGAAACGGCGCATATCACATACGAGCAGCTTCACCGTTTCAATATCTGCTACTGTTGAGGTGATAATGGACCATAACTCTCGTATCTCATTAGCAATCCAACTCAGTACTTAGTTATTATTAGTTTAAAAACATACATTATTTGAGTCCGATCTTTATTTATTAGCCTAATCTAAATTATCCTTACCACCCCCAACTATTGGACGTGCCGTGTGATTCAGATGATGTGCCGTCTCGTCGCACATTTCCACCCAAACAAATCACACTAATTGCACCCACTTTTTTTTTTCAATATACAAGATGCCCAAGGATGATTTGCCTTTTTCTCAAATCCTTATTAGAAGCAGTCGTTGTCCACCGCACCCAGCACATCTGCACGCGCGTGGGGGCCGCCGGTGCATCCCTTTCTTATAATCCTGCAGTTTAAGAGTCAAAGCCTTAATTAATAACCAAGGTTAACGCTAAGCAGAGCACGCGCGGCGTCCATCAGCCGGAAATAAAAAATTCTTCTTCTCCCGGCCCAGCTGGCTGCTGCGGCTTTCAGCAGCGGACGGCACGCGCATGTGGACAGTTCTTCAGAAGCGCATATGCGCAACGCAACTGGTGGCGGCCGCGTCTGACAGCGCCGGCGACCGTCCGTACATACGGTGCCAGGTTTATTATACGGATACCCTATACTTGCGAGTTCGTAGACGCACATGTTTTCTTTCCCCCTCAGCTACTAGGAATAGTAGTCGTCTCGGATCATGTTCATGTCGGCCTGGTCAGCCGTCGTCGTCGATCGCCTTCGGCTTCGGCTCTGCTTCCATGTGGGAGCCTGGAGGTAGTTGTTGGCCCGTCGCGTCCACTGTGCTTGGAGTCTTGGACAGAGCAGTGGCGCCACTTGACCATAGAAAATTCCCTAGTTGCGCCATCCTTGCATGGTGGCGCAGCGTCGAGGGAGGTGCATGTGTCCGCCGCGGCGGCGGGGCCCTGAGACAAGTCGCCATCCGAGTCTCCATCAGGTTACCATATATCCCGCTCGGCCTCGGAAGGGGCAGCCAATCCCGAGCTCGAGGCCAGAGAGAGGGAAAGGAGATGAGGAGGCCTGGACCCAGCTGTTCGTGCCGCCATGGCTCTGCTGCGCTCCCGACGTTGCTGCTGCTGCTGCTGCTTCTTCTAGCTGCATCTGCGCAAGCTCAGCAAGCGAGGACAAGGACCGATCCGGTTGAAGGTGAGCGTGCATGTCTCCAGTTCTTTCTTTCAGATTAGCGAGGGGGTTTCAAATCAGCTTGCATCAAATCCATCGATCGTCTCCCTGCCTTCATCTGCTTTCGGAATGATAAACTACCACTTCATTATTCATCTCTGTTTTTGCTCCTCTGTGATGGCTTCTCCTGCTCTGGAGCCACCATGCAATTAACCGGCTTTCCGATCGAGCTGTCCGATTGACCCATCCGTCACCTCCTTCATCTGCTCATCTCTTTTGCTCTGTGTGCCCTCTCATGCTCTGACTCTCAAGAAAGCTTCTGAATTTTTTCTTTCATGGAATGTCCATTTTTCTTTGAAGTTTGCAAACATGATCTGTTCTTCTGGCTACTCCTGCCTGATTCCAGAGATCACCTACCCCCTCTGACCTCTGTTCCAAATTTCCAATAAACAAGCTCGTTCCAAACGTCTCGGTTGGAAGGTCAACCGCGCCAAGCTTATCGATATCGTGTTTCGCCTTTTGCTTGCCCACCATAAAATTCAGACTTGGCTTCGTCGGCTCCGCCATGTCAGCGTGGGTCCTGATCCCTGGCCGTCCGATCGCCGCGGGACCGGGCCATCGGACGGTCGATGAGCGGGTAGTTGTTTTTGCCGTTGGTTTGGGTCTATGGGATGTGTGTGAAGTGTGAACCCGTTTTCGGTTTGGCAGCGGCGGCGGTGAATGCGGTGTTCGCCAAGCTCGGCCAGACGGCGTCGTCGGCATGGAACATCAGTGGCGATCCCTGCACCGGCGCCGCCACGGACGGCACCAACATGGACACAGACCCCACCTTCAACCCGGCCATCAAGTGCGAGTGCTCCGGCCAGAACAACACCGTCTGCCACGTCACAAAGCTGTAAGTCGCCAACTCAGAGCTCACGTCTTGCCGCTCCGCACGGCAGGTGTTCGACGGATGGCCTGCCGGAGGTTTCGCTGTTTGTACCGAGCCTTTGGGTATGCGATGCGTCCGCCTCGCTGTGCTAGTACGTCGTTACCTCTGTATCTGAAAAGTGCTAGCAAGAGGATTCAGCGGTGCTCCATACGCCTGCTGGTGTTTATATCTGACGAACAACGATGATGATGGTTAAATTGAGATAGTGTGAGCTGACGGTCCTTTTACTTGACTTTGCTCACTTGCAGGAAAATATATGCGCTGAATGCGGTTGGTGCGATACCAGCAGAACTACAGAACCTCACGCGTCTGACTAATCTGTATGAACTCTCAACTTTCTTGCATTGTACCTGAAGGGTCCAATAGGACTTTTACTTGTGGATTGTGGTTTTTGGGGAACTTTGTAAATAGCTGATGCCTATTGCCTATTTCTTTATGAAGATATTCCAACATTACACCCAAATTCAAACATGATGAGCCAACTTTAATCTTTGTTAATATCTTTTCTGATGTTGTTTCAGGAACTTAGCACAAAATTACTTAACAGGGCCTTTACCATCGTTCCTCGGGAAATTGACTGCTATGCAGTACATGTGAGATTTAAATCTTAAACCGTTATTACATTACATGTTTTTGCTTAACATCAAAACATCATCTCATTCTGTTCAATACACAGGAGTCTGGGCATCAATTCATTATCCGGATCTGTTCCGAAGGAGCTCGGGAACCTTACCAATCTCGTATCGCTGTAAGAAATAAATTTTTGTAATGTGGAACCTTACTAATCTTGTATCACTGTATTTCACTAGGAAAGGTTAGAGATTTCTACTTAACATCTTCATTCCTTGAACTGATTAACCACTGTCTAGAAATGTAGCTTTCTGCCAGTAATTATGCTTCTAGGAATAGATATTTCTCATTTTTTGTGATTAACCTATATTTTTTTTGGTGGGTTTCAGGTCCTTTAGCTCAAACAACTTAAATGGTTCCCTTCCGTTGGAACTAGGGAATTTGGTTAAACTTGAGCAACTGTGCGTGTTAACTTGTTTTGGGCAATATATATTTCTTTCGTAGAATTGTTTGCTTGAATTAGTTGGCTCCTTATTTCTGTGCTCATATTTGCATCTCTTAATTGCAGGTATATTGATAGCGCTGGCTTAAGTGGTTCCTTACCATCATCGCTTTCCAGTCTTACAAGAATGAAAATATTGTATGCATATAAGAGATGTTTTGCTGACTGTACTGTTCCATGCCACTCAATCTTATTTGTTATTGTTCTTTGTGTTCAGGTGGGCATCAGATAATGATTTTACTGGGCAAATACCAGATTATATTGGGAACTGGGCTAATTTAACAGATCTGTAAGTTTTTTCTTAATTAATCTTCATTATTTGCAATCATTTCCTAATTGAAAATAGCAACATATGTTGTTTCCTTTTCATAATTGTTTGGTCCTTTTTTTCACGCCAAATAGTACAGGTACAACAAGCTATAGCTCTCCACAAGTCAATCTTTATTTTTATCAGAACTTAAGTTGGCACTGAAGTAGGACATTCATTTTATACCTACTTCACTTGTTGCCATATGTAAATGAGTTCATCTGTTTAGTGTCTAGGTCTTTCACTCCAGTGCCTATTACAGGTTGCTGAGAGCCTGAGGAAGAAGCTCACCTATGGTGTCTTGTCAGTGCTAAGGACTTTGTGGCTTTAGTAGCAACTAGAGCATAGAGTCAAGAAGTCTGATAGTATCCACATATTCAAGGGCACGAATGTGATGATCGAAAATCTGCTATAAATTTTCAACACTTTCGTCTTCTTAATGCAATGACACATAGTTCTCCTGTGTGTTCAAGTAAAAAAAGGAAAGAAAAGTGTATGTGTCTTTTACTCTACCGATTTCCATTTAGTGGCCTCTTAACTAATTTATTTAGGTCAGGTGTGAGCTGTTATTATCATATTAGTAAACATTAAATCTTTTTGTTTCACTATTCATTATTATACGATGCTACGTTTTGGGTACTAGTATTAGTAATCTTTGAACCTTTTTCTAATACTTTTCATTATAAATTTCTTGTTTTACCTAAGAAGTCCCATCTTTCTTGTTTCTTTACTAGGTAGCAGGTAAACACATTGGTAAATAAATGATGCTTGAGAAATAGTAACAATAATTTCAATTTGTAGGCGGTTTCAAGGCAATTCGTTTCAAGGTCCCCTTCCGACCACTCTTTCTAATCTCGTCGAACTGACAAGCTTGTAAGTGACTACTTATGGAAAGAGTAGGTACTATCATCCTTAAATTTGAAGTTTGCAGATGGGAAGAATGAACTATCTATTTCTGTGGTGCAGACGAATAGGTGACATAGTAAATGGAAGTTCTTCACTGGCATTCATCAGTAACATGACATCTTTGAGCACCTTGTATGCATAACTTGCCATTCATTTGATGACTCAAACTGCATCTTAATATTTTCTGTAGTGTAACCAATTGTTAAATCCGAAAACTCTTGACATGTTTCATTGCAGAGTTTTGAGGAACTGCAGGATATCTGATAACCTGGCATCAGTAAACTTTTCACAGTTTGCAACATTAACCCTACTGTAAGACATTTTGTTTCTTCCTAAACTCCAGTCAACTGCATGTTTTGCTAGATGCTTTAATGAACTGCTATGGATTATGCATTGTCTGATGACCCCTTTCTCTCCTAGTCTCATTCGTTCTACTGGTACAGGGATTTGAGTTTTAACAATATCACTGGCCAAGTACCACAAGCTCTGCTGAATCTGAATTTACTCAGCTTCTTGTATGGTTTATCTTTTCTTCTGATACTTATTTATAGGTTCTGATGACAATGATCATCAATCTTGCTAATGCGCAAATTTGGTCTGCCCAGGTTTCTCGGGAATAATAGTCTTTCAGGAAGCCTTCCAAGTTCTATAGGAACTTCTCTTAAAAACTTGTATGTTTGTCCACTTTCATTTGTGAAGTAAAACCAGGAAGGCGATTATCTGTAACATTTACACGCTTTCTTTTGTGCAGGGACTTTTCCTACAACCAGCTATCAGGAAACTTTCCCTCCTGGGTTAGTCCGAATTTGAAATTGTAAGTGCTGAGTTTTGCAAGCTTGATTGACTGACCAAAAATTCAGCCCTATTACTATTTTTTTAAAGATAATCCAATATCATACACTTGTATTAAACTAGCATTTTTTAATATCGACTACATCTAAAAAGCTGCTTTTGCTGCACCTAGATCATATTTATTTTTTCTTTTTTTTCTTTTTTTTGCATTTGACGTCATCTATGATTTAAAATCTTTGAACAAGCAGATGTGTACTTTACCTTACTGCTTATCTTATAAAACTGAATCAATTTTGTCCCTGCTTTGGTTTCTCTTGATTCTCCGCAATAGTGCCTTCTAACTTTTTTTCACATGTTTCATTCTACATAGGAATTTGGTGGCGAACAATTTCGTAATCAACAACTCCAATAACAGGTCAGTTTGTATTCAAATAGATCATTAAAGTCTTCAAGTACAATTTTTATGTTCTCTCAGGCCTCAGCTCATATTTTGGATTCAAATTGACAATGTTTGACATCTTCAGTGCCTTACCTTCGGGGCTAGGATGCCTTCAGCGAGACACACCCTGCTTTCTTGGCTCTCCACAATGTGAGCTTCCACTTCTGCACTTTAAGGATACGCTAAATAACATCAGTATTAAATAATTTAACATGCTTGCAGCTTCCTCCTTTGCTGTGGACTGTGGGAGCAATAGATCTATATCAGGCTCAGATAATTCCATGTATCAGACTGACAACGCCGATCTGGGACCTGCTTCCTATTATGTTACAGGAGCACCAACATGGGGTGTTAGCAATGTTGGGAAGTTCATGGATGCACAAAATGGAAGTTACATAATCTACAGCTCACGCCAGTTTCAGAAAACTCTAGATTCAGAACTGTTCCAGACAGCAAGGATGTCTCCATCATCATTACGCTACTATGGCATTGGACTTGAGAATGGAAACTATACAGTCACACTTCAATTTGCAGAGTTTGACTTCGAAGACATGCAGACTTGGAAGAGTTTAGGTAAAAGGGTTTTTGATATCTATGTTCAGGTAGGTTCCAGTCATTCTGATAACTTACACTTACTTGAGTCTTTAGCTTATGGGCTGATTGAAATTTTCTAATTGTTTTTTTCTTGCTTTTGGTACAGGGTGAGCGTAAGGAGCAGAACTTTGACATAAGAAAGGAAGCAGGCGGGAAATCTTACACTGCTGTCAAGAAGCAGTATACTGTTCCTGTCACCAGAAACTTCCTTGAGATTCATCTTTTCTGGGCTGGCAAGGGCACTTGTTGCATCCCTAGTCAAGGCTACTATGGGCCTGCGATTTCAGCTTTGAGTGCAACTCCAAGTACTCCCCTTAGCTACAAATCATTGTTTTAATACTTTTTAAACAATTTTCTTGGGGTAAAAAGATGCATATATAATTTCTACTTTGAGAAATGCTTATGATTGAAGGAATGCATACACATATACTTATGTCTAGTGGTACATATCCATTCTGATTTCTGCTGAATGTTCTCATGCGCACTTTCTGATAAAGGAAATTCATTTGTTACCAGGGGTTCTGATTCTGATCCCCATTAGTGAAACTATGATAATCCAATTTTAAATTCATCTCTGATAACAAGATTCAAAAAACACAAGTTGTATTTTTCCCTGACATGTAGAATGAATTTGACATTGAATTTCTGCAGGTTTATTTAATTTAATGTGTGCTAAATACATGATTTTTTTTAGATTTTTGAAACATTACAACATGTTGTGTTTGTTTGTGGGAGCGCTAGAACCCTGGGATACATAATTCGCTCTCTTCAAACAAAAACTAGTAAATATTGAAAAACTCCTAAACAGGGTAAGTTAAAGTGTACTGGTTCAGCTGTTAGATCACATTTTTCTAACAAGTGCACTTTCTGACAGATTTCAAACCTACAGTGCGTAGCGCTGCACAGAAGAATAGTAGTAACAAAACCGGTATAGTTGTTGGAGTTGTGATTGGTGCAGCAGTTTTGGTACTAGTAGCACTTGCTGGACTTTGTATGTGGAGGCAGAAAAGGAGGAAACTAGCATTGGAGCAACAAGGTACATCCATAATCAAGTATCACAATGTATTCTTAAATCTTAACCAAGATAAGGGCCATATTTCTGAAGTCGTCTTTTGGCTATGTTTGTAGAGCTGTACAGTATTGTTGGAAGACCTAACGTACTCAGTTATGGTGAACTAAGGACCGCTACTGAAAATTTCAGTTCAAATAACCTTCTTGGCGAAGGGGGATACGGATCAGTTTATAAGGTTAGTCCATCAGAAGTACACAAGGATATGAATCTGCCATCAAATTTCCTTCTAAAAGTAGCTTTTCTAAGTTGCGCAAAGCTAAAGGATGTTCCCATCTGTGTGTTTTGTTATGGAAAATCAGCTAGCTTTGTTAGCTCAACAATATTTTGGGTGCTGTGAACTCCTTTAATTTATTTTCACTAATATAATATTAATACACACACACCAGTGGGGTCATTCCCCACTACATTCCCTTTTTTCTATTGTTTTCCAGTTTATTTTCTAGTTTCTGCACATGGTTGATAAAATGGCATCTTCTTGCAGGGTAAATTAACTGATGGAAGGGTGGTGGCTGTGAAACAGCTATCTGAAACATCTAATCAGGGAAAAAAGGAATTTGCAACTGAAATAGAAACTATTTCTCGAGTGCAACACAAGAATCTCGTTAAGTTGTATGGTTGCTGCCTTGAGGGCAATAAACCGCTGTTGGTTTATGAGTACCTGGAGAATGGAAGCCTTGATAAAGCACTGTTTGGTACGAGTTCATTCAATTAGTGCAACTATGAATGTGTGTATTTGCGCGCGCGTGTGTGTGTGTGTGGGGGGGGGGGGGGGTTCACATTTGTTACATGGACATTAAAAAATAAACACTTATTTGCAGGTAGTGGGAGACTGAACTTGGACTGGCAAACACGCTTTGAGATATGCTTGGGCATTGCAAGAGGTCTTGCCTACCTCCATGAAGAGTCTGCCATCCGTGTCGTGCATCGGGACATAAAGGCTAGTAATGTCTTACTTGACACCAATCTTAACCCTAAGATCTCTGATTTTGGGCTCGCCAAACTTTATGATGACAAGAAGACACATGTCAGCACAAAAGTTGCTGGTACATTGTAAGTACATTTCTATCTTTCCCCCTTTATGTTAGTATTTTTCACATGTGAGCTAATATAAAACTTCTTGTAAATATTCTGTGAAGTGGTTATCTTGCACCTGAGTATGCCATGAGAGGTCATATGACGGAGAAAGTTGATGTGTTTGCATTTGGCGTGGTTGTTTTGGAGACTTTAGCTGGAAGGCCAAACTTTGACAATACACTTGATGAAGATAAGGTTTATATTTTAGAATGGGTAAGTTCACTCTGAACTCTAAACTTGAGGCAAGGCATTGTTGCACTCTAGTTTCCGTACTATTGGTCAAATCGTCTGTAAAGTTTATGCTAGGAATTTATAATGGAGTTCACAAGCCTTCATTACATCACTGTTTGCCACATCATTGTGTTAGGAAAAAATTGCGTGAATTTGCTGACCTGTAAACAAAATTCTAGTACTATGCTTAGGTTTATACACTACTTGAATACAGTAGTGGGCTAAATTTCAGCAAAATTGCTAAACTATAAATAAAATGCTAATTGTGCTATACTTAGGTTTATATCCTACTTGAATATAGTAGTGTGCTAAATTTCAGCATGCCAGCATGACGGATGTTATTGCAGTACAAGAGGTTGATCACATTTTAATTTCCTTCTTTTGACTAACATGGCAGACATATTATATATCCGAATTAGTGAATTTGCCTGAAGAAGACAAGCTACTCCAACCTGGCAGCTTATCTTCTCTCTATGATTTCAGGTCTGGCAACTGTACGAGGAAAACCACCCACTGGACATGATAGACCCCAAGCTTGCTGATTTCAACAGTGACGAGGTGCTCCGTGCGATCCACGTGGCCCTGCTCTGCACCCAGGGCTCGCCCCACCAGCGGCCGGCCATGTCCCGGGCTGTGTCGATGCTGGCAGGAGACGTGGAGGTGGGTGAGGTGGTGAACAAGCCCAGCTACATCACTGAGTGGCAGATCAAGGGCGGCAACACAAGTAGCTTCATGAGCAGCAATGTCAGCGGGCAGTCGAGCTTGGCACGGAGGGCAGCCTCGTCAGACACATCGTCTCCATACCTGACCTCTGTCATCGAAGAAGGCCGGTGATGACTAGCAAGTTCGGTCAAGCGATCGACGGATTGTTCCTTGTAAATTCACGTTACAAACAGTCTCGGGATTGTCAGCTTTTGCACATATATTGTGTTAGGTGGTGTGCTGTGTCCGATTGTTGCTTCCGTGTAGATCTTTTTCGGCCCAATTTTCTTTTTAGGCAAATTTTTTGTTCCATTTTGAATCGTATGCAGTCCAATTTTTGTATGCATAATCAAATGGTGATGATGTTGGAGGCTCTTGTCTATTTGGATGTGCATATATGGTTTTCAAGATTTACGTCACGTTAGAATGTTTGATGTAGCAAAATTATTAGTACATTTTTTGTGTGTAAATGCTACATAATATCGTGTTAGGTTATGTGCTGTGCTTGATGGTCGCTTCGCGTGGATCTTTTCTGTTCAACTTTTCTTCTTCTTTTTGAGGAAATTTTAGGTGCGATTTCAATGCGTGCATGAAACTGTTCTCGCACTTCACACTAAAGCTAAGTAGGCAGGCAAAATTTAGAACTACTCGACTATTGTATGTCCATGTCGAAAGCAGGTGACCTTAATTACCATCTTGATCTGGTCTGAATTCCTACAGTTTGTCCATGGCAAACAACTCATTCTGGGAAATGCATCTCTCACAATCTTGAATGCTTTGAGCTAGATATCTGACTGTCGGCCCGTGCTTAGCTGCTCTAAATCTTTGAAAAATGTATAATGCCAACCATGAGCAAGTCGTCTTCAAGACAGTTGCATAGATCTATTGTGCATCTAAGGAAAAAAAAAGATATTCCATATTGAAGCGTCAGGAATAGGTCAAAAAACCTGTAAGGCCTCAACGATTGCAACCGCTCTGACTCTTCTAACAGGGTCACCATCCGTCATCTTCGTGACTTTAGTGTACTTTGTAGAACTGTTGCTTCTTGTAACGTTCCCAGCTGAGACCATGTCCATTCCTAAATGCTGGGTCATCGTGTAATATATCTCCCACCAAACCAAGCTGGAGCAGAGAGGAGAGAGATGAGGTTGAAACCGAGCACTTGTCTCCATGACTTCGTGCTCTTGGTGCTACTGCTTCGTCTCTTTGTATCTGCATGCCGGAGCTCAGCAAGCACAGAGGACAAGGACTGATCCTACTGAAGGCATGTCCAGTTTGTTCGCGATTAGCTCGAATACCATGTAGCGCTCTGCTTTGCCTTCTCGTCAGAACAGGAATTCTATGTGCTTCATCATGCTAATACCATACACACCGTTGCTTCGTCCAACATGCATGGAACCATGCCTACATTGTTACACGCCACGCCACGCCACTCGTCTCCCCATATATGATTTTCGATGATGTGAAGGGGAGAGAAGGAAGTGACTGTTCGTGAAACAACCAACTCATAATGTAAAAATTTAGGATTATAGAACCACGCTCTCATCATTATTTTTTTAGATTAAGGATAAAATCATCCGGCCTTAGTTATCCACGAATGAATGCCTACAGCCAAGAATACATAGACTTAACAGACCATGCAGACCAGCAGGGGGAATCTCCCCTCCTGAAACACGCTCTCATCATTATACGAGTTTGTTATTTCCATGCAACTCACACAATATTTCTTTTTCTATACTTATGACACAAGTAAAAGACACAAGTGAAGGACCGAAACGGCGACCAGAGGGGGGGTGAATGGGCGCAAGTTCAAAAAATAAAGTTTAACACTTCCCCTTCCTCTCAAAACCTAATTAAATCACGTTTTTCAAATCTGGACAGAATACTGTTTCCTTAATAAAAAAGATATGGACGAAAATCCGTAAGACCGATCAACCTAAAAATTTGACAGAAAAATCCATACAAAATTATGCAACTAACCCAACTGGAATCATGTCAATCGGACTTTCGGATCTTGAGATATTAAAGGAACAAGCAGACTGTATCAGACAATGACGAGAATAGATTAAGCTCTAATAAGATGCCCTAGCATGATTTTAGATGGATCAAATCAATCTTAACCTCAGCACAACATGACGCACAAGCACATAGATTAATTCACTAATATGAAAAATTGAGACAAGTAATGTGCTTACAAAAGTGCATCTAGCCTCCGCCCAAACATCCTTCCTCTCTTAATTGGAGAGATCAATAAAAATCCCTCACTTAGATTGAAACCCTAGGCTAGACTAGAGAGAGATGAACAGTACCTGCGACGATGAACAGTACCGCGCGTGAACAGTAACCGCGATGAACAATAATCGCGATGAACAGTAATCGCGAGTTACTGTAGCGCCGAGTACTGTAGCGCCGCCTGTAGCAAAAGGGCTCCAACTCTCTCAACCCTAGGTGCCACGTATTTATATCCTTAGGGTGGCACGGCCTATTTACACATAACCCCCTACGCTAAATAAATTTAACGTAGGTGCGTAAATTCCAGTTACGTCCTCCATGACAAATTCCGCGATGTCCGCGATTCCTCCATCTCCGTGATGTGATCCTCGCGATGTCGCCGCACGACCATCCGAAATCGTATCGCGATCGCCGGAATTTCCATCTTCGGCCAACGCTCGCCGCACGAGCGTCCCGGTACGATGCATGGCTTTATGGCTCAACCAGCGAACCCCGGATTTTATGGTGTAATCCGAAAACCTCCCTTGACGTCCTCTCGCCGTGTAGCCAGGTACAGTAGACATACACCGCACGATCGCCTGTCCCTCGAACGCGAGCCTTGATCCACCCTTCACCGTCCCACGGTTCATCGGCATGGCATCCTATCCCCGTTCTTCACTCGTCGCCGCATGTACCTCGTCTCCACCTGTCACCTGCAACCACACCTGCCAAGAGACACGTCACACGCACACCGTGTTGTCAATCGCTCATCACCAAGGTACTAGCCCACCGGCATCTCAACAAGCCATGCTTTACAGTTATCTATTAGGTCGTCTCAAAGATAGCGGAGTTTCCAATACAGTATCTTGGACTACCTCTGATGACAGGTCGCCTAAGGAAAGCACACCTCCAGCCACTGGTGGACAAGGTGACCAGCAGTATGCCGACTTGGAGAGCACCCCTGATGAATAAAGCTGGAAGACTAACAACAGTCAGGGTTGTCATGAGTGCCATTTGCATCCACACCATCATCTCACTGAAAATTCCAGACTGGGTCTTCCAGGAAATCGACAAGCGCCGTCGGGGTTTCCTATGGGCAGGGAAGGATAGAGCTCATGGTGGACAATGTCTTGTTGCCTGGACTGGTGTCTGCAGGCCGGTGAAATTTGGAGGGCTGGGGCTACAGGATCTAAGAATGGCTTCATATGCCCTAAGGTTGAGATGGTTGTGGCTACAATGTACTGATGCAAACAGGCCAAGGAAACACCTGCAGATTGAGTTTGGAGATGACTCCTTACTTCAGCAGATGTTCCACGTTTCTATCGATGTGCAACTGGGGGACGGCAATCTAGCGCTCTTCTGGAAGGACAGATGGAATGGAGCGTCATCACCCTGTGACATTGCGCCTGATCTTTTGCAAGCTTATCAGGCCAAGGACTACGAAAAGGAGGACAGTTGCTGAAGCATTTCAGGAGAAGCAATGGATACGCGATATTGCCGGACGATTAACAGTGACTGCTCTAACACAGTATGTGCAGCTTTGGCACACGATCCATGGGATTCAGCTCCGGCCGGGAATAGAGGACATCATCTCTTGGAGATGGGATCCCTCGGGCATATACACAGCCAAGTCCGCATACCGATTGCTCTTCGAGGGGGCAACGCACTTTGCTGCAGCAAGCGCTATCTGGAAGACATGGGCGCCACTGAAAGTGAAGTTCTTCATGTGGCTTGCCATCAGAGATAGATTGTGGACAGCAGACAGGAGACAAAGACATGGGTTGCAAGATCACACAGCATGTGCACTTTGTGATCAAGAATTGGAGACAGCTGACTACATTTTTGCTAGGTGTTGTTACACACAGGAGGTCTGGCAAGCAGCTAGCAGAATGCTGAACTTGCAAAGGCAAGCGCCAAGTCCTGACATGACGGCAATAGATCGGTGGCTACAAAAGAGGCGGGGAATGAACAAAATCAAGAAAAAAGGAATGGATTCCACATTCATGTTGATCTCCTGGAAAATCTGGAAAGAGAGAAATGACAGAGTTTTTAAGCAGAAACCTAGCCAAAACAGCAGCACAATTGTCAAGCGTGATCCTTGAAGAGGCTCAGCTCTGGATCAACGCCGGCGCTAAGCATCTGGCCTCCTTGGGATGGCCGGCTGCAGTAGGAGTCCTAGGTCTCTCTTAGCTTCCTAGTTTTTTTCATGTGTTCTTCTGGCTGTTTCTTTACTTGTATAATTGACAACGAAGAAATCAGACCGTGTGCGTGTGCCCGGTTGGTCCGCGTCGTAAAACTATTAGTTTTTTTCTTAATATAAAGATACGTAGCTTCCCTGCCTGTTCTCGAAAAAAAAGTCATCTCAAAGGTTACCGGGCAATGCACAAGACTACCTGTTAAACGGCACCAATATACTTGTTTTAAAGAAATACCTAAGTCAGCCATGTTAATGCTGCGTAGGATATTTTAAAATATAGAGGGAGAGAAGGGAAGGTGAGAGAAAGACATGGTTGTTACATTACCAAATGGCAGATCAAGGGAGGCAACACCAGCAGCTTCATGAGCAGCAATATGAGCGGGCAGTCGAGCTTGGCCCCAAGGGGCGCCTCGTCGCACACCTCTTCGCCGTTCATTAGCTAGCTCCGTCATCGAGAAGAAGGCCGGTGATTTGCAAGTTGACGGACGGTTTTCTGTAAATGCACGTCACAAACGTTCTCAGGATATATATTCAGCTTTTACACATATTTTGTGTTAGGTTATGTGCTGTGATCGATTGTTGCTTCGCCCGGCTTAGATCGATTTTCTTTTTCGGGTCAAGTTTTGGTTTGATTTTTGAGTCCATGACCAAATGATGATGTTGGAGGGTTTGGTCTATCTGGATCTGTATATATGATTTACAACAGAACAACAGGACGATGCCAACCCGATCTATGATCGAAAAGAAGCAGCAAGATTTTCTCTGAGCACAATCTCGTGCACTTAGCTTGATGCCCCCACCCGTATGTTTACCTCTTCCCGTCGCAAAGAAAATAGAGGAAGACACCCGTATGACCCCTTTGGTCATACCCCTTTGCACCGCTCTCTCATGGCTCTTGTCTCCTCTGTCACGCTACTTGTATCGCTGTTGTGCTGTACTGTAGCGAGGAGTCAAAACCCAGGTTGAAGCTAAAAAGGAACTAAGGAAGAGGAGGAGCCGGTGAAGCTGGAAAAATTTGCTCCCCCGCTTCCAGATCCGGTACATGCTACGATGAGCTACATTGCACTATAGTTATGGAGGAGGAGCCGGTGAAGCTAGAAAAAATTGTTCCCTCGTCTTCAGATCCGGCATGCGCTACGATGAGATATAATGCGCTACTGGTAGGAGCTGTGCCAAAGAGACCCATACAGAGCAGATGGGTGATGCGTGCCCAACAAGCGAAGTGCGACTCCAGCGATGCCTCCTCTCCAGCGGCGTACCAAGAGTTTATATTTTAGAACGTGTAAGTTCACTCCCACTCTACACTCGAGGTGGAGCAATATCACCCATTGATACCTTCCCAGCTGAGACAATGTCCATTCCTAAATGCTGGGTCATCGTGTAATATATCTCCCCACCAAACCAAGCTAGAGCAGAGAGGAGAGAGCTGAGGTTGAAACCGAGCTCTTGTCTCCATGGCTTCGTGCTCTTGGTGCTACTGCTTCATCTCTTTGTATCTGCATGCCGGAGCTCAGCAAGCACAGAGGACAAGGACAGATCCTACTGAAGGTATGTCCAGTTTGTTCGCGATTAGCTCGAATACCATATAGCGCTCTGCTTTGCCTTCTCGTCAGAACAGGAATTCTATGTGCTTCATCATGCTAATACCACACACACCGTTGCTTCGTCCAACATGCATGGAACCATGCCTACATTGTTACACGTCACGCCGCTCGTCTCGCCTATATGATTTTTGATGATGTAAATGAATATTAACTTGAATAATATGAACGGAAATATGTTTTCAATAACATTTAACCGACTTGAATCATAAAATATTAGCTTTTCTAAAGTTAAGTGAGTAATTGGTGTAATTTATACATGAACATTTATAAATAAAACTTGAATAGGTTTTTACCTCGATCTTTGTAAATAAAGTATAATTTGCATTAATTCGAACTGAGGGTATTTCCTTTCTGAAATGTAAAGGTTTTCTAATTAAAATAAACCTAGTCTATAGTTTTTTGTGCTCTCATAAATGAAAATCGTTTGATAGCCGTTCTTTATTAGCTTTAGATCAGTATCTCTTTTGAAGATCTAGTGTTCTGTAAAGCTTTAGATCTTTCCAGTTCTTCCAGTTCCAGTTCCACCTCAGACCTGTTTCTTTCATGAATCTAACCAAGCTTTTCCTTTTCAAGCATAGTTTTGTGTGCTTTAGTGATCCAAATAGTTTATCTCAAAGTTTCTAACCATCCTTCTGTCTTGCTTATTTACAAGAATACCATGCATGTATTAATTGGACATGGAGCGACCACCTAGAAAAATAGTGCAACCACAAGAACTATATGACTCTGGTCTTGACTAATTAATTAGAGACTCTATCTGGCTCGGTCTTGGCTAATTAATTAGAGACTCTAGTTGGGGTGATCTTACTGAAAGGGCAAGGGGGGACTCTAGTTGGGGTAATCTTACCGAAAGGGCAAGAGGGGGGACTGAGTCGTTGTATAGCCCGGTCCACTTGGGAAGTGAGCTTTGCTAAAACACTATGCCCATTAGAGAGGTTTATGTGCGCCAGACACCAAAACCTTAACGGGTTATCACGTATTAGGGAATATTTGTAAAGGCCTCGTAGCGTCTCTTTGCAGTCACACCTCGGTAGTGTGATAAGTGCCTACTTTTGCACAACATGGTTGGGTCTAAAGTTCTCTTGAACTTTTACGCGACTTATGGTGAAAGTGTACAACCTCTATAGAGTGTAAAATTAGTATATCGGTCGTGCTCACGGTCAAGAGCGGCCTGTACCCTCACATGGTTAATAAACTTGAAGATGAATTATTTATATACCTTTATGTGATACTGTTATTGTTATTCACTAATGATGTCGCTATATGTATGCAACTAGATCCTGTATAGGTAGCATTTGGTTTTATTTTAAAATCGGTTGTGATAGCCGCCTCATCTCACACTTCTTCGCCGTTCATTAGCTAGCTCCGTAATCGAGAAGAAGGCCGGTGATTTGCAAGTTGACGGACAGTTTTCTGTAAATGCACGTCACAAACGTTCTCAGTATATATATATATATATATATTTTATATATATATATATATATATATATATATATATATATATATATATATATATATATATATATATATATATATATATATATATATGCCTCCGCTATTCGGTACCTAGGGTACGGAATACCCTATTCCGTACCCGAGCCCCTCCCACGCTGGTTATTTGTTTTTTTCGAAATGTCAGTTTGATTGCCATTTGCATTCAATACTTGATTTCTTTGTTCTCAGTTATCTCTGGCACTTGTGTGTACTGTGTAGTCTGAAAAATTAGTAATATTTTTTTCAATTCTCAGTGCAGATCATGAGTACATCAGCATAGGTGTCTTTGCCAGTACATATGTTATTTGCAATGAGGAACCTAATTTAGTGACGTGAGCATCATGAAGTTCTTTTTTCACATGATTACTCTATTATTCATTACTAATTTCCCTGTGTGTGCAGATTGGAGAGAGGGTCAAAGCATCTTCGGCAGGCATGACTATGTGACTGCTCAACTAGAAGGTCCTTTCTTCCACAATATGCTTCTGTTATTTAACATTATATTCATAAAATTGGTGTCTTGATAACCGCTTGATCAAATTAGGCATGTCCACATGTCCTTGAGGTTTTAGTGCATTAGTTAATACAGTATATAAACATTCATTTGCTATGTGAGCAATATCCACGTTTCCTGCTTATGTGTTGTCTAGTTAAAAGAGGATTTCTTCAGCTAGGATTGTCACTATATTTAACTGAATCTCCAGAGTTCATTCTTTGTATCATTGTATGTGCCATATGGTGAAAGAATATGCAGAAATGAAGCACTCTGTTTGTGCTGATCATAGCTTATTACTTAATATGTTCAATCTGCTGTATAGTAAGTTTTTACATATATATAATAGAGCTATAAATGGTTTTCTAGCTGTTTCTTCCATTTATCAACTAGTGATAGCCTTTTCTTAAAATTACGATGCAATATTTTAAATATAGTGCACATGTGGTATTTTAAATATAGCCTTTTCTAGCTGCTACTTTGTACACCCTCGGAGCTCATTGCTCTTGGCCTCTTACCTCGACCCTAAGGCTTCAATCTGCAGGCATACAGAAGAGAAATGAGTTTGAGAATTTAATAAGTCATTCGCGAGATCAACGAATGGCAACAGCATCCATGAACCGAAGATTCACTTGCAAGATAAAAAACAACAAAACAAACAAACAAGGCAAGGCAAGAGTTGTCTGTTTCTTCTACACTAATATAGAACAATTATAATTCCTACATTACTGGGAGATTTCATTGGAGGATTGCAATTGGACTAGCGAGAGTGTATTCATGTCTAAGAAAAACATATAGGTTGTATTATAACACTAGCAGCATCGTAGAACATCTGGTTTTCATCAATTAGTTCAGACTTAGAAAAATAGAAACTCAAACCAAATATTCTATCAAGCTCAATTGACATTTACAGGTTACAGAAACAAGAATCCAATAATCTGGATCACAAATTCACAATACAAGCTCCGGCACCGACCCATGATGCAGAATCTCAGGGAGCAACTCAAATCGACGATGTAGATATGGTTCTGACTTTCTGACCAATCGAATTGTCCACTGAACCACACACGTGTATGCAGAACAATGAAAGATCGAGCTGTGACATCGAGGAAAGGGGAAGGGGACTGAGGAGTTCAACGACCTCACCACTGCCTCCAATGAAAAGCCACCCGATAAGAACGTCGTAGCAGGGAGCTGCCGGACCAGTCCTTGCCGGATCCGTGCGAGATCCAGCCATGGGCCTGCGTGAGCGAGCTCCGCAGTGGACCTGCGGGACCTCCAGCCTGACGACCTTGGGACGGAGGGCCTGTGGGCAGCAGCGACACCGGCGTCAAGCTTGGGGGCAGAGATGGGCTTGAGCGGGGGTGTAGCTCACACAGCGGCAGCCGCGCTCGGGGGAGGAGAGGACCACCTGTGGAGGACGACGAATCGGTGCGGACTGGCTCGAATCGGCGAAGGACAGGCTCAAATCGGTCGTCGGCACTTGGGCTCGGGAGATGAATGGGCGGCAGCGCTCGAGGCCTCGAGCTCCCTTCTCCAGCCACGCTGCGAATCGGCCGGGGGATAGGCATGCTCTACACGAGCAGAGGTTGGGGCGGCGCATATCGTCGATGGAGCGAGCGGCGAATGCGAGGTCGGCACCGAAGCCAATAGCCCGCGCATGACGGTGCTCCTCCGATGCAAGATGCAGAGCCGGCGCTGGATCCGCCGGTCGAGCTCGCGCAATCAAGCAGGCAGGCGGCAGAAGGGCGACGATGACCGACGGAGGAGCTTCGCGGCGCGTGAGTGCTACAAGGGCGCCAGCAAACAAATCGCGGGATTTTGCGGCGGTGCCGTCGATATGGAGCGGAGGATCCACGGGAGAACTGCCAATTTCATTCGAACCCACGATCTCAGCTGTATTACGAGGCAGTTTTTTGGAACATGCAGCCCAAAAGATAAATAACGGAGCGCAAAACTGCAACTGGCAAGCGGCGTGACGGGGGCAGGCTGGTTCGACGGATGGCTCGGGTACCGAATAGCTTATTCCGTATATATATATATATATTCAGCTTTTGCACATATTTTGTGTTAGGTTATGTGCTGCGATCGATTGTTGCAAAGAAAATAGAGGAAGACACCCGTATGACCCTTTGGCACTGCTCCCTCACGGCTCGTGTCTCCTCTATCACGCTACTTGTATAGCTGTTGTGCTGTGCTGCAGCGAGGAGTCAACCCATATTGAAGCTAAAAAGGAAATGAGGAAGAACAAGAGTCGGTGAAGCTAGAAAAATTTGCTCCCCCACCTCCACCTTCAGATCAGCACGCGCTATGATGAGATACATTGCACTACAGTTATGGAGGAGGAGCTGGTGAAGCTAGAAAAGTTTGCTCCCCCACCTCACGCGCTACATTAAATTGAATTGGTCCATTGCAAACATTTCATTATTCTCCGGGGTAAATCTAGAACATGACAGTGACAGTCATGAATGATCTGGGCTAATATATGTCGGCACGAGCTTTATTTAGTTGTGAAGGAGTGTGAGAAGGCTTTGAAAAGTATGTAGCCACTCATGTGCAATTGTTTTCATGGCAGATGCAAATTTATTGCGCGTGGAAAAACAAACAAACTTCTTATGAGGCTAGGAGACGTTAGTAGTGCGACGGCGCCCAAGCTAGCGGGAGCAGATGCAGGAGGGAGATGAGGTTGAAATCGAGTTCTTGTCTACAAGGTTTCGTGTTCTCCGTGCTGCAGATTCTTCTAGTTGCATCTGCCGGAGCTCGACGAGCGGCACCAAGAACAAGGACAGATCCAACTGAAGGTATGCCCACCTCGTTTCCTATTCCTGAAACATAAGAGCTTTCCATGAATGTTATTCACTTGTGAATGTTAAGGCCGGATATCATTCCTTTATCTTAAAAAAGAGCTTTCCATGAGCTGTTCGTTCCTGATCGATCAGCTTTCCTAGGGGATTGTAGGTTCCATCTCATGTACTCCTATGAAAGTATAAACTGCTTTCACGTGAGGATGTTTCATCCTCATTCGCTTGAAAATTATACGTTCCTCCTCCTGGAAGAAATTAAAAGACGGCCAAGCTAGGTGGTGTAGTAGACTTACCTTTTCGCCGTCACATGTGAATCTGATCACGGTTTCAATTCGATATCGTTGCAGCGGCGGCGGTGAACGCGGTGTTCGCCAAGCTCGGCCAGACGGCGGCGTCGGCATGGAACATCAGCGGTGACCCCTGCACAGGCGCCGCCACGGACGACACCAACATCGACACAGACCCGAACTTCAACCCGGCCATCAAGTGCGAGTGCTCCGGCCAGAACAACACCGTCTGCCACGTCACAAAGCTGTAAGTCGCCAACTCAGAGCTCACGTGTTGCCGCTCCGCACGGCAGGTGTTCGAGGGATGGCCTGCCGGAGGTTTCGCTGTTTGTACCGAGCCTTTGGGTATGCGATGCGTCCGCCTCGCTGTGCTAGTACGTTGTTACCTCTGTATCTGAAAAGTGCTAGCTAGAGGATTCAGCGGTGCTCCATACGCCTCCTGCTGGTGTTTATATCTGACGAACAGCGATGATGATGGTTAAATTGAGATAGTGTGAGCTGACGGTCCATTTACTTGACTTTTCTCGCTTGCAGGAAAATATATGCGCTGAATGCGGTTGGTGCGATACCAGCAGAACTACAGAACCTCACGCGTTTGACTAATCTGTATGAACTCTCAACTTTCTTGCATTGTACCTGAAGGGTCCAATAGGATTTTACTTGTGGATTGTGGTTTTTGGGGGACTTTGTAAATAGCTGATGCCTATGACCTATTTCTTTATGAAGATATTCTAGAGGTTCAGCATAATTGTAATATTCTGGAAATACCATATTCCAACATTACACTCAAATTCAAACATGATGAGCCAACTTTAATCTTTGTTAATATCTTTTCTGATGTTGTTTCAGGAACTTAGGACAAAATTACTTAACAGGGCCTTTACCGTCGTTCCTCGGGAAATTGACTGCTATGCAGTACATGTGAGATTTGAATCTTAAACCGTTATTACATTACATATTTTTGCTTAACATCAAAACATCATCTCATTCTGTTCAATACACAGGAATCTGAGCATCAATTCATTATCCGGATCTGTTCCAAAGGAGCTCGGGAACCTTACCAATCTCGTAATGCTGTAAGAAATAAATTTTTGTAATGTGGAACCTTACTAATCTTGTATCACTGTATTTCACTAGGAAAGGTTAGAGATCTCTACTTAACATCTTCATTCCTTCAACTGATTAACCACTGTCTAGAAATGTAGCTTTCTGCCAGTAATTATGCTTCTAGGAATAGATATTTCTCATTTTTTGTGATTAACCTATATTTTTTTGGGTGGGTTTCAGGTCCTTTAGCTCAAACAACTTAAATGATTCCCTTCCGTTGGAACTAGGGAATTTGGTTAAACTTGAGCAACTGTGCGTGTTAACTTGTTTTGGGCACTATATATATTTCTTTCCTACAATTGTTTGCTTGAATTAGTCGGCTCCTTATTTCTATGCTTATATTTGCATCTCTTAATTGCAGGTATATTGACAGCGCTGGCTTAAGTGGTCCCTTACCATCATCGCTATCCAGTCTTACAAGATGAAAACATTGTATGCATATAAGAGATGTTTTGTTGACTGTACTGTTCCATTCCACTCAATCCTATTTGTTACTGTTCTTTGTGTTCAGGTGGGCATCAGATAACGATTTTACTGGGCAAATACCAGATTATATTGGGAACTGGGCTAATTTAACAGAACTGTAAGTTTTTTCTTAATTAATCTTCATTATTTGCAATCATTTCCTAATTGAAAATAGCAACATATGTTGTTTCATTTTCATAATTGTTTGGTCCTTTTTTTCACCCCAAATAGTATAGATACAACAAGCTATAGCTCTCCACAAGTCAATCTTTATTTTTATCAGAACTTAAGTTGGTACTGAAGTAGGACATTCATTTTATACCTACTTCACTCGTTGCCATATGTAAATGAGTTCATTCTGATTAGTGTCTAGGTCTTTCACTCCAGCACCTATTACAGGTTGCTGAGAGCCTGAGAAAGAAGCTCACCTATGGTGTCTTGTCAGTGCTAAGGACTTAGTGGCTTTAGTAGCAACTAGAGCATAGAGTCAAGTAGTCGGGTAGTATCCACATATTCAAGGGTGCGAATGTGATGATCAAAAATCTGCTATAAATTTTCAGCACTTTTGTCTTCTTAATGCAATGACACATAGTTCTCCTGTGTGTTCAAGTAAAAAAAACGAAAGAAAAGTGTATGTGTCTTTTACTCTACTGATTTCCATTTAGTGGCCTCTTAACTAATTTATTTAGGTCAGGTGTGAGCTATTATTATCATATTAGTAAATATTAAATCTTTTTGTTTCACTATTCATTATAATACGATGCTACGTTTTGGGTACTCGTATTAGTAATCTTTGAACTTTTTTCTAATACTTTTCATTATAAATTTCTTGTTTTACCTAAGAAGTCCCATCTTTCTTGTTTCTTTACTAGGGTAGGTAAACACATTGGTAAATAAATGATGCTTGAAAAATTGTAACAATAATTTCAATTTGTAGGCGGTTTCAAGGCAATTCGTTTCAAGGTCCCCTTCCGACCACACTTTCTAATCTCGTCGAACTGACAAGCTTGTAAGTGACTACTTATGGAAAGAGTACGTACTATCATCCTTAAATTTCAAGACCTGCGGATGGGAAGAATGAACTATCTATTCCTGTGGTGCAGACGAATAGGTGACATAGTAAATGGAAGTTCTTCACTGGCATTCATCAGTAACATGACATCTTTGAACACCTTGTATGCATAACTTGCCATTCATTTGATGACTCAAACTACATCTTAATATTTTCTGTAGTGTAACCAATTGTTAAATCTGAAAACTCTTGACATGTTTCATTGCAGAGTTTTGAGGAACTGCAAGATATCTGATAACCTGGCATCAGTAAACTTTTCACAGTTTGCAACATTAACCCTACTGTAAGACATTTTGTTTCTTCCTAAACTCCAGTCAACTGTATGTTTTGCTAGATGCTTTAATGAACTGCTGTGGATTATGCATTGTTTGATGACCCCTTTCTCTCCTAGTCTCATTTGTTCTACTGTTACAGGGATTTGAGTTTTAACAATATCACTGGCCAGGTACCACAAGCTCTGCTGAATCTGAATTCACTCAGCTTCTTGTATGGTTTATCTTGCCTTCTGATACTTATTTCTAGGTTCTGATGACAATGATCATCAATCTTGTTAATGCGCAAATTTGGTCTGCCCAGGTTTCTCGGGAATAATAGTCTTTCAGGAAGCCTTCCAAGTTCTATAGGAACTTCTCTTAAAAACTTGTATGTTTGTCCACTTTCATTTGTGAAGTAAAACCAGGAAGGCGTTTATCTATAACATTTACACGCTTTCTTTTGTGTAGAGACTTTTCCTACAACCAGCTATCAGGAAACTTTCCCTCCTGGGTTAGTCTGATTTTGAAATTGTATGTGCTGTGTTTTGCAAGCTTGATTGACTGACCGAAAATTCAGCCCTATTACTATTTTTTTAAAGATAATCCAATGTCATACACATGTATTAAACTAGCATTTTTTAATATCGACTACATCTAAAAAGCTGCTTTTGCTGCACCTAGATCATATTTCTTTTTTTTTCTTTTTTTTTTTGCATTTCACGTCATCTATGATTCAGAATCTTTGAACAAGCAGATGTGTACTTTACCTTACTGCTTATCTTAAAAAACTGAATCAATTTTGTCCCTGCTTTGGTTTCTCTTGATTCTCCACAATAGCGCCTTCTAACGTTTTTTGCATGTTTCATTCTACATAGGAATTTGGTGGCGAACAATTTCATAATCGACGACTTCAATAATAATAAGTCAGTTTGTATTCAAATAGGTCATTAAAGTGTTCAAGCACAATTTTTATGTTCTCTCAGGCTGTCAGCTCATATTTTGGATTCAAATTGACAATGTTTGACATCTTCAGTGCCTTACCTTCGGGGCTATAGTGCCTTCAGCGAGACACACCCTGCTTTCCTTACCCTTCACAACGTGAGCTTCCACTTTTGCACTTTAAGGATGCGCTAAATAACATCAGTATTAAATAATTTAACATGCTTGCAGCTTCCTCCTTTGCTGTGGACTGTGGGAGCTCTAGATCTATATCAGGCTCAAATTATTTTATTGACAACACCGATCTGGGACCTGCTTCCTATTATGTTAGACCTGCTTCCTATTATGATACAGGAGCACTGACATGGGGTGTTAGCAATGTTGGGAGGTTCATGGATTCACAAAATGGAAGTTACATAATCTACAGCTCACGCCAGTTTCAGAAAACTCTAGATTCAGAACTGTTCCAGACAGCAAGGATGTCTCCATCATCATTACGCTACTATGGCATTGGACTTGAGAATGGAAACTATACAGTCACACTTCAATTTGCAGAGTTTGAGTTCGAAGACATGCAGACTTGGAAGAGTTTAGGTAAAAGGGTTTTCGATATCTATGTTCAGGTAGATTCCAGTCATGCTGATAACTTACACTTACTTGAGTTTTTAGCTTATGGGCTGATTGAGATTTTCTAATTGTTTTTTCTTGCTTTTGGTACAGGGTGAGCGTAAGGAGCAGAACTTTGACATAAGAAAGGCAGCAGGCGGGAAATCTTACACTGCTGTCAAGAAGCAGTATACTGTTCCTGTCACCAGAAACTTCCTTGAGATTCATCTTTTCTGGGCTGGCAAGGGCACTTGTTGCATCCCTAGTCCAGGCTATTATGGGCCTTCGATCTCTGCTTTGAGTGCAATTCCAAGTACTCCCGTTGGCTATAAACCAACGTTTCTATACTGTTTAGATAATTTTCGCGGGGTCAACTTAGTTCCCATTAGGAGAATGCTGATGACTGAACCAACACTCTTACATGTATAATAGTGATACAGAATTACAGATCCACTCTGAACCGGTGCTGAATTCTCAAGTACTTTTAAAAAGTGAAAATTCATAAACACTTAACATAGGATCCAAATCCAAGATTTCATTTGTTCTAACAAGTGGACTTTTGGACAGATTTCAATCCTGCAGTACGTAATGATGCCCAGACGAAGCGTACTAGCGATACAGGTGTAGCTGTTGGGGTTGGGGTTGGTGCAGCAGTTTTAGGACTAGTGGTGCTCTCTGGACTCTATGTGTTGAAGCAGAAAAGTAGAAAATTGTCATTGGACAAACGAGGTACATGATATGACAGGTTCACAGTGTATTCTTAAACCAGACAAAGAGGTTGTGCTCATAAACTTATCTCTTGTGATTCTTGCAGAGCTGTACAGTTGTGTTGGAAGACCAAATGTATTTAGTTACAGTTATGGTGAACTAAGGACCGCTAGTGAAAATTTTAATTCCACTAACCTTCTTGGTGAAGGAGGATACGGGGCAGTTTATAAGGTTAGTTCATCTGTACTACACATGGTGACATGGATGCAAATTTGCTATGGAATTTTAATTTACCTCTGAAATTAAGTTTCCACGTACATAAGTAGTGCACATCAGAGCTCTTTTTCTGTATGCAAATTGACTAATAAACCTCTACTTCTGGGCAATGCTTCACCTATTCTTTTAGTAATATCAATCTACACACACATTCCCCATTGGTTTTCCCTTTTGTTGCTCTCTACTAGTTCCTTTTATAGTTGCCCGACATGGTTAGCTTGGCAGTATCTTTATTTTGTCCATTATATGCGTGATAATGAGGTGTCTGAAACTTACATTCTTGAAAAATGCCACATTTTCGCAGGGTAAACTGACCGATGGAAGCATGGTAGCAGTAAAGCAGCTATCTGAAACATCTCGTCAAGGGAAGAAGCAATTCATAGCTGAAATAGAAACTATTTCCCAAGTGCAACATCGGAATCTCGTGAAGTTGTATGGTTGCTGCCTTGAGGGCGAAAATCCACTGCTGGTTTACGAGTACTTAGAGAATGGAAGTCTTGATAAAGCATTGTTTGGTACAGGTTCATTCAATTTGATGCAACTGTATATAACTCCGGCCCTCCAGGAGTTCATCGTATAACTTAAACATTCATTTGCAGGAAGTGGGAGAAAGAACCTAGACTGGCTTACACGCTTTGGGATATGCTTAGGCATTACAAGAGGTCTAGCTTATTTGCACGAAGAGTCTAGCATCCGTGTTGTGCATAGGGATATAAAGGCCAGTAATATCTTACTTGACACCAATTTCAACCCTAAGATCTCAGATTTTGGACTCGCTAAACTTTATGATGACAAGAAGACGCATGTCAGCACAAAAGTTGCCGGTACATTGTAAGCGCATTTGCATCTTGCCCCATTTATAGTAAGTAGGGAATGAGAGGTTATCTTGCACACTGGAGTGCACCTTTATACAATTGCAGAAAGTTTATACTTTAGTTTGATTAATCTGTGAGCTAATAACATTATTTTTCTGCTCTTCTTTCAAGTGGTTATCTAGCACCTGAGTACGCCATGAGAGGTCATGTAACGGAGAAAGTTGATGTATTTGCTTTTGGCGTGGTCATATTGGAAACAATAGCTGGAAGGCCAAACTATGATGATAGGCTTGACGAAGACAGCGCCTATCTTTTAGAATGGGTAAAGTCACTACAAAATTTAGACCCAGGTCAAATTGCAGTTTTTCATGTGGTAACTGGGAATATATATATATATGATAGGCACTTATATAACATAAAAATTAAAGCTCATGTGCGTTCATAAGATTTTTTATTCAAAAACTTAACCATAATTTTGACATCATTGAATTATATAAAAAGAGATGCAGTCAAATAAATAAGCTATGTACAGAATGCTAGTTGTTGATAGGCACTTGTTTAGAAGAGGGAAAGTTTTGTTACTCCCTCGGACACAGAATATAAGTTATTGATCTAAAGATCTATGCTCCAGTGTCCCTCTTCTAAAATGTGCAGCAGTTTTAGCTTTGCGCAGCACTACATGAAGAATTATTTAGATTAACAACATAAAAATTTAAAAGTTGTTCATATACTAAATTCAACATAAAAATGCTATTTATTTGAGACAAATACATTTTTCGTAGAAATTGCTAGTCATGCATATGGTGTCACTTATAAGACCTTGTTAGCATCTAAGCAGCTGACACAGCGTGTTAAATTTTAAAATGGCAGCATTATGTGGATCTTAGAATTTGGAATCATATGAAAAAAAATAGTTTGTTGCATTCCTACAACAGTGAAGTTCTCCTACATGCATGAGCCCTACGCTTTCAGGTCTGGCAATTGTACGAGGAAGGCCGTCCTCTCGACGTCGTGGACCCGAGTCTCATGGAATTCGTCAGCGACGAGGTTCTCCGTGCCATCCGCGTCGGCCTCCTCTGCATCCAGAGCTCACCTCGGCAGCGGCCATCCATGTCAAAGGTGGTGTCCATGCTCACAGAAGACATCGAAGTGCCAGAGGCAGTCACGAAGCCCAGCTACGTCACCGAGTGGCAGGCGAGCTCGAGCAAGAGGGAGGTGGTCGGCATGTCGGCATCGACATCGTCGTACCTGAGCTCCCTCATCGAGGAAGGCCGGTGATGATGGTCAATGATCATCAGATTCAAATAAGCTTCTGTCAAGCAACGGATTATATTATTTGGTGTGGATGCACTTTGAAGATTTGGATGTGTGTAAGATTCGTTAGGTGCACCATCCAAATGGCCCTCTTTCGCACCCAAGGCTCGCCCCCCTAGCAGCCATATCCACGGAATACGTTGTGTGTAGATACACACTTCACAGTTGGTGCCCTGATTGTTAGTTTTGCATAGTGGATTATAAGCCTTATATCACTGCATATGACGGTTATTATCCATTATTCCATTGCCGTGCCTACTTTGATCCAATGGCGGACCTGGCATCAAATTCTCTCCGTAGGCACTTGCCTGGGTTCATAGGATTAGGCCAAATTCTTCAGCAGAACAGAAGGGAAAAAATGCTAAATTTTCGATAAATGCAAGGAGATTGTGTCTATGTCGTTCCACTCTCGTTGAACAAGCCCTTGTCAATGCTAAGGTATTAGACTATTAGTTACTCCCTTTATTTCAAAATGTAGGTCGTTTTGGTTTTGTTGATGAAAATATTTTCAATAATTGGAAAAAATAAGAGCCGTCCATCCAGAAAAATCGTGCGGTGGAAAGGTAGAAAGTACCTAGAGGTATCTAGAGAAAAGTAACAAGAAGTACCAAATAGGTGGAGACCAAGTACAAAAACAGTGGGACCGGTACTAATTTAATTTATTTTTTAATTACATTACTTGGATCAACAGTGTAATTTTTTTTAAAAAAGTACGTGGTGGAAGTACCCATTGCTACTTAACAATCATTTTTACCTCAATTATTTAGGTGCATAGCAAAATTTATGTATCTAAAAAGTTTAAAAACCGAACATTTTGAAACGGAAGAAGTACCTAGTAGTTTTTTCATCTTCATGAAATTGATTTCCCGTGGTGTAAACTGGACTGATTATGCATGTGCGAACTAGTAGTTGACACTTCAGACCAAAAGCAGCCGCACGGCGAAAGTTAGAACTCTGAGATGTATATGTGTCAGTATCGGAAGTGGTTGGCCTTTATTATTACTTCGTTGAATTGTTCCAGCTTCTGTCCATAGCAAACATCCCATCCTGGGAAATCGCCTTAATTATCTAGACCATGACAGTCTTGAATGGTTCGAGTGGATGAATCCAAAGCTTGAAAATGTCAGTCAGTCATGCAGTCGTCTTCAGTACTAATGTTGCCAAACGACCGCGTATCCCCAGTCAGTCGTGTGCCTTTGACTGCTGCTTTATTTGCTTTGATTTCCTTCTATGATGATGAATCAGCAGATTTTTGGACACGGAACAAGATTGCTTTCCTCGGAAGGGCCACGGCCAAGCTAAGCGAGAGCAGTTACGAAGAGGGAAATGAGGTTAAAATGGACTAGTTCCCTCCGTGGCTCCGTGCTCTCCGTGCTGTTGCTTCTAGCTGCATCGGCCAAAGCTCAGCAAGCACCAACAACAAGGACAGATCCAACTGAAAGGTATGTCCAGTCCGTCCCGAATTATTTTTCTTTTACTGAGATAGAAAAAGCTTCTCGCGAGATGTTCGTCCCTGCACGTACGTTCTGATAGCAGCAGCCTTTGCTATCGCAATCTCATCTCTGCTTTTTCTCTGGATCGGAGAAACCTTGGGTGAACCAGATATATGCTTCTCCTGATTCCGGGGTGTACGAGAGAACACGTTGGTTCCACGTTGAGTCGGCGCTATTTGTTTTCTTATTTTTAATATAATCGGCAGCTCTCCATTGGAAGAAGTGCATGAGGTGCTGCTGCTTTGAGAGTACCTCTAGTCTAGGCACCCGTCACCATGATTACTTTGTTGAATTGGTTCGAATTCCTACAAGCTATCCATCACAAACATTTCATTCCGAGAAATCTGGAACATGAAAGTCTTGAATCAATGAATGATTAAAAGTAAAATTGCATAAACCCTTCATTAGTCACTTTGAATCTGACATTGCGCCACATAAGTTATTTTGTTGCAAATGTCAGTGGTTGCCTTTTTTGGGGACCCTGGACGAGACATATATCTCTGTTTGCAATATGATCGACTTCTCTTCTGTCCCTTGTTGGCTTCAAGTATCTTCTGTCCCTCAATCACCTTGGTTGACTTTCTTTCACTATTATATATGCTGATGAGTTTCTCCTATAGAACTTGAAGTTTCGTGCACCTTTCCTTAGACAGCAGAGGTTCCAGTTGAAGTAAACATGTCCATTTCTAAAAGACTGGATCGTTGTGAAATCTCCCTCAATATTAAAGAAGGCTAGCGTCCCAAGGTCCAAGGCTCCAAGCTAAGCGACAGCAGACCGAGGGAGGGAGATGAGGTTAGCACGGAGTTCTTCCCTCCGTGGCTACGTGCTCTCCGCGTTGCTTCTCCTAGCTGCGTCGGCCAAAGCTCAGCAAGCACCAGCTGCGAGGACAGATCCAACTGAAGGTAAGTCCTATTCAGCGCTCCTGCGATAAAAAAAGATAATTTTCGAGGTGTTCTATCTGATTAGCTCGATTGTATATTTGTAATTAAGTTTGTTCTTGCCTTTCGCTTTGTTTCTTTTCCTGGGAGGCGCCTCTCAGTTTGAGGTTGCTGTCAGCAATAATGTCCTCACGTTCTTAAGATAATATCCCTCCTGTACCACGCGCTTCTGTCTCCCTCCTGTGGTGTGTTCCGCAGGGGCGATTTGGTGTTGTTCCTGGACCAATGAACTCTAGCACTGTCTCCTTCTCTCTTCTCTCTTGGAACGTCCGTGGGCTTGGGGACAAGAACAAGTGCACGATTGTTCGCGACACGCTAACTTCTGCTCGTTCTAACAATGTGTGCCTTCAGGAGACGAAGCTCAGGGCCATCGACAGCCTGAGAGCTCGTTCCTTCCTTCCCGTCAACCTCGATGCTTTTCGCTGTGTCGACTCCAATGAAACCCGCGGCGGCATGGTGACTGCCTGGGACTCCACTGCGTTCACCCTCACCTCCTGTATCATCAGGCAGCACACCCTCACGACGTTCCTCTCGTCCACAGCCTCTGACTACACCTTCGCCGTCACCAACGTCTATGCTCCGGCTGATCACCCCGACTCTCTGCCCTTCCTGGAGAATCTGGAGGAGATCGCCGGTCACGTTCCAGGGAGTTGGGCGCTTGCTGGCGACTTCAACCTCACCCGTGGGGGCGAGGAAAATAGCAACGGCTCTGCCAATGCCTCTCTCAGTGTAGCGTTCAATTTCACCATTGATCATCTTGGTCTCATCGATCTCCCTCTTCTAGACCACCTCTTCACTTGGTCCAATCACCGTAGCACTCCCACTCTCACCCACCTCGACCGTGTCTTCTTCAACGTCCCTATGAGCCTATCCTTCCCCAACTCCTCCCTCTACTCTTTGCCCAAGCCAACCTCTGATCACACGCCAATTCAGCTCCCCATGTTCACCACCATCCCAAAAGCAAACCTGTTCCGCTTTGAGAACGCCTGGCTCAAACACAGCGACTTCCTACCCGCGGTGCTCCCGGCCTGGCTCAGAGGCTCGACGCACGGCGTGGCTGCGGCCATTGTTGGCTCGCTCAAAGCAGTTCGGTGCGCGTCCAAGGCTTGGGCGCGACGTAAGAGCGTTCCTCCCATCCTTCTCCCTAATTGCAAGTTTGTGATATATCTTCATGATGTGCTTGAGGAAGGCCGTTGTCTTTCTGCAGGTGAACATCTCTTACGCCGCGACTGCCAGGACCACCTTGTGCTGGTCCTGCGCGAACGCGCGGCCTACTGGAAGCAGCGCGGGAAACACCACGCCATCCAGGAAGGCGACGCGAACACCCGCTTCTTCCATGCGCAGGCCACTCAGCGCCTGCACTGCAACAACATCCGGGCCCTAGAGGTGGACGGCGTCGTGGTGTCCTCGCACCAGGACAAGACAGCCGCGCTGACCTCTCACCACCAAGGGCTCCTGCGCGTGAACACGGCAGCTTCGGACTCCATCGGCGTCGCGGCCCTCTACGCCGAATCAGAAAGGGTGGACGAGGCGACTCTGCTGGCGCCGTTCATGGAGCTAGAAGCGCGCATCGCGGTGTGCTCGATGAACCGGTCTAGCTCTCTTGGACCGGATGGCTTCGGGCCAGCTTTCTACGCTGCGGCATGGTCCACGGTGGTGCCGACGGTCATGGAGCTGGCCTGGGCGTTCCAGGCAGGTACTGCGGAGCTTGAGCATCTGAATCGCTCATACATTGTCATGATCTCCAAACATGCCGCCGCCACAACGCCGGGGGACTACCGCCCAATCTGCCTGCAAAATTGCTCCTTGAAGATCATCTCTAAGATGCTGACGACGTGGCTGCAACACTAGATCCCCCGCCTCATCGATCCAGACCAGACAGGATTCATCAAGGGGCACTCGATCTCTGAGAACTTCATCTACGCGATGGAGCTCGTCCAGTGCTGCCACTGCCGCAAGCTACCCACCCTGGTTCTGAAGCTTGATTTCGCCAAAGCCTTCGACTCCGTGGATTGGCTCAGTCTCAACGCCATCATGGATGCGCGAGGCTTCCCGCCCCTCTGGTGCAACTGGATCACGAGCATGTTGCAAACCTTGAAGCTTGTTGTCTTTGTCAATGGTGTTCCTGGCCCGTGGTTCGCCTGTGGAAGAGGCCTACGGCAGGGGGATCCACTATCCCCCTACCTATTCCTTCTGGTCGCTGACGTCCTTCAGCAGATGATCAAGCTCGACCAGAGGATTTCACACCCTGCCGCCTCGGGGAAGCCGTGCCCCATGCTCCAATATGCCGATGACACTCTCATCCTCCTCAAGGCAGATCAAGACGGGCTGGTGGCGCTGAAGCAGGTGCTTGATCTGTTCTGCGAGGCCACGGGGCTGCACATCAATTTCAACAAGAGTACCATGATGCCAATGAACACTTCCAGCTCGACTACCACGGCGCTTCAGAGTATTCTTGGGTGCCAACTTGGCAGCTTCCCCCAAACCTACCTGGGGCTGCCACTGTCCCACGAGAAGCTACGTCTGTCCGTGTTCAGCCCTCTGATCACTAGAGCGGACAGGCATCTCAGCGGCTGGCACGCCTCCCTACTGAATCCAATGGGCCATGCAGTGCTGATCAATAGCGTCATGGACAGCCAGCTTACCTACGCTATGTCAGTGCTCCTTCTGCCCCCAGGGAACATTGACGCTCTCAATTGCCGACGATGACGTTTCCTGTGGTCCGGGGAAGATACAGTTAGTGGAGCTCAATGTCTTGTTGGGTGGGAGCAAGCGTGCTAGCCAAAAGAGCAGGGGGCTTATACTTATTATTGCCATACAACTCACCAATAATGGAAGCGTGCTAGCGTGCTGGTCTATAATGAATCAGGTGGGGCACTCCCCCCGTTGACTAAAAAAGAATACTCATTCACCGATATACTTATTATTACCATACAACTCACCAATGATTTTAATCCCGTCTATAAATTATTACTACGAGATTATATTTGGTAAATGAAACGTCCCTAAACACATGTCACGCTAGCCTGGCATCTTAGCATTTCTAGATAATTTTCTGTGCTTTCAGGTTTGGCAACTGTATTGCTGACTTCAACAGCAACGAGGTGCTCCGTGCCATCCACGTGGCCCTGCTCTGCACCCAGGGCTCGCCCCACCAGCGGCCGTCCATGTCTCGGGCTGTGTCGATGCTGGCCGGGGACGACGTGGAGGTGGGCGAGGTGGTGAACAAGCCCAGCTACATCACCGAATGGCAGATCAAGGGAGGCAACACCAGCAGCTTCATGAGCAGTAATATGAGCGGGCAGTCGAGCTTGGCCCCAAGGGCCACCTCGTCGCACACCTCTTCGCCGTTCATTAGCTAGCTCCTGTTGAATATTCAGGTTAGGCCGATTTAATTCATTTAATCTCAGGATCCACGTGTAATGCTAGATGGATAAAGTGGTTAATTCTAGCTGGATAGTTAAGAGTATCTTAACTAACTAAAATAGATGGACTATGTGTGCACTAATTGAGAAGTTGAGGAAGAGAGAAAGGGTGCCGCGCGTGCGCTTGCTCGCCTCGTCGAGCCGCGCACGCGTCTCTCCCCTTTTTTTTGCTGTTGCCCGCTGCTATCTTGACATTCCCATCGCGAGCCTCTACGCGCAGGTCTCCGAAACTTCATCCTGCTGCGACACTTGCACGAGTAGGCAGGCAATCAAGTTTTGGGGAAGCGCATCTTCTGCGCGTCATGCTACATCCTGGAGGCCGTTCAAGGGACTGCTCTGCACCAACTCAACACTGCATCAACTTTGATCAACTACATCGAACAGCTCGAACCGACATTTTAGACACAATGTCTGATGCATCCAGTTCTAGGAACGGCGCACCCATTGCCTTCAGCAATGATCCCGCCCCTGGGTACATATTGAACCTTATCTGGTTCTTTCTTTTGGTTCTGTTTACGTTCAAACGTGTTTTAAACAAAACACTTGCACACGGTCTGTATCACTCACAATGACCATAATTTACTTAAAAATATTCGGAATTAAAATATGCCGTAAAATGCCTAAACCTCTAACAGCTCCGAGAAGAAGGCCGGTGATTTGCAAGTTGACGGACAGTTTTCTGTAAATGCACGTCACAAACGTTCTGAGGATATATATTCAGCTTTTGCACGTATTTTGTGTTAGGTTATGTGCTCTGATCGATTGTTGCTTCGCCCGTCTTAGATCGATTTTCTTTTTCGGGTCAAGTTTTGGTTTGATTTTTTGAGCCCAGGACCAAATGATGATGTTGGAGGGTTTGGTCTATCCGGATCTATATATATGATTTATGACAGAACGACAGGACGATGCCAACCCGATCTATGATTAAAAAAAGAAGCAGCAAGATTTTCTCTGAGCACAATCTCGTGCACTTAGCTTGATGCCCCACCCGTATGTTTACCTCTTCCCGTCGCAAAGAAAATAGAGGAAGACACCCGTATGACCCCTTTGGCACCGCTCCCTCACAGCTCTTGTCTCCTGTGTCACGCTACTTGTATCACTATTATGTTGTACTGCAGTGAAGAGTCAAAATCCATATCTGATATGCGCTACGATTAGCTACATTGCACTACAGTTATGGAGGAGGAGCCAAAATCCATATCTGATATGCGCTACGATTAGCTACATTGCACTACAGTTATGGAGGAGGAGCCGGTGAATCTAGAAAAAATTGCTCCCCCAACTCCAGATCCGGCACGCACTACAATAAACTATAGTGTGCTACAGTAATGGAGCTGGAGCCAGCAGGAGTTGCGCAAAAGAGACCCATACAGAGTAGAGGGGTGATGCGTGTCCAACAAGGCGAAGTGCGACTCCAGCGATGCCTCCTCTCCAGCAGCGTAACAAGAGTTTATATTGTTTATATTTTGGAACATGTAAGTTCACTCCCACTCTGCACTCGAGGTGGAGCAATATCACCCATTGATTCCTGTGCTTCTGGTTCTTTAGTGTAACGCATATGATGGAATTATATAATATTTGTAATATCAAGTTCACAAGCCTTCATAGAAAACACAATTTCACCACATTATTGAATATATGTAAAATATTTAATGAAAGTGCTAAACGGCGGCGTCGGCATGGAACATCAGCGGCGACCGTCTGCCACGTCACCAAGCTGCAAGTCTCCTCGCACAGAACAACACGGTCAGCCGTCGTCGTCGATCGCCTTCGGCTCTGCTTCCATGTGGGAGCCTGGAGGTAGTTGTTGGCCCGTCGCGTTCGACATAGCAGTGGCGCCACTTGACCATAGAAAATTCCCTAATTGCGCCGTCCTTGCATGGTGGCGCAGCGTCGAGGGAGCTGTACGTGTCTGCCGCGGCGGCGGGGCCCTGAGACAAGCTAATCGCCATAAGAGTCTCCATCAGGTCACCATATATCCCGCTCGGCCTCGGAAGGGGTAGCCAACCCCGACCTCGAGGCCAGAGAGAGGGGAAGGAGATGAGGAGGCCTGGACCCAGCAGTTCGTGCCGCCATGGCTCTGCTGCGCTCCCGACGTTGCTGCTGCTGCTGCTTCTTCTAGCTGCATCTGCGCAAGCTCAGCAAGCGAGGACAAGGACCGATCCGGTTGAAGGTAAGCGTGCATGTCTTATTTCTTTCAAATTAGCGAGGGGGTTTCAAATCAGCTTGCATCAATCCATCGATATCGTGTTTGGCCTTTTGCTTGCCCACCATAAAATTCACACTTGGCTATAGATGTCCAAACGAGCGGTCCAGTAGGGTCCGGCACGAGCCTGGCAAGGCACGGTAATTTTCTTCCAAGAATCATCTGCCCGGCAAGGCAAGGCAAGTCATCCCTGATCTGTTCTAGAGAATCATCTGCCCGATTCGTCCAAGAAACTATCTCGTTCCAAATGTTTGGGGTAGAAGGGCAACAGGGGTGCGTTTAATGGTATGATGTTATGATTTTTGGCCTTTTGACTTCGTTCATGTTTTGCCTACGAATAAGGTCCTCTTGGACAGGGCTTCTTGAGCAGCCCTAGCTGCCAAACGGGGAAGAACGAAACGGCTCCACCGATGGAGCCCCCAATTCGCGCTGAGAGGAGCTAAGGGTGGAGGAGAAGCCAAAAAAAATTGGCTCCCCGCAGCTTCGTCCCATCCGCAAGGCCGAAGTCTCCAGTTTGCCCCTAGGCGCGGTAGGGCCTGAGGATGGAGGCGCATCAGCATGCGCGGGCATTGGCGCTGGGATGGAGTGAAAGGATAAGGTAGGCAGAGAGAAACGGTTGGAACCGTGGAGGAAAAAGCAATAAAAGAGGAAGGAAAATGAAAAAAAAGAAAAGAAATAGAAAAGAAAAAAAAGGTAAGTGTAGTATGGACATTTCACATTTTTATCCATTTAAAACAATCAAGAGAAGCTGTTTTGCCAAACGTTTTTCCAATCAAGCAAACTAGAGCTAAAAAAACCGCTCCATCAGAGAAGCCACAACCAAAGCTGTTTCAACCGCACGAGAGGAAACTTAACAGAGCAAGCCCACGAGATGAAATTGGGATCCAAGTGAGAAAATATTAAGGGCATTCCCAACCTTCAAGTCACCCAATTTCTATATCATTCAATACAGTACCATCTTAGCAATCTAATGATGTGGAAGGTGATTCAGGGGGTGTTACCATCTCAGCAATCTAATGATGTGGGAGGTGATTCAGGGGGTGTTTGGTTCTCATAGACTAAAGTTTTGGTGCACTTTTAGTCCCTAAACACCCAAACAGTGGACTAAAGTTTGAACAAAAGGCTTTAGTCCTCTAATCCACAAAACTGGACTAAAGGGTGTTGGGACACCCCTACCCCTCATTTACTGCCCTCCTTCCCACCCGGCTCCCTCCCGCCCGCCGCCTCCCTCCCACCTGGCCTCCCTCCCACTCGTTGTCGTCGCCGCCCGCTGCCATCACCACCCGCCTCCCTCCTGCTCACCTCCCCACGCCGCCGCTCTCCCCACGTCCGGCCGCTGCTCCTCCGCTCGTGCCTACCCACCGCTGCTCCCCTCCCCTCGCCGCCGGCCCACTGCTGCCCTCACCTACGCGGTGGCGCTCGACCGTACCGTGGCCGCACTATCGAAGCTCGCTTGCCCTGCAGCTAGGCTGGCGGAGCTTCAATGTACGATGGTGCTAGCCCGCCATGGGGGAGAGGCGATGAGAAGGACTGCCGCCACCCCCTCGGGGTCCTCCGACGGTCAAATCGACACATTGCCACCCCATCGAGCCTCCCCAGCGTCCAAATCAACGCGACGCCCCCTTGAGCTCACCTTGTGGCCGAATCGATGAGCCTCCATCTTGTCGCTGATTCGAGGCTCCCCCATTCGGGCCAATCCTCTGCTCGCTCCACTGCTCGCCGGCACACAAAGGATCTTGCCTGCACCGCGCGGGAGTTCGCATGTGGCGGGGTAGGTTGGGCATGCTCGAGCGGTGCTCCACTGGCGCTGGAGATGGAGAAGCTTCAACCAGCGGTAGTTGGAGTTCCCGTGTGAGGAGGAGTAGACGCAGGGATACCAAGAGGGTAGGGAAGAAGAGTAAAAGGGTCTTTGTTTAACAGTATTTTTGAACTTTAGTCCATTTTAGGTGCTGTTTGGATACTAGGGGCTAAACTTTAGCCTTTGTCACATCAAATATTCGGATGCTAATTAGGAGGACTAAACATGAGTTAATTATAAAACTAATTAGAGAAGCCCTGGGCTAATTCGCGAGATGAATCTATTAAGCCTAATTAACTCATCATTAGCAAATGGTTACTGTAGCACCACATTATCAAATCATGGACTTAAGGTTAATAGATTTGTCTCGCGAATTAGCCTCCATCTGTGCAATTAGTTTTGTAATTAGCCTATGTTTAATACTCCTAATTAGTATCCAAACATCCGATGTGACAGGGGCTAAAGTTTGACCCCTGGGAGCCAAACACTCCCTTAGTCCATGGAACCAAACAGGGGTGGGACTAAAGTTTAGTCCAGTCTATGCACTAAAGGAACCAAACAGGGAAGAAGAAAGAGTAAGAAATCGCTTTTCTCAGGTGAGAAACTGAGTCGGCTCGCGCACCAAAGTGCATAGATACCGCCGGTATCGCGTTGGGCCAGTGTTATGGTTTCCTTCCTCGTTTTCTTGCCCATCTTCCCGATGCGCTGTGCGCCGCGACCCACCCCCAGGCTCCGTGCATGCCTACTACTACCGCATCGCGACCCTGCACCTCCCTGCACCAGATCAGCCTGTCATCACCTTCTCCGGCGTGCCGCGCTCCCATGGCTTCCTTCTCCGGCCACCCCCCTAGCCTCCTTCTCTGGCCACCACGCGTGCTGCCAGCTGCCTTTCTATTTTCCTCCTCTCTTTCTCCCTGGCCCGCGCTGCCTACAGCTGCCAGCCGCCACCGCCACCGCTTCCGCGTACCACTGCCGGCCACCTCTGCCACACCTCCTGGTGCTTGAACCTCCCGCTGCTAGTCGCCGCCCGTCGTTCCTCCACGAATGGGCGATAGGGGAGAGAGAGAAAAGAAGACAGTGGTAAAATGGGTGTAAATTCGGCAAACTCCAGGGGTATTATGGTACCGAATGGTGCAGGATGGATGAGGGAGCCGCGGGGAGCTCATTTTCCTAGCTCCGCCTGCTCGTTTTGCTCCTCTCAACAGATTTTTAGGCAGCTTCGCCGGAGAAGCTGTTTTGAAGAAAGTGTTTGACACGGCTCCTTGAGAAGCCGGTGGAGAAGCTCCTCAAGGAGCCGTGACAAAGGGGGCTAATGACGTGGCAGGTGGTTTAACGAAGAAAGAGCGAGATATCGTTGTTTTTCTCATGTTAGAAACCGAGTCAGCTCGCGAATCAAGTGCGTAGATACCGCCGAAATCGCGTTGGGCCAGCGTTACGGTTTTCTTCCTCGTTTTCTTGCGCATCTTCCCGATCCGCTGTGCGCCGCGACCCACCCCCAGGCTCCGTGCGCGCCTGCTACTGCCGCGTCGCGACCCTCCCTCACGCGCGCGCCGCGGGCCATCCCCTCCCTCGCTCGCGCGTGCCAATTTCCGGCGCTTGTGTCCGCCTGACGCCGCTGGCCACCCCCGTGCGCGGCCGCGCACCAAGCCTCCGCCAGCAATTCCCCACGCGCCGCTTCTAAGGATCGATTGGAGAAGAAAGGCGTACATCAAAAGAAATCGAGGAAGCCCTCTTCAAGTTCCAGACGAGTTGTTGGTGCTGCTGCTGTTGCTTTCTCCAGGCGCTAGTTCTCCGTCCGTTGCTTCTAGCGCCACTTTGGCACTTTGTCCAGGCACTGATCGAACCAGCGCTCATCTCGCTCCTGCATTTTGGCCTGCATCGTCTCTTGGCGGCTCTTTCCAGGTTGATCGATCTTATAGCAGCTGCGAATGAATTTATTTTAATTTCAATGGCTCGGACTGTGGCAGCATGAAGGCTACGCGGTTGCTTGCCACAGCTGACCGAGCTTTGTTTGTGCTGCTTGCGTGAAATCATACGTAGAAACTACCCATAGAAATTATAGGTTGGGGAGATTAGATCTACAAGTGGCATCTTGATGATATGTGAACATAAAAACTACCCATAGAAACTATGATTTGGAACTGCCCTAAAAATCAACCTTCCTTAGAGAGCTAGTTGTTGACTTGTTGTGCAGTTTCAACCACCTTATGGCTGCTTGTCGTGGTAGTTACTTGCTAGTTGTCGTTTTCATTGCCTGTCTCCGGTGGAGTCGTCTAAGACTAATTCTTTACTACTCCTTCCGGTCATCTAGCATGACGAGTCGTCTTTAAATGACCAAATATAGTAAGAATAATTTGATAGGTAACTTTCTCATATGTACGTCTTAAAAAAATAAATCAGCACCTAATTGATTACTTAGTCCATTCTAAAATATAGTTCATTAGTTTTTTCTAAATCAAACTTTCTCTTTTTTACTGCGAATCATAAGTGCGAATCATAAGTACAGACGTAGACGCTCATATACATGTACGCACACTCGCCCCTACGAATACACGCACGCAACCTTACCCCTATGAGCACCTCCGAAAAATGAACTGGTAAATCCTCGAGATTGATGAAGTCACCGCTGACGTCTCGCTATCAATGGGCGCATCACCTACCACTGAGCAGGTTCCACCACAAGGGACCTTACCAGCTGAGCTACGCTCAGTTCACTAAATCAAACTTCCTCTAATTTTGATTAAGTTTATAAAAAAATATAATAACATCTACAATACCAAATAAAATAGTGAAAGTGCATCTAGCCTAGTGGTTAGAGCACCTGAACAGTATCCAGCAGACCTGAGTTCGAGTTCGACTCCCCTTGGAAGCGAATTAAACAGATCTAGAATAAAAAATTAAAAAAATAGGTTGAGGCTTTCCTGCTGACTTCGTCAAAAAATACCAAATAAAATACACTATCATGAAATAGATATTTCATGGTGGATTCACTGAAACTAATTTGATGTTGTAGATGCTGATGCCTATCAAATTTATAGAAATTTGATTGAGGATAAATCTAAATTGAACTATATTTTGAAACAAAGGGAATCGATACTAAACATAGAAACATGTTCGTGCTGCTTGCCTGACACAGACCTGGCTGGGCTGAGATGGCGTAACAAAACAGGTTGGCGCATGTGCTGTGCTGGCAACATGTAGGCCGGCGTGCGTGTAGTCATGAAACCGATAGTAAAGGTAAAAGCATCTTGTTCGAGCATAAATTTTGGTTGTGAAAGAGTGGAATCGTCCATTGCAGGGCAGGACAGATTTCATCTCGAGCACAAATATTTTTGTGCATCTTCATGTCATCTTGTTCTCACCTCTTGCTGCATAGTATTAGTACCCCCATTGC
Organism: Setaria italica; assembly: GCF_000263155.2. Lineage (NCBI taxonomy): Eukaryota > Viridiplantae > Streptophyta > Magnoliopsida > Poales > Poaceae > Setaria > Setaria italica. The sequence continues at coordinate 29,979,918 of NC_028456.1, read as the reverse complement.
CTTTTTTTTTGTTGTAAAATAAGAAAGCCCCGAGGTAGGACTGCTAGAGTCTTGGTACTTTTTTAGGAACAGGTGGGGGCTAAGATTCCTACTAGATATATATTTTTTTATTAAAAAAGAAATAAGTTACTATGTCACCAAGCTTTTAGGGTACTTATAATGCTTTTTATGTTTTACAAGCTTAAGACTAGCTATCACTGTACACTACTAGATTCACCACTTTTGCCTAGAGTACGCGTTGAGTGCCTGGCGGTGATCTGTTATTTTATATATTCTCTGTGGTCGGTAAAGGTTAGTCGGTGATTGCTTCTCTGGAAATCATGTTCACTCTCGGAGATCAGCTATGTAACACCAAAATACTCTCGACCATTAGAGCACATGAATACTAAACAAATCAATCCCCCTCGGCCACACAATGCAAGCTCTCGGCCTGCAAAAAGTTATAGTCAGGGTCTAAATATCTTAAACCATAGGAGCATATTGCAAAATTTTCTCGGACTGCCGAGGGGCAGGATGTTTGATCGCGTTTTCGTGTTTGTGTCTCATTCGCAGCGGATGCGCTGAAGGGGGTGTTTGACAAACTCGGGAGCAGACTGTGGCCATCTTGGTTCAGCGGCGTCGACCCTTGCGCCGGCGCGGCCACGGACGACACCGACGTCGACAATGACCCAAAAATGAACCCGGGAATCAAATGCGACTGCACGTACCAGAACAACACCGTCTGCCACATCACCAGGCTGTAAGTGTCTCACGCTTCCTATCCGTACGCCCACCATCAGCTCTAATTTGCCCACCTGAGGTGGCAGTTCGTGCACTCAGAGTGTGGCAGGCTAGTGCATCGTCCTTATCTCTGCAACTATTGCTTGTGCGGTTATTTGACGGCGCTCCATAACCTGGTGGTGTTTGTCTGACGACGAACATCCATGAAGGCTAAATTGAGATGGTGCGAGCTGATGGGTGCTTCACTGTTATTGCTGCAGGAAAATGTACGCATTGAATCTGGCAGGTCCTATACCAGAAGAGCTGAGGAACCTCACGCACTTGACCAGTTTGTATGAATTCTCAACTTTCTTGAAATCGTCAGTGAGCCAAAGTATCCCAAGTGTATATTAAGATTGTTTAGTCGCAATTTATTGGTGGACTTTGTCATTTCCCGCAGTTCCACGGCATATCATATTATCATAGCAGCGGATTGCTTTGTAGTAGCCTCCCACATCAAGCTCAAAATTTCTTTAAATATAATACCTACTGAGAGCCATCCTTTTTCGTTTACATCTGATCTGATCTGACGTTTTTTAGGAACTTAATGCAAAATTACTTAACAGGGCCTATACCATCGTTCCTTGGGGAACTGACTGCTTTGCAATACTTGTGAGATTTAGAACCTAACATTACTACATCGCATGTTTTGGGTAACATTGAAACTTAAACTATCTCCCTTGAACATACAAGGAGTCTTGCAATGAATGCATTATCTGGATCTGTTCCAAAGGAGCTTGGGAAGCTTGTGAATCTCATAGCGCTGTAAGAAATTTACCTTCTCTGTTTCATGGTCCTATTTCAGTAGAAATCTTTGCTAATGTCCAAACTACAAAGTTTTATAAATCTCGACTTGGCTTTGTACACGTACCTATGAATTTATTTAAATGTGTAAGAATCAACAAATAAAGAACAGTTTAAGTTGAGAATACATGCTATCGACATCATGCTTATAGAAAAAACACACCTTCATTCCTTCTACTAGTTGACCTCTGTCGGGAAAAGTATTCATCCTTCGAAAGATAAGAAAGTTTCCTGTCACAAATCTTTTGCTACTAACCTGACATTTTTTTTGGGATTTCAGGGGCATAAGCATAAACAACTTAAATGGATCCCTTCCTCCCGAACTGGGTAACATGGTTAAACTTGAGCAACTGTGCGTATTTTGATTAATTTTGGGCACCCTGTGGTCCTTACCTTTTCTTCTACCAAACCATGTTAACATTCTTATTCTTTTATTTCTGTTTTGCAGATATATTGACAGCTCTGGCTTAAGTGGTCCACTACCACCATCATTTTCTAAGCTTACAAGCCTGAAAACATTGTATGCCTATAAAAGACGTTTTGTCAACAGTATTATTCATTTAACCTTATGCGTTATTCTTATTTGTGATTAGGTGGGCATCAGATAATGATTTTACTGGGCAAATACCAGATTACATTGGGAGCCTCAGTAATTTATCAGATCTGTAAGATTTACAACTTATACTTTTCAGATGGTGTTGATAATTTCTTTAAAGACATTGTGTACAGTTTGCAACAGTTCTCAAGTATGAAATTCATTTTGAACCCTGGCTCATTGTGCTCATAAATGAGATGGTATTAGCTAAGTGTAGTTTGTAGTTTTTACTCTGCTAAATCTCCATTCAGTGACCTATTAAAATAATCCACTTAAGGTCAGATGTGAGGTGGTTTCATCATTTTAGTAAATATTACATTTTTCACTATTCATGATGATGCGGTGCTGTTCCACATATTCTGGACAACAAGGAACAATGCAATCTCCAGGCAACAACAAGTTTCAGTTGAGAGTTGCAGAAACATTTTCAAGTATGAATTTTCTATGGTTATCCATCGAGCAAAAAAAGAAGTCTTTCCCTAGAATCACAGAATGGCTTGACAATCTGTTGTAATTTTCCTTTTTCTCCTTTTTCCTCTGTAAAAGACTCCTTTTTCCTGAATATATAACCAGTAGGGGTCCTAACCCCTCCTGTTCCATTAAAAAAATACTAGTGTTAAAAATATTGAATTGATTTTTCTAATAATTATCTTTTTTATGGAACAGATCATATTTCTATCTGCATAAATCTATTTACTTTTTTTACCAAGAAAGTGACCCTTGTACCAGCAGGATCTTCCTTCTTTCTTCACTAGTAACAACAACTATAATTTTGCAGACGGTTTCAAGGCAATTCATTTCAAGGTCCACTTCCAACCACTCTTTCTAATCTTGTCCAACTGACAAGCTTGTAAGTGACTACTGATGGCGGGAGTAGATAAGTATCATTGTCAAATATTAAGGTTGCAGAACAGAAGAATTGATTATCTATTTCTGTGGTGCAGACGAATAGGTGACATAGTAAATGGAAGTTCTTCACTGGCATTCATCAGTAACATGACATCTTTAAACACCTTGTATGCATAACTTGCCATTCATTTGATGACTCAAACTACATCTTAATATTTTCTGTAGTGTAACCAATTGTTAAATCCGAAAACTCTTGACATGTTTCATTGCAGAGTTTTGAGGAACTGCAGGATATCTGATAACCTGGCATCAGTAAACTTTTCACAGTTTGCAAAATTAAGCCTACTGTAAGACATTTTGTTTCTTCCTAAACTCCAGTCAACTGCATGTTTTGCTAGATGCTTTAATGAACTGCTGTGGATTATGCATTGTTTGATGACCCCTTTCTCTCCTAGTCTCATTTGTTCTACTGTTACAGGGATTTGAGTTTTAACAATATCACTGGCCAAGTACCACAAGCTCTGCTGAATCTGAATATACTCAGCTTCTTGTATGGTTTATCTTGCCTTCTGATACTTATTTCTAGGTTCTGATGACAATGATCATCAATCTTGCTAATGCGCAAATTTGGTCTGCCCAGGTTTCTCGGGAATAATAGTCTTTCAGGAAGCCTTCCAAGTTCTATAGGAACTTCTCTTAAAAACTTGTATGTTTGTCCACTTTCATTTGTGAAGTAAAACCAGGAAGGCGTTTATCTATAACATTTACATGCTTTCTTTTGTGTAGAGACTTTTCCTACAACCAGCTATCAGGAAACTTTCCCTCCTGGGTTAGTCCGAATTTGACATTGTAAGTGCTGAGTTTTGCAAGCTTGATTGACTGACCGAAAATCCAATATCGTACACATGTATTAAACTAGCATTTTTTAATATCAACTACATCTAAAAAGCTGCTTTTGCTGCACCTAGATCATATTTCTTTTTTCTTTGTTTCTTTTTCTTTTTGCATTTGACGTCATCTATGATTCAGAATCTAAGCCACATATAATTCAGAATCTTTAATGAAGGAGAATTACTTTTCATTACAGTTTCGCTGAAAAAATGAATCAGTTATTTGTCCCTGCTTTTATTTGTCTTATAAAACAAACCCTCTATGCTCTGAAGTATGAACGGTGCCTTTTTTCCATGTTTCATTGTACATAGGAATTTGGTGGCAAACAATTTCGTGGTCAGCAACTCCAATAACAGGTCAGTTTACATTCGAATAGCTCCTCAAAGTCTTCATGTACAATTATTGTTCTCTAAGCTCGTATTTTGAATTCAAAATGTCAATGTTTGACATCTGCAGTGTCTTATTACCTTCGGGGCTGGAGTGCCTTCAGCGAGACACACCCTGCTTTCTTGGCTCTCCACAAAGTGAGCTTCTAGCTTCTGCAACGTGCGTCTACTTAGCTAAATTAACATCAGTATTAAATAATTCAACATGCTTGCAGCTACCTCCTTTGCTGTGGACTGCGGGAGCAGTAGTTCAATGTCAGGATCAGATGGTTCCGTGTATCTGCCTGATGATGCCAATCTTGGACCTGCATCCTATTATGTTACAGGAGCACCAACATGGGGTGTTAGCAATGTTGGGAGGTTCATGGAGGCATTTGAAAGAGATTACATAATACAAAGCTCAAATGCAAGTTACACAGTATACACCTCAACACGCCTGTTTCGGAATACCCCAGATTCAGAACTGTTCCAGAGAGCAAGGATGTCGCCTTCGTCTTTAAGATACTTTGGCATTGGACTTGAGAACGGAAACTATGTAGTAACGCTTCAATTTGCAGAGATTAGCTTTGAGGACTCACGGACTTGGCAAAGTTTAGGTAAAAGAGTTTTTGATATCTATATACAGGTAGGTTAGTTCCAGTCGTACTAATAACCTACCCTTGGTTTTTACATTTTAGCTTGAGCTGGTCACGAGTTTTTTATTTTGGTAAAGGGTGAGCGGAAGGAGCAGAACTTTGACATAAGAAAGGAAGCAAGAGGATCTTACGCTGCTGTCCAGAAGCAATATATTATTCCTGTCACTAGAAACTTCCTTGAAATTCATCTGTTCTGGGCTGGCAAGGGCACTTGTTGCATCCCTACTCAAGGCCACTACGGGCCTTTAATCTCAGCTTTGAGTGTAACTCCAGGTACTCTCTCTCCCATTTGCTTCAAATCACATGATTCTAACACCATCTTGTTAGGTCTAAACTCGCATGAGTTTTTTTTTTAGAATTCCAGGGGGATACCCGGTCCGTATGCATTGCAACGGGACCAACTAAACTCGCATGAGTGTGATCACCTAAATCTAATAGTGAATAGATAGACTTGAAATGAACTTGGAGAAGCTGTGTTAGGCTTTAGCGAAGATCCATATGCCTGCTTGGTGCAGGTGAGATGTAGTAGAAGGAAACGGATCGGGTGACGTCAGTAGTGACAGAAGTAAACGAAATGAACTTGCAGGAAACGGAGATCACCAACGTCAGTAGTGACAGCAGCAGCCTTCCCATTGACATCTTTTACGGTCCATCTTCAACGGATCGGGTGTTGAATTACGGGCTGTTGACCACAGCCTTCTTTGGTCGACTTGTGCATATAGTTTCGACCATGAGAAATGCTGACAATTAAACATGCTGACAATTAAACCTATGCATAAATATATACTAATCGTGCATATCTATTCTAAATTGTGCAAATATTCTCATCTGAATTCCAAAATAAAAATGAGTAAAGGAGAACATAACATAAACTTCAGAGTCAAAATATGCTGATTCTTTGTAAGATCACTGTCTTATTCCAACAAGTGAGCTTTTTTTGAATCTGACATACTTCACGATTACAGCACCTAATGCTGCTCGGAAGAGAAGTAAGAATAAAACAGGTGCAATTGTTGGAGCTGCGGTTGGTGCAGTAGTTGTAGGACTAATAGTGCTCACTGGACTGTATGTCCGGAGGCAGAAAAGTAGAAAACTGTCTTTGGAGCAACAAGGTACATGATACACTATGCTCACAATGTATTCTTTAAACAAACATTGGTTGTGTTCATGAATTTATTGCTTGTCATCCTTGCAGACCTGTACAATACTGTTGGAAGACCTAATTTATTCACTTACAGTTATGGTGAACTAAAGACCGCTAGTGAAAATTTTAATTCCAGTAACTTTCTCGGCGAAGGAGGGTATGGGTCAGTTTATAAGGTTAGTTCATATGTAGTACACATGGATGACAATTTTCTGTTAAATTTTACTTTCTGTGAATTTTTTGACACTGATCTGTTTCTTTATGCAAATTGGCTAGACCTCTTTTATTTTATCTCTACTTTTGGGCAATGTGAATTCTTTTTCTCACTGCACATGCTTCTCCCGTTCTTTTTACTAATACAAATCTATACATATTTATTTCAAAAAAATATATACATATGCTCCCTACTGATTTCTTTTTCTTTTTGTTGTGGTTGTCTTCTTCATTTTCTTCATTACAGTATACATATGGTAACGCTGATACTTAAAACATGCATTTTTAAAAATGATACCTTCTGGCAGGGTAAATTATCCGATGGAAGTGTAGTGGCAGTAAAACTACTATCTGAAACATCCCGTCAGGGGAAGAAGCAATTCATAACAGAAATAGAAACTATTTCTCAAGTGCAACACCGTAATCTCGTGAAGTTGTATGGTTGCTGCCTTGAAGGCAATAACCCATTGTTGGTTTACGAGTATCTAGACAACGGAAGCCTTGATAAAGCATTGTTCGGTAATGTTTCATTCAATTCGATGCAAGTGCAAAGAGTTCAGGTTTCTTACATAAATCTGAAAATTATTCTTCATTGGTAGGAAATGGGAGATTGAACCTGGACTGGCCAACACGCTTTGAGATATGTTTGGGCATTGCAAGAGGCCTGGCTTACCTCCATGAAGAGTCTAGCATCCGTGTTGTGCATAGGGATATAAAGGCTAGTAATGTCTTACTTGATGCCAATCTTAATTCTAAGATATCTGATTTTGGTCTCGCCAAACTTTATGATGACAAGAACACGCATATCAGCACAAAAGTTGCTGGTACATTGTAAGCACATCTCCAACCTTCTCCCCCTTACGCATCTTGACACACTATATTAGTTTCGTTAACTTTGTGAGCTAATGGTGATCTTTTTGCTGTTTTCGTCAAGTGGATATCTTGCACCTGAGTACGCCATGAGAGGTCATATGAGTGAGAAAGTTGATGTGTTTGCTTTTGGTGTGGTCATATTGGAGACTATAGCTGGAAGGCCAAACTATGATGGTAGGCTTGGTGAAGACAAAGCATATCTTTTAGAATGGGTAAGGTCACTGTACAATTGAGATCCAGGTCATGCAATGTTCCACTCTTTTTCCTTTGCTATTGGGGTCGGAAAATCCACACTAGATTCATGAGTGATTTAAAGTATCAAAGCACACATGCATTCATGAGATTTTTTAATCAAACACAACCACGATTTTTTACCTGCAGAAAAAAAAACACAACCACAATTTTAGTCTGCTAAAGTTTGAATAGTACCCGCACCTACAATACTACACAATTTATATCATTCTAAAATCATTTGTTGATGAGACATACCTATTTTTTATCAAAATATAAGGTATTATTGTTGTGGACGCTTTTGTGGGCTGAACCTACAGGCGGCGCAGCAAGCCGGCGCCAGCAACAGCTCCGGCATGTTAGGCGCCTGATTTGTTGGATAAGATGGCAGGAGGTTAGCAATAGCTGTTAATTAGGATTTGGTTTGTTAGCACCAAGCAATATATAAGCCGGCTGGTTCTTTATTGATAGGCAAGCAAGGATTGAGTTGTTAAGATTCAGAGCCTCTGCAGAGGGCGAATCTAGCTCAGTCGTTGCCATTGTGTTAGTTCCACAGATCAATAAAGCTAATCCTTTCCCTGCACTTAACAATTATTTAGACTATAGAAACATAAAATGGAAAAATTATACTACCCTAAGCAATCCACTTTTTCCGTTTAACCCTATGAACAAAATTCTGGATTAATTTACTATCCCAAACTATTTTAGTTGGTCCGACCTATCCCTCATAATATTTTTTTTTCATGTACAAGTTGAGTTTTAGATTTAAATTTTACGAGTGGGTAGAGAACATGATGCTTTATATTAGAAAAATACATTAACTATATTAGATGGTATGATTATACTTGTACTTTCTTTCTTTTTTTCCCATGGATGGAACTTTTTCATTATATGAATTTCTTTTGTTCCAGATAGTATTTTTCTCATAGAATTTTTAAGGAAAAAATAGATCAGAGGGAGATACGTCCCTTCACGGACCGGTGACAAAGGGTTTTATCGAACCTTGGACTTAAACAGTCTAACCAAAAACTTGCGAAAAGTTGCCTTTTTTTTTTGCAGAAACTGCTAGTCAACATGTCATTATGTGAACTTGTTATTAGAGGCTGGCATCTCTTGTTAAATTTTAGCATGGCCGTAGTATTATTGTGGATCCTATTGTTGCGTACTTGCACAGCAGAAGATCAATGTTTGGAACCATCTTGAAAATGATGATTGTGTGTTTTTTTGTTCTGCTATTGCGACAGGAAAAAAAAAACAGTTGGATCTGAATTGTCCCCCAACTTATCATGCTTTCAGGTCTGGCAACTTTACGAGGACGACCATCCTCTGGACGTCACAGACCCTAGGCTCACAGAATTCAACAGCGAAGAGGTGCTCCGTGCCATCCGCGTTGGCCTCCTCTGCATCCAAAGCTCACCTCGGCAGCGCCCGCCCATGTCGAGGGTGGTGTCGATGCTCGTCGGGGACATTGAGGTGCCCGAGGCGGTTACTAAGCCCAGTTACGTCATCGAGTGGCAGAGCAACGCCATGGGGACGTCGAGCTCGGAGCCGGGGGCGGAGGCCATGTCCCTGAGCTCCGTCATCGATGAAGGCCGGTGATTGATGACCATCGCCCATCGGCAAGTTAAGATCAACTTCTGCCAAGACCAAGATTGTTTCTTGGAAATTCACTTGGAAAAATTTCGATTCGGATGTGTACAAGAATTGCCAATTCGCTCGAAAAAAGGCTGTAAATTGCAATTGGCTGGACCACACAGCTTCATATCACCGAACGTGCTTTGTGTCATGAGTGACCAGGCCTTGGGCCTTGTAATAGGCCCAGCCCTTGTAATATCCGCCTGTACGGTTCACAAAAATATCTCTTTTTTTTTGCGCTCCCTTTCCTGCAAACGCATGGACGTGGTGCACATCCGTGACGAAAGCAGCTGTCGTTGCTACATTGAATCGGTTAGTGGAATCGTACGAAGCGGTCGCTGTCTCCTTGACAAAACGCCGGGGGACTACCGCCCAATCTGCCTGCAAAATTGCTCCTTGAAGATCATCTCTAAGATGCTGACGACGCGGCTGCAACACTAGATCCCCCGCCTCATTGATCTAGACCAGACAGGATTCATCAAGGGGCACTCGATCTCTGAGAACTTCATCTACGCGATGGAGCTCGTCCAGTGCTGCCACTGCCGCAAGCTACCCACCGTGGTTCTGAAGCTTGATTTCGCCAAAGCCTTCGACTCTGTGGATTGTCTCAGTCTCAACGCCATCATGGATGCGCGAGGCTTCCCGCCCCTCTGGTGCAACTGGATCACGAGCATGTTGCAAACCTTGAAGCTTGTTGTCCTTGTCAATGGTGTTCCTGGCCCGTGGTTCGCCTGTGGAAGAGGCCTACGGCAGGGGGATCCACTATCCCCCTACCTGTTGTTCCTTCTGGTCACTGACGTCCTTCAGCAGATGATCAAGCTCGACCAGAGGATTTCACACCCTGCCACCTCGGGGAAGCCGTGCCCCGTGCTCCAATATGCCGATGACACCCTCATCCTCCTCAAGGCAGATCAAGATGGGCTGGTGGCGCTGAAGCAGGTGCTTGATCTGTTCTGCGAGGCCACGGGGCTGCACATCAATTTCAACAAGAGTACCATGATGCCAATGAACACTTCCAGCTCGACTACCACGGCGCTTCAAAGTATTCTTGGGTGCCAACTTGGCAGCTTCCCCCAAACCTACCTGGGGCTGCCACTGTCCCACGAGAAGCTACGTCTGTCCGTGTTCAGCCCTCTGATCACTAGAGCGGACAGGCATCTCAGCGGCTGGCACGCCTCCCTACTGAATCCAATGGGCCATGCAGTGCTGATCAATAGCGTCATGGACAGCCAGCTTACCTACGCTATGTCAGTGCTCCTTCTACCCCCAGGGAACATTGACGCTCTCAATTGCCAACGATGACGTTTCCTGTGGTCCGGGGAAGATACAGTTAGTGGAGCACAATGTCTTGTTGGGTGGGAGCAAGCGTGCTAGCCAAAAGAGCAGGGGGCTTATACTTATTATTGCCATACAACTCACCAATAATGGAAGCGTGCTAGCGTGCTGGTCTATAATGAATCAGGTGGGGCACTCCCCCGTTGACTTAAAAAAAGAATACTCATTCACCGATATACTTATTATTGCCATGCAACTCACCAATGATTTTAATCCCGTCTATAAATTAAGGGATACGGTATTACTACGAGATTATATTTGGTAAATGAAACGTCCCTAAACACATGTCACGCTAGCCTGGCATCTTAGCATTTCTAGATAATTTTCTGTGCTTTCAGGTTTGGCAACTGTATTGCTGACTTCAACAGCAACGAGGTGCTCCGTGCCATCCACGTGGCCCTGCTCTGCACCCAGGGCTCGCCCCACCAGCGGCCGTCCATGTCTCGGGCTGTGTCGATGCTGGCCGGGGACGACGTGGAGGTGGGCGAGGTGGTGAACAAGCCCAGCTACATCACCGAATGGCAGATCAAGGGAGGCAACACCAGCAGCTTCATGAGCAGCAATATGAGCGGGCAGTCGAGCTTGGCCCCAAGGGCCGCCTCGTCGCACACCTCTTCGCCGTTCATTAGCTAGCTCCTGTTGGAATATTCAGGTTAGGCCGATTTAATTCATTTAATCTCAGGATCCACGTGTAATGCTAGATGGATAAAGTGGTTAATTCTACCTGGATAGTTAAGAGTATCTTAACCAACTTAAATAGGTGGACTATGTGTGCACTAATTGAGAAGTTGAGGAAGAGAGAAAGGGTGCCGTGCGCGCTTGCTCACCTCGTCGAGCCGCGCACGCGTCTCTCCCTTTTTTTTTGCTGTTGCCTGCTGCTATCTTGACATTCCCATCGCGAGCCTCTACGCGCATCTCTCCCTTTTTTTTTGCTGTTGCCCGCTGCTATCTTGACATTCCCATCGCGAGCCTCTACGCGCAGGCCTCCGAAACTTCATCCTGCTGCGACACTTGCACGAGTAGGCAGGCGATCAAGTTTTGGGGAAGCGCATCTTCTGCGCGTCATGCTACATCCTGGAGGCCGTTCAAGGGACTGCTCTGCACCAACTCGACACTGCATCAACTTTGATCAACTACATCGAACAGCCCGAACCGACATTTTAGACACAATGTCTGATGCATCCAGTTCTAGGAACGGCGCACCCATTGCCTTCGGCAATGATCCCGCCCCTAGGTACATACTGAACCTTATCTGGTTCTTTCTTTTGGTTCTGTTTACGTTCAAACGTGTTTTAAACAAAACACTTGCACACGCTCTGTATCACTCACAATAACCATAATTTACTTAGAAATATTCGGAATTAAAATATGCCGTAAAATGCCTAAACCTCTAACAGCTCCGAGAAGAAGGCCGGTGATTTGCAAGTTGACGGACAGTTTTCTGTAAATGCACGTCACAAACGTTCTGAGGATATATATTCAGCTTTTGCACGTATTTTGTGTTAGGTTATGTGCTCTGATCGATTGTTGCTTCGCCCGTCTTAGATCGATTTTCTTTTTCGGGTTTGATTTTTGAGGCCAGGACCAAATGATGATGTTGGAGGGTTTGGTCTATCCGGATCTATATATATGATTTATGACAGAACGACAGGACGATGCCAACCCGATCTATGATTAAAAAAAGAAGCAGCAAGATTTTCTCAGAGCACAATCTCGTGCACTTAGCTTGATGCCCCACCCATATGTTTACCTCTTCCCGTCGCAAAGAAAATAGAGGAAGACACCCGTATGACCCCTTTGGCACCGCTCCCTCACGGCTCTCGTTTCCTATGTCACGCTACTTGTATCACTGTTGTGCTGTACTGTAGTGAAGAGTCAAAATCCATATCTGACATGCGCTACGATTAGCTACATTGTACTACAGTTATGGAGGAGGAGCCGGTGAATTTAGAAAAAATTGCTCCCCCCAACTCCAGATCCGACACGCACTACGATAAACTATAGTGTGCTACAGTAATGGAGCTGGAGCCAGCAAGAGCTACGCAAAAGAGACCCATACAGAGCAGAGGGGTGATGCGTGTCCAACGAGGCGAAGTGCGACTCCAGCGATGCCTCCTCTCCAGCAGCGTAACAAGAGTTTATATTGTTTATATTTTAGAACATGTAAGTTCACTCCCACTCTGCACTCGAGGTGGAGCAATATCACCCATTGATTCCTGTGCTTCTGGTAAAATCTTTAGTGTAACGCATATGATGGAATTATATAATATTTGTAATATCAAGTTCACAAGCCTTCATAGAAAACACAATTTCACCACATTATCGAAAATATGTAAAATATTTAATGAAAGTGCTAAACGGCGGCGTCGGCATGGAACATCAGCGGCGACCGTCTGCCACGTCACCAAGCTGTAAGTCTCCTCGCACAGAACAACACGGTCACCGTCGTCGTCGATCGCCTTCGGCTCTGCTTCCATGTGGGAGCCTGGAGGTAGTTGTTGGCCCGTCGCGTCCACTGTGCTTGGAGTCTTGGACAGAGCAGTGGCGCCACTTGACCATAGAAAATTCCCTAGTTGCGCCATCCTTGCATGGTGGCGCAGCGTCGAGGGAGGTGCATGTGTCCACCGCGGCGGCGGGGCCTGAGACAAGTCGCCATCCGAGTCTCCATCAGGTTACCATATATCCCGCTCGGCCTCGGAAGGGGCAGCCAATCCCGAGCTCGAGGCCAGAGAGAGGGGAAGGAGATGAGGAGGCCTGGACCCAGCAGTTCGTGCCGCCATGGCTCTGCTGCGCTCCCGACGTTGCTGCTGCTGCTGCTTCTTCTAGCTGCATCTGCGCAAGCTCAGCAAGCGAGGACAAGGACCGATCCGGTTGAAGGTAAGCGTGCATGTCTTATTTCTTTCAGATTAGCGAGGGGGTTTCAAATCAGCTTGCATCAATCCATCGATATCGTGTTTCGCCTTTTGCTTGCCCACCATAAAATTCACACTTGGCTATGGATGTCCAAACGAGCGGCCCCAGTAGGGTCCGGCACGAGCCTGGCAAGGCACGGTAATTTTCTTCCAAGAATCATCTGCCCGGCAAGGCAAGGCAAGCCATCCCTGATATGTTCCAGAGAATCATCTGCCCGATTCGTCTAAGAAACTATCTCGTTCCAAATGTTTGGGGGTAGAAGGGCAACAGGGGTGCGTTTAATGGTACGATGTTATGATTTTTGGCCTTTTGACTTCGTTCATGTTTTGCCTACGAATAAGGTCCTCTTGGCAGGACTTCTTGAGCAGCCCTAGCTGCCAAACGGGGAAGAACGAAACGGCTCCGCCGATGGAGCCCCACAATTCGCGCTGAGAGGAGCTAAGAGTGGAGGAGAAGCCAAAAATTAAAATTGACTCCCCGCAGCTTCGTCCCATCCGCAAGGCCGAAGTCTCCAGTTTGCCCCTAGGCGCGGTAGGGCATGAGGATGGCACTGCAGCAGCATGCGCGGGCGTTGGCGTTGGGATGGAGCGAAAGGATAAGGTAGGCAGAAAGAAACGGTTGGAACCGTGGAGGAAAAAGCAATAAAAGAGGAAGGAAAATGAAAAAAAAGAAAAGAAATAGAAAAGAAAAAAAAGGTAAGGGTAGTATGGACATTTCACATTTTTATCCATTTAAAACAATCAGGAGAAGCTGTTTTGCCAAATGTTTTTCCAATCAAGCAAACTAGAGCTAAAAAAACCGCTCCATCAGAGAAGCCACAGCCGAAGCTGTTTCAACCACATGAGAGGAAACTTAACAGAGCAAGCCCACGAGATGAAATTGGGATCCAAGTGAGAAAATATTAAGGGCATTCCCAACCTTCAAGTCACCCAATTTCTATATCATTCAATACAGTACCATCTTAGCAATCTAATGATGTGGAAGGTGATTCAGGGGGTGTTACCATCTCAGCAATCTAATGATGTGGGAGGTGATTCAGGGGGTGTTTGGTTCTCATAGACTAAAGTTTTGGTGCACTTTTAGTCCCTAAACACCCAAACAGTGGACTAAAGTTTGAACAAAAGGCTTTAGTCCTCTAATCCACAAAACTGGACTAAAGGGTGTTGGGACACCCCTACCCCTCATTTACTGCCCTCCTTCCCACCCGGCTCCCTCCCGCCCGCCGCCTCCCTCCCACCTGGCCTCCCTCCCACTCGCTGCCGTCGCCGCCCGCTGCCATCACCACCCGCCTCCCTCCTGCTCTCCTCCCCACGCCGCCGCTCTCCCCACGTCCGGCCGCTGCTCCTCCGCTCGTGCCTACCCACCGCTGCTCCCCTCCCCTCGCCGCCGGCCCACTGCTGCCCTCACCTACGCGGTGGCGCTCGACCGTACCGTGGCCGCACTATCGAAGCTCGCTTGCCCTGCAGCTAGGCTGGCGGAGCTTCAATGTACGATGGTGCTAGCCCGCCATGGGGGAGAGGCGATGAGAAGGACTGCCGCCGCCCCCTCGGGGTCCTCCGACGGTCAAATCGACACATCGCCACCCCGTCGAGCCTCCCCAGCGTCCAAATCAACACGACGCCCCCTTGAGCTCACCTTGTGGCCGAATCAATGAGCCTCCATCTTGTCGCCGATTCGAGGCTCCCCCATTCGGGCCAATCCTCTGCTCGCTCCACTGCTCGCCGGCACACAAAGGATCTTGCCTGCACCGCGCGGGAGTTCGCATGTGGCGGGGTAGGTTGGGCATGCCCGGGCGGTGCTCCATTGGCGCTGGAGATGGAGAAGCTTCAACCAGCGGTAGTTAGAGTTCCCGTGTGAGGAGGAGTAGACGCAGGGATACCAAGAGGGTAGGGAAGAAGAGTAAAAAGGTCTTTGTTTAACAGTATTTATGAACTTTAGTCCATTTTAGGGGTTGTTTGGATACTAGGGGCTAAACTTTAGCCTTTGTCACATCAAATATTCGGATGCTAATTAGGAGGACTAAACATGAGTTAATTATAAAACTAATTAGAGAAGCCCTAGGCTAATTCGCGAGATGAATCTATTAAGCCTAATTAACTCATCATTAGCAAATGGTTACTGTAGCACCACATTGTCAAATCATGGACTTAGGGTTAATAGATTCGTCTCGCGAATTAGCCTCCATCTGTGCAATTAGTTTTGTAATTAGCCTATGTTTAATACTCCTAATTAGTATCCAAACATCCGATGTGACAGGGGCTAAAGTTTGACCCCTGGGAGCCAAACACCCCCTTAGTCCATGGAACCAAACAGGGGTGGGACTAAAGTTTAGTCCAGTCTATGCACTAAAGGAACCAAACAGGGAAGAAGAAAGAGTAAGAAATCGTTTTTCTCAGGTGAGAAACTGAGTCGGCTCGCGCACCAAAGTGCATAGATACCGCCGGTATCGCGTTGGGCTAGTGTTATGGTTTCCTTCCTCGTTTTCTTGCCCATCTTCCCGATGCGTTGTGCGCCGCGACCCACCCCCAGGCTCCGTGCATGCCTGCTACTACCGTGTCGCGACCCTACACCTCACTGCACCAGATCAGCCGCCTGTCGTCACCTTCTCCGGCGTGCCGCGCTCCCATGGCTGCCTTCTCCGGCCACCCCCCTAGCCTCCTTCTCTGGCCACCACGCGTGCTGCCAGCTGCCTTTCTATTTTCGTCCTCTCTTTCTCCCTGGCCTGCGCTGCCTACGGCTGCCAGCCGCCACCGCTTCCGCGTACCACTGCCGGCCACCTCTGCCACGCCTCCTGGTGCTTGAACCTCCCGCTGCTAGTCGCCGCCCGTCGTTCCTCCACTAATGGGCGATAGGGGAGAGAGAGAAAAGAAGGCAGTGGTAAAATGGGTGTAAATTCGGCAAACTCCAGGGGTATTATGGTACCGAATGGTGCAGGATGGATGAGGGAGCCGCGGGGAGCTCATTTTCCTAGCTCCGCCTGCTCGTTTTGGCTCCTCTCAACAGGTTTTTAGGCAGTTTCGCCGGAGAAGCTGTTTTGAAGAAAGTGTTTGACACGGCTCCTTGAGAAGCCGGTGGAGAAGCTCCTCAAGGAGCCGTGACAAAGGGGGCTAACGACGTGGCAGGTGATTTAACGAAGAAAGAGCGAGATATCGTTGTTTTTCTCATGTTAGAAACCGAGTCAGCTCGCGAATCAAGTGCGTAGATACCGCCGAAATCGCGTTGGGCCAGCGTTACGGTTTTCTTCCTCGTTTTCTTGCGCATCTTCCCGATCCGCTGTGCGCCGCGACCCACCCCCAGGCTCCGTGCGCGCCTGCTACTGCCGCGTCGCGACCCTCCCTCACGCGCGCGCCGCGGGCCATCCCCTCCCTCGCTCGCGCGTGCCAATTTCCGGCGCTTGTGTCCGCCTGACGCCGCTGGCCACCCCCGTGCGCGGCCGCGCACCAAGCCTCCGCCAGCAATTCCCCACGCGCCGCTTCTAAGGATCGATTGGAGAAGAAAGGCGTACATCAAAAGAAATCGAGGAAGCCCTCTTCAAGTTCCAGACGAGTTGTTGGTGCTGCTGCTGTTGCTTTCTCCAGGCGCTAGTTCTCCGTCCGTTGCTTCTAGCGCCACTTTGGCACTTTGTCCAGGCACTGATCGAACCAGCGCTCATCTCGCTCCTGCATTTTGGCCTGCATCGTCTCTTGGCGGCTCTTTCCAGGTTGATCGATCTTATAGCAGCTGCGAATGAATTTATTTTAATTTCAATGGCTCGGACTGTGGCAGCATGAAGGCTACGCGGTTGCTTGCCACAGCTGACCGAGCTTTGTTTGTGCTGCTTGCGTGAAATCATACGTAGAAACTACCCATAGAAATTATAGGTTGGGGAGATTAGATCTACAAGTGGCATCTTGATGATATGTGAACATAAAAACTACCCATAGAAACTATGATTTGGAACTGCCCTAAAAATCAACCTTCCTTAGAGAGCTAGTTGTTGACTTGTTGTGCAGTTTCAACCACCTTATGGCTGCTTGTCGTGGTAGTTACTTGCTAGTTGTCGTTTTCATTGCCTGTCTCCGGTGGAGTCGTCTAAGACTAATTCTTTACTACTCCTTCCGGTCATCTAGCATGACGAGTCGTCTTTAAATGACCAAATATAGTAAGAATAATTTGATAGGTAACTTTCTCATATGTACGTCTTAAAAAAATAAATCAGCACCTAATTGATTACTTCATCCATTCTAAAATATTTTTCATTAGTTTTTTCTAAGTCAAACTTTCTCTTTTTTACTGTGAATCACAGACGTAGACGCTCACATACATGTACGCACACTCGTCCCTACGAATACACGCACGCAACTTTACCCCTATGAGCACCTCCGAAAAATTGAACCGGTAAATCCTCGAGATTGATGAAGTCACCACTGACATCTCGCTATCAATGGGCACATCACCTACCACTGAGCAGGTTCCACCACAAGGGACCTTACCAGCTAGGCTACGCTCAGTTCACTAAATCAAACTTTCTCTAATTTTGATTAAGTTTATAAAAAAATATAATAACATCTACAATACCAAATAAAAAAGTGCATCTAGCCTAGTGGTTAGAGCACTTGAGCAGTATCCAGCAGACCTTAGTTCGACTCCTCTTGGAAGCGAATTAAACAGGTCTAGAATAAAAAATTAAAAAAAATAGGTTGTGGCTTTCCTACTGACTTCATCAAAAAATACCAAATAAAATACACTGTCAAGATATTTCATGGTGGATTCACTGAAACTAATTTGATGTTGTAGAGGTTGATGCCTATCAAATTTATAGAAATTTGATTTAGGATAAATCTAAATTCAACTCTATTTTGAAACAAAGGGAATCGATACTAAACATAGAAACATTTTCGTGCTGCTTGCCTGGCACAGACCTGGGCTGAGATGGCGTAACAAAACAGGTTGGCGCATGTGCTGTGCTGGCAACATGTAGGCCGGCGTGCGTGTAGTCATGAAACCGATAGTAAAGGTAAAAGCATCTTGTTCGAGCATAAATTTTGGTTGTGAAAGAGTGGGATAGTCCATTGCAGGGCAGGACAGATTTCATCTCGAGCACAAATATTTTTGTGCATCTTCATGTCATCTTGTTCTCACCTCTTGCTGCATAGTATTAGTACCCCCATTGCCTTTTTTTTTTGTTGTAAAAATAAGAAAGCCCCGAGGTAGGACTGCTAGAGTCTTGGTACTTTTTTAGGAACAGGTGGGGACTAAGATTCCTACTAGATATATATTTTTTATTAAAAAAGAAAAAAGTTACCATGTCACCAAGCTTTTAGGGTACTTATAATGCTTTTTATGTATTACAAGCTTAAGACTAGCTATCACTGTACACTACTAGATTCACCACTTTTGCCTAGAGTTCGCGTTGAGTGCCTGAGGGTGATCTGTTATTTTATATATTCTCTGTGGTCGGTAAAGGTTAGTCGGTGATTGCTTCTCTGGAAATCATGTTCACTCTCGGAGATCAGCTATGTAACACCAAAATACTCTCGACCATTAGAGCACATGAATACTAAACAAATCAATCCCCCTCGGCCACACAATGCAAGCTCTCGGCCTGCAAAAAGTTATAGTCAGGGTCTAAATATCTTAAACCATAGGAGCATATTGCAAAATTTTCTCGGACTGCCGAGGGGCAGGATGTTTGATCGCGTTTTCGTGTTTGTGTCTCATTCGCAGCGGATGCGCTGAAGGGGGTGTTTGACAAACTCGGGAGCAGACTGTGGCCATCTTGGTTCAGCGGCGTCGACCCTTGCGCCGGCGCGGCCACGGACGACACCGACGTCGACAATCGCCCAAAATTGAACCCGGGAATCAAATGCGACTGCACGTACCAGAACAACACCGTCTGCCACATCACCAGGCTGTAAGTGTCTCACGCTACCTATCCGTACGCCCACCATCAGTTGCTGGATGATCTAATTTGCCCACCTGAGGTGGCAGTTCGTGCACTCAGAGTGTGGCAGGCTAGTGCATCGTCCTTATCTCTGCAACTATTGCTTGTGCGGTTATTTGACGGCGCTCCATAACCTGGTGGTGTTTGTCTGACGACGAACATCCATGAAGGTTTATTTCAAAAAAAAAACATCCATGAAGGCTAAATTGAGATGGTGCGAGCTGATGGGTGCTTCACTGTTATTGCTGCAGGAAAATGTACGCATTGGATCTGGTAGGTCCTATACCAGAAGAGCTGAGGAACCTCACGCACTTGACCAATTTGTATGAATTCTCAACGTTCTTGAAATCGTCAGTGAGCCAAAGTATCCCAAGTGTATATTAAGATTGTTTAGTCGCAACTTATTGGTGGACTTTGTCATTTCCCGCAGTTCCACGGCATATCATATTATCATAGCAGCGGATTGCTTTGTAGTAGCCTCCCACATCAAGCTCAAAATTTCTTTAAATATAATACCTACTGAGAGCCATCCTTTTTCGTTTACATCTGATCTGATCTGACGTTTTTTTAGGAACTTAATGCGGAATTACTTAACAGGGCCTATACCATCGTTCCTTGGGGAACTGACTGCTTTGCAATACTTGTGAGATTTAGAACCTAACATTACTACATCGCATGTTTTGGGTAACATTGAAACTTAAACTATCTCCCTTGAACATACAAGGAATCTTGCAATTAATGCATTATCTGGATCTGTTCCAAAGGAGCTTGGGAAGCTTGTGAATCTCGTATCCCTGTAAGTAATTTACCTTCTCTGTTTCATGGCCCTATTTCAGTAGAAATCTTTGCTAATGTCCAAACTACAAAGTTTTATAAATCTCGACCTGGCTTTGTACACGTACCTATAAATTTATTTAAATGTGTAAGAATCAACAAATAAAGAACAGTTTAAGTTGAGAATACATGCTATCGACATCAAGCTTATAGAAAAAACACACCTTCATTCCTTCTACTAGTTGACCTCTGTCGGGAAAAGTATTCATCCTTCGAAAGGTAAGAAAGTTTCCTGTCACAAATCTTTTGCTACTAACCTGACATTTTTTTTGGGATTTCAGGGGCATAAGCATGAACAACTTAAATGGATCCCTTCCTCCCGAACTGGGTAACATGGTTAAACTTGAGCAACTGTGCGTATTTTGATTAATTTTGGGCACCCTGTAGTCCTTACCTTTTCTTCTACCAAACCATGTTAACATTCTTATTCGTTTATTTCTGTCTTGCAGATATATTGACAGCTCTGGCTTAAGTGGTCCACTACCACCATCATTTTCTAAGCTTACAAGCATGAAAATATTGTATGCCTATAAAAGATGTTTTGTCAACAGTATTATTCATTTAACCTTATGCGTTATTCTTATTTGTGATTAGGTGGGCATCAGATAATGATTTTACTGGGCAAATACCAGATTACATTGGGAGCCTCAGTAATTTATTAGATCTGTAAGATTTACAACTTATACTTTTCAGATGGTGTTGATAATTTCTTTAAAGACATTGTGTACAGTTTGCAACAGTTCTCAAGTATGAAATTCATTTTGAACCCTGGCTCATTGTGCTCATAAATGAGATGGTATTAGCTAAGTATAGTTTTTACTCTGCTAAATCTCCATTCAGTGGCCTATTAAAATAATCCACATAAGGTCAGATGTGAGGTGGTTTCATCATTTTAGTAAATATTACATTTTTTCACTATTCATGATAATGCGGTTCTGTTCCACATATTCTGGACAACAAGGAACAATGCAATCTCCAAACAACAGCAAGTTTCAGTTGAGAGTTGCAGAAACATTTTCAAGTATGAATTTGCTATGGTTATCCATCGAGAAAAAAGAAGTCTTTCCCTAGAATCACAGAATGGCTTGACAATCTGTTGTGATTTTCCTTTTTCTCCTTTTTGCTCTGTAAAAGACTCCTTTTTCCTGAATATATAACCAGTAGGGGTCCTAACCCCTCCTGTTCCATTAAAAAATACTAGTGTTAAAAATATTGAATTGATTTTTCTAATAATTATCTTTTTTATGGAACAGATCATATTTCTATCTGCATAAACCTATTTACTTTTTTTACCAAGAAAGTGACCCTTGTACTAGCAGGATCTTCCTTCTTTCTTCACTAGTAACAACAACTATAATTTTGCAGACGGTTTCAAGGCAATTCATTTCAAGGTCCACTTCCAACCACTCTTTCTAATCTTGTCCAACTGACAAGCTTGTAAGTGACTACTGATGGCGGGAGTAGATAAGTATCATTGTCAAGTATTAAGGTTGCAGAACAGAAGAATTAATTATCTACTTCTGTGGTTCAGACGAATAGGTGACATAGTAAATGGGAGTTCTTCACTGGCATTCATCAGTAACATGACATCTTTGAACATCTTGTATGCATAACTTGTCATTCACTTGATGACTCAAAACTACATCTTAATATTTGCTGTAGTGCAACCAAATTGTTAAATCCGAAAACTCTTGACATGTTTCATTGCAGAGTTTTGAGGAACTGCAGGATATCTGATAACCTGGCATCAGTAAACTTTTCACAGTTTGCAACATTAACCCTACTGTAAGACATTTTGTTTCTTCGTAAACTCCAGTCAACTGCATGTTTTGCTAGATGCTTTAATGAACTGCTGTGGATTATGCATTGTTTGATGACCCCTTTCTCTCCTAGTCTCATTTGTTCTACTGTTACAGGGATTTGAGTTTTAACAATATTACTGGCCTAGTACCGCAAGCTCTGCTGAATCTGAATTCACTCAGCTTCTTGTATGGTTTATCTTGCCTTCTGATACTTATTTCTAGGTTCTGATGACAATGATCATCAATCTTGCTAATGCGCAAATTTGGTCTGCCCAGGTTTCTCGGGAATAATAGTCTTTCATGAAGCCTTCCAAGTTCTATAGGAACTTCTCTTAAAAACTTGTATGTTTGTCCACTTTCATTTGTGAAGTAAAACCAGGAAGGCGTTTATCTATAACATTTACACGCTTTGTTTTGTGTAGAGACTTTTCCTACAACCAGCTATCAGGAAACTTTCCCTCCTGGGTTAGTCCGAATTTGACATTGTAAGTGCTGAGTTTTGCAAGCTTGATTGACTGACCGAAAATTCAGCCCTATTACTATTATTTTAAAGATAATCCAATATCATACACATGTATTAAACTAGCATTTTTTAATATCAACTACATCTAAAAGGCTGCTTTTGCTGCACCTAGACCATATTTATTTTTTCTTTTTTTCTTTTCTTTTTGCATTTGACGTCATCTATGATTCAGAATCTTTGAACAAGCAGATGTGTACTTTACCTTATCGCTTATCTTAAAAAACTGAATCAATTTTGTCCCTGCTTTGGTTTCTCTTGATTCTCTGCAATAGTGCCTTCTAACTCTTTTTTACATGTTTCATTCTACATAGGAATTTGGTGGCGAACAATTTCGTAATCGACGACTCCAATAACAGGTCAGTTTGTATTCAAATAGGTCATTAAAGTCTTCAAGCACAATTTTTATGTTCTCTCAGGCCTCAGCTCATATTTTGGATTCAAATTGACAATGTTTGACATCTTCAGTGCCTTACCTTCGGGGCTAGGGTGCCTTCAGCGAGACACACCCTGCTTTCTTGGCTCTCCACAATGTGAGCTTCCACTTTTGCACTTTAAGGATATGCTAAATAACATCAGTATTAAATAATTTAACATGCTTGCAGCTTCCTCCTTTGCTGTGGACTGTGGGAGCCAGAGATCTATGTCAGTCTCAGATAATTCCATGTATCAGCCTGACAACGCCGATCTGGGACCTGCTTCCTATTATGTTACAGGAGCACCAACGTGGGGTGTTAGCAATGTTGGGAGGTTCATGGAGGCACCAAATAATAGTTACATAATCAACAGCTCACGCCAGTTTCTGAAAACTCTAGATTCAGAACTGTTCCAGACAGCAAGGATGTCTCCATCATCATTACGCTACTATGGCATTGGACTTGAGAATGGAAATTATACAGTCACACTTCAATTTGCAGAGTTTGACTTCGAAGACATGCAGACTTGGAAGAGTTTAGGTAAAAGGGTTTTCGATATCTATATTCAGGTAGGTTCCAGTCATGCTGATAACTTACACTTACTTGAGATTTTAGCTTATGGGCTGATTGAGATTTTCTAATGTTTTTTTTCTTGCTTTTGGTACAGGGTGAGCGTAAAGAGCAGAACTTTGACATAAGAAAGGCAGCAGCCGGAAAATCTTACACTGCTGTCACGAGGAAGTATACTGTTCCTGTCACCAGAAACTTCCTTGAGATTCATCTTTTCTGGGCCGGCAAGGGCACTTGTTGCATCCCTAGTCAAGGCTACTATGGGCCTTCGCTCTCTGCTTTGAGTGCAACTCCAAGTACTCCCGTTGTCTATAAACCAACGTTTCTATACTGTTTAGATAATTTTCGCGGGGTCAACTTAGTTCCCATTAGGAGAATGCTGATGACTGAACCAACACTCTGACATGTATAATAGTGATACAGAATTACAGATCCACTCTGAACCGGTGCTGAATTCTCAAGTACTTTTAAAAAGTGAAAATTCATAAACACTTAACATAGGATCCAAATCCAAGATTGCATTTGTTCTAACAAGTGGACTTTTGGACAGATTTCGAACCTACAGTGCGTAATGCTGCCCATGCTGCCCAGACGAAACGTACTAGCAATACAGGTGTCGCTGTTGGGGTTGGGGTTGGTGCAGCAGTTTTAGGACTATTAGTGCTCTCTGGACTCTATGTGTTGAGGCAGAAAAGAAGAAAATTGTCATTGGACAAACGAGGTACATGATATGACAGGTTCACAGTGTATTCTTAAACCAGACAAAGAGGTTGTGCTCATAAACTTAACTCTTGTGATTCTTGCAGAGCTGTACAGTTGTGTTGGAAGACCAAATGTATTTAGTTACAGTTATGGTGAACTAAGGACCGCTAGTGAAAATTTTAATTCCACTAACCTTCTTGGTGAAGGAGGATACGGGGCAGTTTATAAGGTTAGTTCATCTGTACTACACATGGTGACATGGATGCAAATTTGCTATGGAATTTTAATTTGCCTCTGAAATTAAGTTTCCACGTACATAAGTAGTGCACACCAGAGCTCTTTTTCTGTATGCAAATTGACTAATAAACCTCTACTTCTGGGCAATGCTTCACCTATTCTTTTAGTAATATCAATCTACACACACATTCCCCATTGGTTTTCCCTTTTGTTGCTCTCTACTAGTTCCTTTTATAGTTGCCCCACATGGCTAGCTTGGCAGTCTCTTTATTTTGTCCATTATATGCGTGATAATGAGGTGTCTGAAACTTACATTCTTAAAAAATGCCACATTTTCGCAGGGTAAACTGACCGATGGAAGCATGGTAGCAGTAAAGCAGCTATCTGAAACATCTCGTCAAGGGAAGAAGCAATTCATAGCTGAAATAGAAACTATTTCCCAAGTGCAACATCGGAATCTCGTGAAGTTGTATGGTTGCTGCCTTGAGGGCGAAAATCCACTGCTGGTTTACGAGTACTTAGAGAATGGAAGTCTTGATAAAGCATTGTTTGGTACAGGTTCATTCAATTTGATGCAACTGTATATAACTCCGGCCCTCCAGGAGTTCATCGTATAACTTAAACATTCATTTGCAGGAAGTGGGAGAAAGAACCTAGACTGGCTTACACGCTTTGGGATATGCTTAGGCATTACAAGAGGTCTAGCTTATTTGCACGAAGAGTCTAGCATCCGTGTTGTGCATAGGGATATAAAGGCCAGTAATATCTTACTTGACACCAATTTCAACCCTAAGATCTCAGATTTTGGACTCGCTAAACTTTATGATGACAAGAAGACGCATGTCAGCACAAAAGTTGCCGGTACATTGTAAGCGCATTTGCATCTTGCCCCATTTATAGTAAGTAGGGAATGAGAGGTTATCTTGCACACTGGAGTGCACCTTTATACAATTGCAGAAAGTTTATACTTTAGTTTGATTAATCTGTGAGCTAATAACATTATTTTTCTGCTCTTCTTTCAAGTGGTTATCTAGCACCTGAGTACGCCATGAGAGGTCATGTAACGGAGAAAGTTGATGTATTTGCTTTTGGCGTGGTCATATTGGAAACAATAGCTGGAAGGCCAAACTATGATGATAGGCTTGACGAAGACAGCGCCTATCTTTTAGAATGGGTAAAGTCACTACAAAATTTAGACCCAGGTCAAATTGCAGTTTTTCATGTGGTAACTGGGAATATATATATATATGATAGGCACTTATATAACATAAAAATTAAAGCTCATGTGCGTTCATAAGATTTTTTATTCAAAAACTTAACCATAATTTTGACATCATTGAATTATATAAAAAGAGATGCAGTCAAATAAATAAGCTATGTACAGAATGCTAGTTGTTGATAGGCACTTGTTTAGAAGAGGGAAAGTTTTGTTACTCCCTCGGACACAGAATATAAGTTATTGATCTAAAGATCTATGCTCCAGTGTCCCTCTTCTAAAATGTGCAGCAGTTTTAGCTTTGCGCAGCACTACATGAAGAATTATTTAGATTAACAACATAAAAATTTAAAAGTTGTTCATATACTAAATTCAACATAAAAATGCTATTTATTTGAGACAAATACATTTTTCGTAGAAATTGCTAGTCATGCATATGGTGTCACTTATAAGACCTTGTTAGCATCTAAGCAGCTGACACAGCGTGTTAAATTTTAAAATGGCAGCATTATGTGGATCTTAGAATTTGGAATCATATGAAAAAAAATAGTTTGTTGCATTCCTACAACAGTGAAGTTCTCCTACATGCATGAGCCCTACGCTTTCAGGTCTGGCAATTGTACGAGGAAGGCCGTCCTCTCGACGTCGTGGACCCGAGTCTCATGGAATTCGTCAGCGACGAGGTTCTCCGTGCCATCCGCGTCGGCCTCCTCTGCATCCAGAGCTCACCTCGGCAGCGGCCATCCATGTCAAAGGTGGTGTCCATGCTCACAGAAGACATCGAAGTGCCAGAGGCAGTCACGAAGCCCAGCTACGTCACCGAGTGGCAGGCGAGCTCGAGCAAGAGGGAGGTGGTCGGCATGTCGGCATCGACATCGTCGTACCTGAGCTCCCTCATCGAGGAAGGCCGGTGATGATGGTCAATGATCATCAGATTCAAATAAGCTTCTGTCAAGCAACGGATTATATTATTTGGTGTGGATGCACTTTGAAGATTTGGATGTGTGTAAGATTCGTTAGGTGCACCATCCAAATGGCCCTCTTTCGCACCCAAGGCTCGCCCCCCTAGCAGCCATATCCACGGAATACGTTGTGTGTAGATACACACTTCACAGTTGGTGCCCTGATTGTTAGTTTTGCATAGTGGATTATAAGCCTTATATCACTGCATATGACGGTTATTATCCATTATTCCATTGCCGTGCCTACTTTGATCCAATGGCGGACCTGGCATCAAATTCTCTCCGTAGGCACTTGCCTGGGTTCATAGGATTAGGCCAAATTCTTCAGCAGAACAGAAGGGAAAAAATGCTAAATTTTCGATAAATGCAAGGAGATTGTGTCTATGTCGTTCCACTCTCGTTGAACAAGCCCTTGTCAATGCTAAGGTATTAGACTATTAGTTACTCCCTTTATTTCAAAATGTAGGTCGTTTTGGTTTTGTTGATGAAAATATTTTCAATAATTGGAAAAAATAAGAGCCGTCCATCCAGAAAAATCGTGCGGTGGAAAGGTAGAAAGTACCTAGAGGTATCTAGAGAAAAGTAACAAGAAGTACCAAATAGGTGGAGACCAAGTACAAAAACAGTGGGACCGGTACTAATTTAATTTATTTTTTAATTACATTACTTGGATCAACAGTGTAATTTTTTTTAAAAAAGTACGTGGTGGAAGTACCCATTGCTACTTAACAATCATTTTTACCTCAATTATTTAGGTGCATAGCAAAATTTATGTATCTAAAAAGTTTAAAAACCGAACATTTTGAAACGGAAGAAGTACCTAGTAGTTTTTTCATCTTCATGAAATTGATTTCCCGTGGTGTAAACTGGACTGATTATGCATGTGCGAACTAGTAGTTGACACTTCAGACCAAAAGCAGCCGCACGGCGAAAGTTAGAACTCTGAGATGTATATGTGTCAGTATCGGAAGTGGTTGGCCTTTATTATTACTTCGTTGAATTGTTCCAGCTTCTGTCCATAGCAAACATCCCATCCTGGGAAATCGCCTTAATTATCTAGACCATGACAGTCTTGAATGGTTCGAGTGGATGAATCCAAAGCTTGAGAACGTCAGTCAGTCATGCAGTCGTCTTCAGTACTAATGTTGCCAAACGACCGCGTATCCCCAATCAGTCGTGTGCCTTTGACTGCTGCTTTATTTGCTTTGCTTTCCTTCTATGATGATGAAATCAGCAGATTTTTTGGACACGGAACAAGATTGCTTTCCTCGGAAGGGCCACGGCCAAGCTAAGCGAGAGCAGTTAGGAAGAGGGAGATGAGGTTAACACGGAGTTCTTCCCTCCGTGGCTACGTGCTCTCCGCGCTGCTTCTCCTAGCTGCGTCGGCCAAAGCTCAGCAAGCACCACCAACAAGGACAGATCCAACTGAAGGTAAGTCCTATTCAGCGCTCCTGCGATAAAAAGATAATTTTCGAGGTGTTCTATCTGATGAGCTCGATTGTATATTTGTAATTAAGTTTGTTCTTGCCTTTTGCTTTGTTTCTTTTCCTGGGAGGCGCCTCTCAGTTTGAGGTTGCTAGCTGTCAGCAATGTCCTCACGTTCTTAAGATAATATCCCCTGCAAGTAAGTTCTTGAAAAATCAGCTCGATCGAGTCGAATTCTTACCGGCATCATGGCCACCTTTGCTGTTGGAATTTCATCTCCCTGATCTGTACAATCCCTGATCTGTTCCAGAGAATCATCTGCCCGATTCGTCCAAGAAACTATCTCGTTCCAAATGTTTCGGGTAGAAGGGCAACAGGGGCGCGTTTAATGGTATGATATTATGGTTTTTCGCCTTTTGACCTCATCCATGTTTTGCCCACGAATAAGTCAGAAACTCTTGTGGTTCAACGCTAGTCCCACGT
This sequence comes from Setaria italica, assembly GCF_000263155.2. Lineage (NCBI taxonomy): Eukaryota > Viridiplantae > Streptophyta > Magnoliopsida > Poales > Poaceae > Setaria > Setaria italica. The sequence goes on along the minus strand of NC_028456.1, from coordinate 29,951,565 downwards.
GAGGAAACATCGAACAGAGCAAGCCCACGAGGTGAAATTGGGATCCAAGCGAGAAAATATTAAGGGCACTCCCAACCCTCCAATTTCTATATCATTCAATACAGTACCATATCAGCGATCTAACGATGTGGCAGGTGATTTAACGAAGAAAGGGCAAGAAATCGTTTTTCTCATGTGAGAAACCGAGTCGGCTCGCGCACCAAAGTGCGTAGATACCGCCGTAATCGCGTTGTGCCAGCGTTATCGTTTCCTTCCTCGTTTTCTTGCCCATCTTCCCGATCCGCTGTGCGCCGCGACCCAACCCCAGGCTCCGTGCGCGCCTGCTACTGCCGCGTCGCGACCCTCCCTCACGCGCGCGCCGCGGCCATCCCCTCCCTCGCTCGCGCGTGCCAATTTCCGGCGCCTGTGTCCGCCTCACGCCGCTGGCCACCCCCGTGCGCGGCCGCGCACCAAGCCTCCGCCAGCAATTCCACACGCGCCGCTTCTAAGGATCGATTGGAGAAGAAAGGCGTACATCAAAAGAAATCGAGGAAGCCCTCTTCAAGTTCCAGACGTGTTGTTGGTGCTACCGCAGTTGCTTCTGCAGGCGCCAGTTCTCCGTCCGTTGCTTCAAGCGCCACTTTGGCACTTTGTCCAGGCACTGATCGAACCAGCACTCATCTCGCTCCTGCATTTTGGCCTGCATCGTCTCTTGGCGGCGCTTTCCAGGTCGATCGATCTTATAGCAGCTGTGAAAGAATTATTTTGTTTCAATGGCTCGGACTGTGGCAGCATGAAGGCTACGCGGTTGCTTGCGACAGCTGACCGAGCTTTGCTTGTGGTGCTTGCGTGAAATCATGAAATTTTGCTCTACATAGAAACTACCCATAGAAACTATGGGTTGGGGAGATTAGATCTACAAGTGGCATCTTGGTGATAGGTCAACATAGAAACTACCCATAGAAACTATGGTTTGGGACTGCCCTAAAAATCAACCTTCTTTAGAGAGCTAGTTGTTGACTTGTTGTGCAGCTTCAACCACCTTATGGCTGCTTGTCGTGGTAGTTACTTGCTAGTTGTCGTATTCATTGTCACAAACTAAAGTTTAGTTCCTGTCATATTGAATGTTTAGATACTAATTAGGAGTAATTACAAAACCAATTGCACAAATGGAGGCTAATTCGCGAGACGAATCTATTAAGCCTAATTAGTCCATGATTTGACATAGGCTTAATACATTCGTCTCGCGAATTAGCCTTCATCTGTGCAATTAGTTTTATAATTAGCTTAACTCCTAATTAGTATCTAAACATTTGATGTGATAGGGACTAAACTTTAGTCCGTGGAACCAAACGTATTATTACCCGTTGCCTTTATTTTTTTAAAAAATAAGAAAGCCCCGAGGTAGGACAGCTAGAGTCTTGGTATTTTTTTTTAAGGAACAGGTGGGGCTAAGACTCCTACTAGATATATATTTTTTATTAAAAAAGAAAAAAAAAAGTTACTATGTCACCAAGCTTTTAGGGTACTTATAATGCTTTTAATGTATTATAAGACTAGCTATCACTGTACACTACTAGATTCACCACTTTTGCCTAGAGTTCGCGTTGAGTGCCTGAGGGTGATCTGTTATTTTATATATTCTCTGTGGTCGGTAAAGGTTAGTCGGTGATTGCTTCTTTGGGATGTGTGTGAAGTATGAACCCGTTTTCGGTTTTGCAGCGGCGGCGGTGAATGCGGTGTTCGACAAGCTCGGCCAGACGGCGTCTTCGGCATGGAACATCAGCGGCGACCCCTGCACCGGCGCCGCCACGGACGACACCAACATCGACTCAGACATGAACTTCAACCCGGCCATCCAGTGCAAGTGCTCCGGCCAGAACAACACCGTCTGCCACATCACCAAGCTGTAAGTGTCTCACGCTTCCTATCCGTACGCCCACCATTAGTTGCTGGATGATCTAATTTGCCCACCTGAGGTGGCAGTTCGTGCACTCAGAGTGTGGCAAGCTAGTGCATCGTCCTTATCTCTGCAACTATTGCTTGTGCGGTTATTTGACGGCGCTCCATAACCTAGTGGTGTTTGTCTGATGACGAACATCCATGAAGGCTAAATTGAGATGGTGTGAGCTGATGGGTGCTTCACTGTTATTACTGCAGGAAAATGTACGCATTGAATCTGGTAGGTCCTATACCAGAAGAGCTGAGGAACCTCACGCACTTGACCAATTTGTATGAATTCTCAACTTTCTTGAAATCGTCAGTGAGCCAAAGTATCCCAAGTGTATATGAAGATTGTTTAGTCGCAATTTATCGGTGGACTTTGTCATTTTCCGCAGTTCCACAGCATATCATATTATCATAGCAGCGGATTGCTTTGTAGTAGCCTCCCGCATCAAGCTCAAAATTTCTTTAAATATAATACCTACTGAGAGCCATCCTTTTTCGTTTACATCTGATCTGATCTGACGTTTTTTTCAGGAACTTAATGCAAAATTACTTAACAGGGCCTGTACCATCGTTCCTTGGGGAACTGACTGCTTTGCAATACATGTGAGATTTAGAACCTAACATTACTACATCACATGTTTTGGGTAACATTGAAACTTAAATTATCTCCCTTGAACATAAAAGGAGTCTTGCAATTAATGCATTATCTGGATCTGTTCCAAAGGAGCTTGGGAAGCTTGTGAATCTTATATCGCTGTAAGAAATTTACCTTCTCTGTTTCATGACCCTATTTCAGTAGAAATCTTTGCTAATGTCCAAACTACAAAGTTTTATAAATCTCGACTTGGCTTTGTACACGTACCTATAAATTTATTTAAATGTGTAAGAATCAACAAATAAAGAACAGTTTAAGTTGAGAATACATGCTATCGACATCAAGCTTATAGAAAAAACACACCTTCATTCCTTCTACTAGTTGACCTCTGTCGAGAAATGTATTCATCCTTCGAAAGATAAGAAAGTTTCCTGTCACAAATCTTTTGCTACTAACCTGATATTTTTTTCTGGGATTTCAGGGGCATAAGCATGAACAACTTAAATGGATCCCTTCCTCCCGAACTGGGTAACATGGTTAAACTTGAGCAACTGTGCGTATTTTGATTAATTTTGGGCACCCTGTAGTCCTTACCTTTTTCTTCTGCCAAACCATGTTAACATTCTTATTCTTTTATTTCTGTCTTGCAGATATATTGACAGCTCTGGCTTAAGTGGTCCATTACCACCATCATTTTCTAAGCTTACAAGCATGAAAATATTGTATGCCTATAAAAGATGTTTTGTCAACAGTATCATTCATTTAACCTTATGTGTTTTTCTTATTTGTGATTAGGTGGGCATCAGATAATGATTTTACTGGGCAAATACCAGATTACATTGGGAGCTTCAGTAATTTATTAGAACTGTAAGATTTACAACTTATACTTTTCAGATGGTGATGATAATTTCTTTAAAGACATTGTGTACAGTTTGCAACAGTTCTCAAGTATGAAATTCATTTTGAACCCTGGCTCATTGTGCTCATAAATGAGATGGTATTAGCTAAGTGTAGTTTTTACTCTGCTAAATCTCCATTCAGTGGCCTATTAAAATAATCCACTTAAGGTCAGATGTGAGGTGGTTTCATCATTTTAGTAAATATTACATTTTTTCACTATTCATGATAATGCGGTGCTGTTCCACATATTCTGGACAACAAGGAACAATGCAATCTCCAGGCAACAACAAGTTTCAGTTGAGAGTTGCAGAAACATTTTCAAGTATGAATTTGATATGGTTATCCATCGAGCAAAAAATAAGTCTTTCCCTAGAATCACAGAATGGCTTGACAATCTGTTGTAATTTTCCTTTTTCTCCTATTGCTCTGTAAAATACTCTTTTTCCTGAATATATAACCAGTAGGGGTCCTAACCCCTCCTGTTCCATTAAAAAAATACTAGTGTTAAAAATATTGAATTGATTTTTCTAATAATTATTTTTTGTATGGAACAGATCATATTTCTATCTGCATAAATCTATTTACTTTTTTTACCAAGAAAGTGACCCTTGTACCAGCAGGATCTTCCTTCTTTCTTCACTAGTAACAACAACTATAATTTTGCAGACGGTTTCAAGGCAATTCATTTCAAGGTCCACTTCCAACCACTCTTTCTAATCTTGTCCAACTGACAAGCTTGTAAGTGACTACTGATGGCGGGAGTAGATAAGTATCATTGTCAAATATTAAGGTTGCAGAACAGAAGAATGAACTATTTATTTCTGTGGTGCAGACGAATAGGTGACATAGTAAATGGAAGTTCTTCACTGGCATTCATTAGTAACATGACATCTTTGAACACCTTGTATGCATAACTTGCCATTCATTTGATGACTCAAACTACATCTTAATATTTTCTGTAGTGCAACCAATTGTTAAATCCGAAAACTCTTGACATGTTTCATTGCAGAGTTTTGAGGAACTGCAGGATATCTGATAACCTGGCATCAGTAAACTTTTCACAGTTTGCAACATTAACCCTACTGTAAGACATTTTGTTTCTTCGTAAACTCCAGTCAACTACATGTTTTGCTAGATGCTTTAATGAACTGCTGTGGATTATGCATTGTTTGATGACCCCTTTCTCTCCTAGTCTCATTTGTTCTGTTGTTATAGGGATTTGAGTTTTAACAATATCACTGGCCAAGTACCACAAGCTCTGCTGAATCTGAATTCACTCAGCTTCTTGTATGGTTTATCTTGCCTTCTGATACTTATTTCTAGGTTCTGATGACAATGATCATTAATCTTGCTAATGCGCAAATTTGGTCTGCCTAGGTTTCTCGGGAATAATAGTCTTTCAGGAAGCCTTCCAAGTTCTATAGGAACTTCTCTTAAAAACTTGTATGTTTGTCCACTTTCATTTGTGAAGTAAAATTAGGAAGGCGTTTATCTATAACATTTACATGCTTTCTTTTGTGTAGAGATTTTTCCTACAACCAGCTATCAGGAAACTTTCCCTCCTGGGTTAGTCCGAATTTGACATTGTAAGTGCTGAGTTTTGCAAGCTTGATTGACTGACCGAAAATTCAGCCCTATTACTATTATTTTAAAGATAATCCAATATCATACACATGTATTAAACTAGCATTTTTTAATATCAATTACATCTAAAAAGCTGCTTTTGCTGCACCTAGATCATATTTATTTTTTCTTTTTTTCTTTTTCTTTTTTGCATTTGACGTCATCTATGATTCAGAATCTAAGCCACATATGATTCCAAATCTTTAATGAAGGAGAATTACTTTTCATTACAGTTTAGCTGAAAAAATAAATCGGTTATTTGTCCCTGCTTTTATTTATCTTATAAAACAAACCCTCAATATGCTCTGAAGTATGAACGGTGCCTTTTTTCCATGTTTCATTGTACATAGGAATTTGGTGGCAAACAATTTCGTGGTCAGCAACTCCAATAACAGGTCAGTTTACATTCGAATAGCTCCTCAAAATCTTCATGTACAATTATTGTTCTCTAAGCTCGTATTTTGAATTCAAAATGTCAATGTTTGACATCTGCAGTGTCTTATTACCTTCGGGGCTGGAGTGCCTTCAGCGAGACACACCCTGCTTTCTTGGCTCTCCACAAAGTGAGCTTCTAGCTTCTGCAACGTGCGTCTACTTAGCTAAATTAACATAAGTATTAAATAATTTAACATGCTTGCAGCTACCTCCTTTGCTGTGGACTGCGGGAGCAGTAGTTCAATATCAGGATCAGATGGTTCCGTGTATCTGCCTGATGATGCCAATCTTGGACCTGCATCCTATTATGTTACAGGAGCACCAACATGGGGTGTTAGCAATGTAGGGACATTCATGGAGGCATCAAAAAGAGATTACATAATACAAAGCTTAAATGCAAGTTACACAGTATACAGCCCAACACGCCAGTTTCGGAATACCCCGGATTCAGAACTGTTCCAGAAAGCAAGGATGTCGCCTTCGTCTTTAAGATACTTTGGCGTTGGACTTGAGAACGGAAACTATGTAGTAACGCTTCAATTTGCAGAGATTGTCTTTGAGGACTCACAGACTTGGAACAGTTTAGGTAAAAGAGTTTTTGATATCTATATACAGGTAGGTTAGTTCCAGTCGTACTAATAACCTACCCTTGGTTTTTACTTTTTAGCTTGAGCTGGTCACGAGTTTTTTATTTTGGTAAAGGGTGAGCGGAAGGAGCAGAACTTTGACATAAGAAAGGAAGCAAGAGGATCTTACGCTGCTGTCCAGAAGCAATATATTATTCCTGTCACTAGAAACTTCCTTGAAATTCATCTGTTCTGGGCTGGCAAGGGCACTTGTTGCATCCCTTCTCAAGGCCACTACGGGCCTTCAATCTCAGCTTTGAGTGTAACTCCAGGTACTCTCTCTCCCATTTGCTTCAAATCCCAAGATTCTATTAGGAATAGCACTTGTATTCATAACAGGGGTACTAGGCCATATATATACAGGTACAGGGAGGGGGAAATATACACAAAACCTCCTAATAGAAAAGGTAAAATACCAACAGTACATATACATCTAAACACCCCCCTCAAACTCATGGTGGATCAAGAACACTGAGTTTGGAGAGATTAAATCTGTGCTGAGCACGGGTCTGTGCCTTTTGTAAAGAAATCAGCTAGCTGCAACTCTGAAGGCATATACTGAAGAGCAATGACCCTATCCTGAACCTGTGATCATGTATAAGAGACATCCACACCAATATGCTTAGTAAGCTCATGCTTCACCGGATCACGGGCAATACTGATAGCTCCCGTACTGTCAGACAAAAGAGGAGTCAGCACAGAAACTGAAACACTAAAATCCTCAAGCAACCACCGTAACCAAGTCACCTCTGCCGTCACAAGCGCCATAGCACGCAACTCAGCCTCAGCACTCGAACGAGAAACTGCTACCTGCTTCTTAGTCTTCTAAGCAATAAGGGAACCACCAAGAAAAACACAATAGGCAGAAAGGGATCGATGATCAGAGGGATCACTAGCCCATGTAGCATCACAATATCCCTGGAGATATAAACAGCTAGAGCGTGAAAAGAATAGATGGCGTGAAAGAGTTCCACGAAGATAACGTAAGACACGAAGAAGATGACTATAATGAAGATGAGTGGGAGCGGAAACAAACTGACTCAGGATATGCACAGCATAAGAGATATCACGACAAGTAACACCAAGATAAACAAGACTCCCAACAATATGTCGATAATGAGTAGGGTCCTCAAGAGGCTCACCGTCAGCGGCGCGAAGATGGACATTAAGTTCCATGGGAATCTCAACAGTCCGTTGATCAGTAAGAGAAGCCCGATCAAGAAGATCCTGAATATACTTTTCTTGAGACAGATAGAAGCCCTCAGATGTAGAAGAAACCTCAATCCCAAGAAAAAAATGAAGAGGACCAAGATCAGACATAAGAAACTGATCATTGAGACGAGCCTTGACAAAGGCAATATACTGAGGATCATCTCCAGTGATGATCATATCATCGACATAAAGAAGGAGAAGAGTCCGACCACGTGGCGAAGTATGGACAAAAAGTGCAGGATCATGAGCACTAGCAAAAAAACCAGCAGTAGTGACCACATAGGCAAAACGCTGGAACCAAGCACGAGGAGCCTGTTTTAGCCCATAAAGCGAGCGACGAAGATGACAAATCATACCCTCAGGAACAGAATACCTAGGCAGCGGCTGCATATAGACCTCCTCACGCAGCTCACCATTAAGAAAGGTATTCTTGACATCAAGTTGAGAGATGGACCACTCACGAACAGAGGCCACAGCAAGAAGAGTGCGAACAGTGGTCATGTGAGCAACAGGAGCAAAAGTCTCATCATAGTCTCAACCATGAGCAACAAGATGAGCTTTATAGCGCTCAAGAGATCCATCAGAGCGGGTCTTAACCTTATAAACCCACTTACATGTAATAGGGCGCACATGGGCAGGACGAGGAACAAGATCCCATGTGTGAGTGCACTCAAGAGCAGCAATCTCCTTAGCCATAGCATGTTGCCATTCCGGATGAGGAAGAGCATCACGATAAGATGTCGGCTCCGAAAGAACAGTAGCAGCATAAGCGGAAGGAGAATAACAATTAGGACGTTGATGAAGACGATGACTACGATGAAGAAGCTGCTCGGGAGAGGAATCCTCCGAAAGAGAGGCCTCAATAGGAGAAGATGGCATATCAGACGAAGATGGCACAACAGAAGATGATGGCACATCAGAAGAACATGGCACATCAGAAGGCCGAACTCGACGAGTATAGACATGTGTCACTGGTGGCTTCACAGAAAAATTAGCAGCCACAATAGAACAGTCCAAAAAAGTAGACTCCGAAGAGAGCACATCAGCACGATGGACAGACGAGGAGACTACAGGGGGAACCACTGGAGGAGGTACCTGACATGATAAAGGTATGATAGAAATAGAAGTATCAAGTAATATTAAGAAGGATAGTGGATCAACCAAAGATGTCGGGGAAACATCAGAAGAAGGACGAGGATAGAAAGGACGAGATTCATCAAAAACAACATCCCGAGAAATCCGCATCCTACAACCAACCGGATCCCAACAACGATATCCCTTATGCTCAGAACTATAGTCGAGAAAAACACACTCAGTAGATTGAGCAGTCAACTTCGTGCGCTCACGCGGTGCAACAAGCACATAGCACACACAATCAAAGAGACGAAGACTGAAATAGTCAGGTGATTTATTCAGAAGACGCTCAAAAGGAATCTCACCATGGAGAGCAGAACAAGATTGAATGTTAGTCAAATAAGTGGTTGTAGACACAGCCTCAACCCAAAAATGAGGTGGAATAGAAGAAGCAAGCATAAGAGCACGAGCAGTCTCAAGAAGATGACGATGCTTGCGCTCGGCCACACCATTTTGAGCATGGGTGCCAGGACAAGAAAATTGAGCAAGAGTGCCTTGCTCAGAGAGAAGTTGACGAAGAGCTACAGAAAGATACTCGCCTGCAAAATCAGCACGAAAAACACGAATAGAATTGTCAAAATGAGTGCGGATAAGACTTGTAGATGGATAAGACCTCGGTACGATGTTTCATAAAATAAATCCATGTATGACGAGAAAAATTATCTATGAATATAATATAGTATCGATGGCCCCCTTTAGAAACAAAGGGAGCAGGACCCTAGACATCTGAATGAACAAGATCAAAAGGATGCTGTGACACAGACTCACTAGAATGGTAGGGAAGCTGAATCTGCTTGCCCAACCGACAACCCTGACACTGAGCTAAAGACTCATGACCTGAAACTGACCCTAGCAGACCACGACGAATCAAACTAGACATACGAGAGCCACATAGATGACCCAAGCGATGATGCCACTAATCAAAAGATGAGGTCGACGAAGGAGCCATAGCGGAGCCAACTAGACTGACGGGCGCAGCAGAAGGAAGACGAAGCTAGTCAAGCTCCCAAAGACGCTGAGAATCACGACGACGAGGGCCAGTACCAACCAGCTGACCCGTGCAATGATCCTGAACATAACAAAAATCAGGATCAAGAATAACACAACAGTCATGATCAGTGAGCTGGCCAGCGGACATGAGCTGCATGGTCAGATCGGGAACATAAGAAACATCAGGGATATGAAAAGAGTCAGATAGAAGAGTGCCGTGTCCTACAACAAGAAGAGAAGAACCATCAGCTGTATGAACAGTGGGAGAACTAGGTGGAGAACGTATGGAAAGAAAGACAAGTGCAATCAGGAGTCATATGAAATAAAGCACCAGAATCAAGAATCCATGGATAAATACCTGGAGTAGACGTGGAAGGTGAGCCCAGAGCGGAAGACTGAGAAGCAGCAGCAGAACCTGTAGGTGCAGAAGGCTGAGTCACAAAACCTGCAGCTCCCGGTGGCGTAGAGGAAACAAGGTGACTAAGCAACCTGATGATCTCTTGTGTCTCAGAACCAGCCGAACTCCTCTGAGGACCTCCAGAACCAGAACCACCAGTACCACTAGTACCCTGCGAAGAATGAGCAGAACCACCGGTACCGCTAGGACCCTATGAAGAACGTCCACCTCGGCGAGACTGACCCTCACGAGACTGAGCCTTCTTCTTCCTATAACAAAATGCCTCCACATGGTTATCCTTGCCACACCAGTCACATTTAAGACCTCCACCCCCTCGACTCTTAGAAGAAGGCACCACAGGAGGAGGAACATCAAGACGAGTGGAGAAGCTAGCGGCCAGACTGAAGAATACCGCATCAATCCAACAGCAAGAAGGCGAGTCTCCTCATTACGAACAGCAGCAAGAGCCTCCATCAGGGAAACACAAGGATGGTGAGCAAGCAGCTGTGCACGAAGTGGCTCAAACTCATCCTGAAGACGCGTCAAGAAGTCGTAGGTGCGACGAAACTCAAGGGCCTGCTGCTGACCCAGGCAGGACTGACAAGTGCTAGGTGACAACTAAGGACCAAGGGTGTCAAGCTGGCGCCAAATAGAAGAAATTTGACCATAGAAATTATCAACTGTACCATCACCTTGGCAAACAAGCTACTCCTGACGAATGACTGTAAGAAAAGTAGACTGACCAGTGGGCTCATAACGCGTACGAAGAAAAGCCCACATCTGATGTGCAAAATCAAGCTCAACAATATCAGTCGAAACCCTATCCTCCATGCTAGCAACACGAATAGAAGCAGCTTGAGCATCCTCATCAAACCATGTTCGGTATGCAGTAAACTGAGACTCATACGACGCAAGACCATCATCATAGTCAGCAAGCAGCTTCACCACATCCGCATCATAAGCAGCAAGCAACCGATCCATCTCTTCAGCCGTAGCCTTCTCTAGAATGGCAGGCTTCTCAGGAATCACCGGGTATGTAGGAGCAGTAGGACGAGGTGGGCAAGACAACTCGCCAGTCAGAAACTCCCAAAGACGAAGACCACGCATATGAATCCGTAGACGAGGAACCCAATCTCGATAATTGGTGCCATTGAACAGCACCGGACAATGTAACACTGGGACACCACCAGACGAAGGAGCTGAAGAAGGAGCCATGGTGACAGCAAGAGTGCAGAGGAATAGCGGCGAGTAACGGCGAGAGCGCACACGTTTTTTTTTCTTCCTCTCGCTGCTGGTACTCAACAGCCCAAACGTGCACTGTAGAAGCAAAGCAGCCACAGGAACAGAGGCAGCAAAGAGTACATAGAACAGCAGAGTTTTTTTTTTACCTTCACGGAGCGCACGTTGGATGGCTCCGGCGACGACGGGAAGGCGGCAGGCAGCGGAGCGCACGGATGGATCCGGCGGGCAAGACAAGCGACGGAGATGAGCGCAGGCATCGGGGGACGAGGAGGCGGGCGAGCCGCTGGCGGGACGGCCGGGACAAGGCGCAGGAGCCGGCGACGGGGCAGAAGGCAGCGGAGGAAGGAGCACACAAGTGCAACGTGCTATGTAGGAAATAAAATCTAGGTAGATTGAGAAGAAACCTAACCCTAGTTTGGCTCTGTTACCATGTTAGGAATAACACTTGTATTCATAATAGGGGCACTAGACCATATATATACAGGTACAGGGAGGGGGAAGAAAAGGTAAAATACCAACAGTACGTATACATCTAACATCTAACACCATCTTGTTAGGTCTAAACTCGCATGAGTTTTTTTTTTTAGAATTCCAGGAGGATACCCGGTCCGTATGCATTGCAACGGGACCAACTAAACTCGCATGAGTGTGATCACCTAAATCTAATAGTGAATAGATAGACTTGAAATGAACTTGGAGAAGCTGTGTTAGGCTTTAGCTTAGATCCATATGCCTGCTTGGTGCAGGTGAGATGTAGTAGAAGGAAACGGATCGGGTGACGTCAGTAGTGACAGTAGTAAACGAAATGAACTTGCAGGAAACGGAGATCACCAACATCAGTAGTGACAGCAGCAGCCTTCCCATTGACCATCTTTTACGGTCCATCTTCAACGGATCGGGTGTTGAACTATGGGCTGTTGACCGCAGCCTTCTTTGGTTGACTTGCACATATAGTTTCGACCATGAGAAATGCTGACAATTAAACATGCTGACAATTAAACCTATGCATAAATATATACTAATAATGCATATCTATTCTAAATTTTGCAAATATTCTCATCTGAATTCCAAAATAAAAATGAGTAAAATTCAGGAGAACATAACATAAACTTCAGAGTCAAAATATGCTGATTCTTTGTAAGATCACTGTCTTATTCCAACAAGTGAGCTTTTTTTGAATCTGACATACTTCATGATTACAGCACGTAATGCTGCTCCGAAGAGAAGTAAGAATAAAACAGGTGTAATTGTTGGAGCTGCGGTTGGTGCAGTAGTTGTAGGACTAATAGTAGTGCTCACTGGACTGTATGTCCGGATGCAGAAAAGTAGAAAACTGTCTTTGGAGCAACAAGGTACATGATACACTATGCTCACAATGTATTCTTTAAACGAAAATTGGTTGTGTTCATGAATTTATCGCTTGTCATCCTTGCAGACCTGTACAATACTGTCGGAAGACCTAATTTATTCACTTACAGTTACGGTGAACTAAAGACCGCTAGTGAAAATTTTAATTCCAGTAACTTTCTCGGCGAAGGAGGGTATGGGTCAGTTTATAAGGTTAGTTCATATGTAGTGCACATGGATGACAATTTTCTGTTAAATTTTACTTTCTGTGAATTTTTTGACACTGATCTGTTTCTTTATGCAAATTGTCTAGACCTCTTTTATTTTATCTCTACTTTTCGGCAATGTGTATTCTTTTTCTCACTGCACATGCTTCTCCCGTTCTTTTTACTAATACAAATCTATACATATTTATTTCAAAAAATATATACATATGCTCCCTACTGATTTATTTTTCTTTTTGTTGTGGTTGTCTTCTTCATTTTCTCCATTACAGTATACATATGGTAATGCTGATGCTTAAAACATGCATTTTTAAAAATGGCACCTTCTGGCAGGGTAAATTATCCGATGGAAGTGTAGTGGCAATAAAACAACTATCTGAAACATCCCGTCAGGGGAAGAAGCAATTCATAACAGAAATAGAAACTATTTCTCAAGTGCAACACCGTAATCTCGTGAAGTTGTATGGTTGCTGCCTTGAAGGCAATTACCCATTGTTGGTTTACGAGTATCTAGACAACGGAAGCCTTGATAAAGCATTGTTCGGTAATGTTTCATTCAATTCGATGCAACTGAAAAAAGTTCAGTTTTCTTACATAAATCTGAATATTATTCTTCATTGGCAGGAAATGGGAGATTGAACCTGGACTGGCCAACACGCTTTGAGATATGTTTGGGCATTGCAAGAGGCCTGGCTTACCTCCATGAAGAGTCTAGCATCCGTGTTGTGCATAGGGATATAAAGGCTAGTAATGTCTTACTTGATGCCAATCTTAATTCTAAGATATCTGATTTTGGTCTCGCCAAACTTTATGATGACAAGAACACGCATATCAGCACAAAAGTTGCTGGTACATTGTAAGCACATCTCCAACCTTCTCCCCCTTACGCATCTTGACACACTATATATATTAGTTTCGTTAACTTTGTGAGCTAATGGTGATCTTTTTACTGTTTTCGTCAAGTGGATATCTTGCACCTGAGTACGCCATGAGAGGTCATATGAGTGAGAAAGTTGATGTGTTTGCTTTTGGTGTGGTCATATTGGAGACTATAGCTGGAAGGCCAAACTATGATGGTAGGCTTGGTGAAGACAAAGCATATCTTTTAGAATGGGTAAGGTCACTGTACAATTGAGATCCAGGTCATGCAATGTTCCACTCTTTCTTCCTGTGCTATTGGGGTGGGAAAATCCACACTAGATTCATGAGTGATTTAAAGTATCAAAGCACACATGCATTCATGAGATTCTTTAATCAAACACAACCACGATTTTTTACCTGCGGAAAAAAAACACAACCACAATTTTAGTCTGCTAAGGTTTGAATAGTACTCGCACCTACAATACTACACAATTTATATCATTCTAAAATCATTTGTTGATGAGACATATCTATTTTTTATCAAAATATAAGGTATTATTGTTGTGGACGCTTTTGTGGGCTGAACCTACAGGCGGCGCAGCAAGCCGGCGCCAGCAACAGCTCCGGCATGTTAGGCGCCTGATTTGTTGGATAAGATGGCAGGACGTTAGCAATAGCTGTTAATTAGGATTTGGTTTGTTAGCACCAAGCAATATATAAGCCGGCTGGTTCTTTATTGATAGGCAAGCAAGGATTGAGTTGTTAAGATTCAGAGCCTCTGCAGAGGGCGAATCTAGCTCAGTCGTTGCCATTGTGTTAGTTCCACAGATCAATAAAGCTAATCCTTTCCCTGCACTTAACAATTATTTAGATTATAGAAACATAAAATGGAAAAATTACACTACCCTAAGCAATCCACTTTTTCCGTTTAACCCTGTGAACAAAATTCTGGATTAATTTACTATCCCAAACTATTTTAGTTGGTCCGACCTATCCCTAATAATTTTTTTTTCATGTACAAGTTGAGTTTTAGATTTAAATTTTACGAGCAGGTAGAGAACATGATGCTTTATATTAGAAAAATACATCAACTATATTAGATGGTATGATTATACTTGTACTTTCTTTCTTATTTCCCATGCATGGAACTTTTTCATTATATGAATTTCTTTTGTTCCAGATAGTATTTTTCTCATAGAATTTTTAAGGAAAAAATAGATCAGAGGGAGATATGTCCCTTCACGGACCGGTGACAAAGGGTTTCATCGAACCTTGGACTTAAACAGTCTAACCAAAAACTTGCGAAAAGTTGCCTTTTTTTTTTTGCAGAAACTGCTAGTCAACATGTCATTATGTGAACTTGTTATTAGAGGCTGGCATCTCTTGTTAAATTTTAGCATGGCCGTAGTATTATTGTGGATCCTATTGTTGCGTACTTGCACAGCAGAAGATCAATGTTTGGAACCATCTTGAAAATGATGATTGTGTGTTTTTTTGTTCTGCTATTGCGACAGGAAAAAAAAAACAGTTGGATCTGAATTGTCCCCCAACTTATCATGCTTTCAGGTCTGGCAACTTTACGAGGACGACCATCCTCTGGACGTCACAGACCCTAGGCTCGCAGAATTCAACAGCGAAGAGGTGCTCCGTGCCATCCGCGTTGGCCTCCTCTGCATCCAAAGCTCACCTCGGCAGCGCCCGCCCATGTCGAGGGTGGTGTCGATGCTCGTCGGGGACATTGAGGTGCCCGAGGCGGTTACTAAGCCCAGTTACGTCATCGAGTGGCAGAGCAACGCCATGGGGACGTCGAGCTCGGAGCCGGGGGCGGAGGCCATGTCCCTGAGCTCCGTCATCGATGAAGGCCGGTGATTGATGACCATCGCCCATCGGCAAGTTAAGATCAACTTCTGCCAAGACCAAGATTGTTTCTTGGAAATTCACTTGGAAAAATTTCGATTCGGATGTGTACAAGAATTGCCAATTCGCTCGAAAAAAGGCTGTAAATTGCAATTGGCTGGACCACACAGCTTCATATCACCGAACGTGCTTTGTGTCATGAGCGACCAGGCCTTGGGCCTTGCAATAGGCCCAGCCCTTGTAATATCCGCCTGTACGGTTCACAAAAATATCTCTTTTTTTGCGCCCCCTTTCCTGCAAACGCATGGACGTGGTGCACATCCGTGACGAAAGCAGCTGTCGTTGCTACATTTGAATCGGTTAGTGGAATCGTACGAAGCGGTCGCTGTCTCCTTGACAAAACGCTCTCGATTCGTTCTCTCCAAAATCTGCCGGCACACGTGTGCGTGCGCCTTGCTGGTCAATCCAGACCTTTGGAAAAAGAAGCATAAGCCGAACGATCATGTGCACAGGCGTGCCACATAGTCGCATGTCGATTGCGTTTAAAGGTGAAGGAAATTCCATATCGAGGCATTAGGAATCAGCATCAACCAGTCAAACAACAATTAAGAACAAATTTTATTTATCACTTGGACAATAATTCATAATTTCCATGACTTTTACAGTGTACACTTAAATAAATGTTATGTCAGATGCATATAGCGAAAGATAAATTTAAAAAAAATTAAAATAACTTATAATCTGAGACGGATGGTGTAGTAATAGAGCATGCGTATGCTCAAATCAAATGGCAACTACGAGGAACTTTCACCACTCTTCCACCAATACCTGATACAAAGATACACAATTCCACCGCATACTCTATATTCACTGCATGATCAGGACTCTAGTTGGATGGGATATCTGCATCCGCTCGATCTAGCTCAGTTACTTTTTAATCTCAACTTTCATGTGCCCGCTATGAGCAACTCACAATTATTTATAATATTGGTCAAGTGGTTTGTAAAAGGACATGCACAAAAAAAATTGTGCCGGCATGCCAACTTTGCGTATAATTTATAGTACGTGCTTTATCAATGAAATAACCACAATCTCGTAATCGTTCATTTCAAAAAAAAATTATAGTACGTGCTACTGTGCTACAGCTATTATTACATTTGATTTCGGGAAATATGCATGAAAAGCAGCCAGCTCGTTGAAGTACATGATTACAAAGATTTTTTTTTGTTGATATTTGTGGCTGATGGCGTCGGGTTCCACCCTCGTGCAAGCAAATAAACGGGCCGGGATGACGACGTCGAGGTTCATGTCCAAGTTGGCAGTGCATTAGAGCAGTGTATGGCTGAAAGGAGCCAACCACATTATGGCATCAACCAAAACCTCTCCACATTAGTATTGCAACTAGATGTACGGATGCTCTTACTTTCTTAAAACGATTAGAACTAAAATGATTACTAGCTCCTTAGTCTTGAATTAATGGATTTCGACACCCGGTGGGCGGTGGCATGTGCTTTATTTCCAATTCGGCAATTCCATGTCATGGTCAAGCCACAACCTTTATTTAAAAAGGAAGAAGAAGAATGGTTTTTTGCTGGAGATTGTGCGAGATGGTTGCCTGTTCGATTGCACGACGAAAGAAGAAATTCCTTATCGAGGCATAGCGTGAACCGGTCCAATGTAAGAGGATTAGAGCATGTAAAAGGATGCTCAAATTGCACTTATGAGGAGCTTTCAGCACTGCATTGAGACGAATGGTTGGGTAGGATGTCTGCATCGGCATGACAAAGCTATCGTATTGTTTTTTTTATCTCAGCGATGATGATGCTAATTAGTTATTTGCAACTCGTACTTCATAATTGGTCAAGTTGGTGTAGGTTGACAATAAACTATCAAATCCACTTGTATTGTTTTGTAGTACTAGCTTGCTACATCTTTTTAATCTCTGAAAATGTGCATGGAAAACAAGAGCAATATGTATAATCTCCAATTAATGCGTAGCAGACCTTTGGTTGATATTCGTGGCTGTTAGACTAGGCACTGTGCGGTTGCATATGTGTGTTGCGTGTGTGGCTGCATGTGTGCGAGGACGTATATATATATGTACCCAATCAATCGAAGAAGGTATCGTGTATTCCTATATTCCACTCTTCATGGTATCAGAGCCGACGGAAGTAACAGGAAGTGTAGCCCCATTACCAACAATGATAGATGAAGGATTTGATGACAAAGGAGGGTGAGAGGATGAAATTATACCAGCGTTGTTGACCATATGAGCGCCAGCACCAGAGTCGACGTACCAGTCGCTAGGGCCCGGAGGAGTCAGCGACATGGTGCTGAAGTTGCTGGCGAGCGACGTCGTGTCAAATGACCCCCCGTGCATGGGAGTCCACGGCTGCTGTGGCGCCTGCTGCTGCGGTGGTGGAGCATAGGGGCCGTGTTGCCCGTACCCGAACCCAGGAGGTGCGCCATAGCTGTATGGCGCAAGGTAGGGCTGAGGCGGCGTGATGGCGGTGAAGGCCGGCGGGCGATGGGGTGCTCCTGGCGTAGGGCCCGTGGGTGGCTGGTGCGGCCAAAACTGCAGCGTGCCCGCCCACGGGTTGTAGATCATGGGCGGCGGACGAGGAGCAACGGGTTGCCCGGCGTTGGTGCCCTGCTGCTGCTTGTTGCCGCCGCGACCACGCCGGCGCCCGTTGCGGTTGCCCTGACCGCCGCCGTAGCCGCCTCTTTGGCCGCCCTCGTGACCACCGCCCTGGTTGCCCCCTTGAGCGTCACCAGGTGCGCGACTAGGAGGGCGAGAGCTGCCGGCTGAGTCAGTGAAGACGGCCGACGGGGCTGGAGGTGGCGGGACAGGGGTGTCATCGGCAGCGTCGTTGATGTCGATCTCCTCGAGCAGGAGCAGCGTGCGCGCCTCGGCAAAGGTGGGGAACGGCTGCCGCAGCTTGATGTTGGTGACCATGGGGCGGAACTTGTCGTTGAGGCCACGGAGGAGCGTGAGGACGAGGGTGCGGTCGCCAACGGGATCGCCGAAGTCGTTGAGGGTGGCAGCCATCGTCTCGAGCTTGCGGCAGAAGTCGGTGATGGATGACGACCCTTGCTTCACCGTGCGGAACTCGGCGGACAGCAGCAGCGCGCGCGATTCACGCTGGCCGAGGAACTCGTCCTCGAGATGGAGCCAGGCGATGCGAGCGTTGGGGTTCTTAAGCATGGTGGATTGCTGAAGGTCGGCATTGATCGTCCCGTAGATCCACGTGAGGACGGTGCAGTCCATCTGCACCCACGCCGGCCGATCGGCGTTGACCACGTCGGTGAGGACGTGATCAGTGAGGGTGTACTTGCCGAGCACGACGAGGAAGAGGGAGCGCCAGCGGTTGTAGTTGTTCGCGGCGCGGTCGAGGACCACCGGGACGAGCACCTTGATGTTCAGGACGGAGATGGCGGCGGAGTGGACGTTGGCGTGCTTGGCCTCGTACTTGTCGAGAGCCT
The DNA here is from genome assembly GCF_000263155.2 of Setaria italica. Taxonomy (NCBI): domain Eukaryota; kingdom Viridiplantae; phylum Streptophyta; class Magnoliopsida; order Poales; family Poaceae; genus Setaria; species Setaria italica. Next base: position 29,932,710 of record NC_028456.1, on the reverse strand, counting down.
TGGCGCGGTCAGCGGCGATCTGGCGGAGGCGGGCAGCCTCGGCCTCGCGCTCGCGCTCCTCGCGCGCTTCGCGGGCCTGGCGCTCGGCTCCGGATTCGGCCATCGGCGAGAGACGCGCGTCGGGGACGGACGAGTCGGGATCGCGGGCCGGCGGCAGATCACGCGCGGCAGAGCACGCGCGTCGCGCGTCGGGATCGCAGGCGTGGACCGCGTCACGCGCGGGAGAGGCAGGCACGGCACGATGGCGCTCGTGCGGGAAGAGGTGGCCGGCGAGCGAACTGCCCAACGGCGGCGGCGGCGCACCGTTCGTGGGGAACGGTGGCGGTTGGGTAGGGTTAGGCGGAAGCGTTGATTACGGGATCGTAACCTCCCCTATTGTGATAATGTCAGTGCAGTCTACCTCTCCAGTAACCCAGTTCAGCATCAGCGAACAAAGCATGTCGAGATTGATCTACACTTCGTCAGAGAGCGAGTCGCCCTTGGTGAGGTCCACGTCCTGCATGTTCCAACTACGTCCCAGTACGCCGATATCTTCACCAAAGGTTTGCCGACGTCCATGTTCACAGAGTTTAGGTCCAATCTTAATGTTTGCGGTGCTCCCAGTTAAGACTGTGGGGGAGTGTTAGACTAGGCACTGTGCGGTTGCATATGTGTGTTGCGCGTGTGGCTGCATGTGTGCGAGGACGTATATATATATATATATATATATATATATATATATATATATATATATATATATATATATATATATATATATATATATATATATATATGTATGTACCCAATCAATCGAAGAAGGTATCGTGTATTCCTATATTCCACTCTTCAGTGGCAAAAGACGTTGAATTTCTCCCTTTTGTTCAAGCTGATCAAAGGGGATGACGACGTTGGGGTTGAAGGCCAAGGTGGCACACTTGAGCAGTACGGCCCAAAAGCAACCGATGCACGTGAAGTTGTGAACCAAAAATTCCTCGCACAAGTCACATACTCACATGTGGCGAAATGCAAATGTACATTGCACCTCATGCTCAGATTAACAGCTCCGAAATATTCATGTTCACCAAGCTAGTATAACAAAACGATTAGAAGAAATAAAATAAAGCTTGCCATCTTCATACAAAAGTGCAGTGAATATTTTTATATTTGAACTTGAACCATCACCTCACACACAGCAATGAATTAAGGAAATTTCTAGGGATGTGCATGAAAAATCTGACGACTGCTCGTGCTAGCTCATATAGGGAGAGCAAAGTTATACTTGAACACATAATTTTACAGGAGCCTGCTGGGTTCATTGACCTCTGTCTAGTCTGAAACCACTCCAGTCATTTAAAATTGAGCCGTCGAATCATAGAGATCTCTAATCTGAAACCACGCCAGCCAAGTTCAGCTAATCCAGCAATCACCACCTAATCAGCAGCACGATCACTCCGGCTCTTTCTGCAGCTTGCCAGAGTAGCAAGCCAGCAGGTAGCTCCTGCTTAACAAGCAATTTAGGACGGTAGTGGCGCAAATTTCATATAGGCCAATTGGCTGACCCTACATCTTCGCATCATTGCATGGTTCCATAGCTGCAGCCGTGACGCTTTTGTTCGCTTCCTTTGTTCGATCCATCCACCACTGGTTTCAGCTCAGAGAAATCTGAAGGAAACAGAGTGAGCAGACTAGCGGAGGGAGGGGCTCGAGCTGGGCAGGGCAGGGAGAGATGAAGCCCAGGCTGAGCGGCGGCGGCTTCCTCCTGGTCTTGCTGCTTCTGAATTCTTGGAGAGCGGTGGCTCAGGCTCCGCCGCCGCCGCAGACTGATCCGGTTGAAGGTATGTGTCCCTCATTCGACGGAGCTCTAGAAGTGAAGATTGTTCATCAGTTCATGGTCGATGAGAGGCTTTGATTTTGTTTGCTGGGGTGGGTGATTTTGTGCAGCGGCGGCGGTGAACGCGATCCTGAGCAAGCTTGGGCTGAGCGCGCCGGCGTCGTGGAACATCAGCGGCAACCCCTGCAGCGGCGCGGCGACGGACGACACGCAGCTGGACGACAACCCGGCCTTCAACCCGGCCATCAAGTGCGACTGCTCCGACCGCAACAACACGCTCTGCCACGTCACCAGATTGTGAGTAGTCGTCCGTCCAAGCTGCCGCCGCTTCTTCTTCTTCTTCTTGGGATTCTTCAGGTTCATCAGACTTTTCTTATTTCAAAAAGGAAAAAAAGTTCATCAGATTTTTGCTTCCCCCTTTGTTTGATGGTGGTGCAGCAAGATAAACATGCTGGACGCGGTTGGTCCGATTCCAGAGGAGCTGCGGAACCTCACTCATCTCAGAAAGCTGTATGTGCTGTCAACTTTGTATCACTTGTTTACTCGACACGCCTAGCCTGACTAAAACTAAAACTGAAAAATGGTCTATGGCTATAAGCAATAACAATTTGGTCTCTTATTCCAACTGTAATGTCCCTTACTCCTTAATTTTTCTCATAGGATTTCATGTTCAACTTCGATGAATTTTCGGGTGGTATAGAGAAGGTTTGTGTTCTCGAGGGAGGTTGTTTTATCAGTATACTCCTGTAGATAACTCCTGTTAGGAAAAGCTCATGGGCCAGCAATGAATTGGGCTTCCAAATCACTGCGGCCTGCTAACAACGAATGAATGCGACTTCCACTTGCACAATGCGCAAGGTCTCCACTGTTTCCGCTCCACTCCGATTCAGCCCCCAAAATGGCTGAGAGATGCGCAGAGGCACCCAAGGGAAGGGAAGGGACGCCCGGCGTGAGGCGGAACTCCGGCGAGGCGCCGCGGAGGTGCGGAGGACCGGGTCGCCGATCGGTAGTTTTGCAAATGACCCCTGGATTGGATCGCTTATGCCTGTGCGGCTGATGCACAAACCCCCTGGTCGCTTATGCCTGTGCGGCTGTGCCTAAGGCACTAGATATCTTGCCCAGGGGAGTCTCAGACCTTAATATGTTCAGCGTGCATAAAGTTTTCTCAAATTCATGCTGACTTCAGAATCTGTCACTAATAATCAAATCATTAAGTAACCGGATTCTTCCAATATGATCCCTCCATGAGACTTGCAAGATTAACTCTGTTTAACATTTCAGGGACTTGAGAAGAAATTACCTCACTGGGCCGTTACCAGCATTCATTGGAGAACTAACTGCTCTGGAATCCATGTAATACTCTGAACTCAAAACAGTGATGCAGTTCCTGCATTCAAGCCATCTTACATTCTTTTCCTTGTAAATCACAAGGACTGTCGGCATCAATGCATTATCTGGACCTATCCCAAAGGAGCTTGGAAATCTTGTCAATCTCGTATCACTGTAAGATCCTCCAATCATGTTATTCTAAGGGTTAGTCTTAAAATGGATATGCTCATTTTTTCTGACTAATGTTGGTGCTCAGTTACTATCATGCATCTGTTGTTATACTTGCCTTTCACTTGCACGAAAGTCATGAGGCTGTATGCATGTAGTGTGCCTCTCAAGCATTATGGCATTATATTGAATATGATCTGATCTCAAAAGTTAATATAATATTGTGGAAGTGAGAATCTGATGGAAAAGAATGAGCATCTTCCCCATCAAATATTCATCAGCATTTCAATTGCCTAAAAGTACATAACAACACCTTTTTTGGACATTTCTTTGGAGCTAACCTAGTTTAATTAATTAATTCTTTCAGGGCATTGGGCTCAAACAATTTTAACGGCACACTTCCTGATGAGCTGGGCAAATTGACAAAACTTCGACAAATGTAAATCGTCTATTTGGTCGCTTTACATGTCTTCATAATCACCTATGCTTTCTTTACTGTTTAGAGTGATAGCTTTATGCATGAGACAACTGAAAAATGTTATCCATCTTTGAGCTGCAGATACATTGATAGTAATGACTTCAGTGGTCCTCTACCATCGACATTGTCACAACTGAAGAACCTCTCAATCTTGTAATTTTGTAAAATGAGATATCAACTCGTAAATTTCTTCTTTCCTCTGAGGTAGAAACCAATAATCTTACACACCCTTGTCATCATGCATCCAGGTGGGCATCAGACAATAATTTCACTGGGCAGATACCTGATTATCTCGGGAGCTTGACTAACTTGACTGACCTGTAAGATCTATATTTGACAACCACTAAGATCTTAATATTTTTCAAATTGTTTTCTCAACATCAATAGTAAGGAAAGTCATTCATTGTTCTGGAGAAGTGCAAGACATTGCATATCTACCTGCATCATCTGTATCTATAGCACAATTACATTTATCATGAGGAACTAGCTTAGGTATTACTACTTTACTGACCAGATATCTATGAATTTCCAGGAAGCTCCAAGGGAATTCTTTTCAAGGTCCCATTCCGAAAAGCCTTTCTAATCTTGTCAAGTTATCAAAATTGTGAGTCCCTGGTAGTTTTTGTGACTGTAGGATTGTTATCGTTGCAAAGATAAGATAATGGCAGTAACTATGGCATTGATTGTTCCAATGTAACAGAAGAATAGGCGAAATAGTAAATGGAAGCTCTCCACTGTCATTCATTGGCAACATGACATCTCTGGGTGAACTGTACGACATGTGCCCTCCACTTTATTTTATTCTTTTATAAATTTAAGAGCCTAACATTTAAGGTTCCATCTTGCAGAGTGTTGAGGAACAGCAAGATATCTGATACACTAGCATCAGTAGACTTTTCCAAATTTGGAAATTTAAGCTTACTGTAAGCATGTTCCACTCGTCAGAAAGTCACAATCAAGTGACAAATTATAACTTAACTTTCAGTTGAACTTTGTCATTTTGTTTTCTAATGCTATTTTTCCTCTATCACAGGGACCTGAGTTTCAACAATATCACAGGACCAATACCTCAATCAATTTTGAATCTTCCATCGCTTAGTTATTTGTAAGAATTACTTGCTGAAGTTTCCATAATTTGTTTGAATCAACCTCTGTTTTTCTTTCCTTTTAACCTTCTGATGATATTTGCAAATATTCTACTTTCAAATGTGTTTCAATCAGATTTCTTGGGAATAATAGCCTTTCGGGAAGTCTTCCTGCCACGAAAAATCCCTTACTTACCAATTTGTATGTTTACATTCTCTTTGTTTTGGCACACTCGCTATATTCAGGCATTCACCTTTTTTGAAACTGTTTGCAGAGATTTTTCATACAACTATCTCTCAGGAAACTTTCCTTCATGGGCTACCAAGAAAAATTTACAATTGTATGTTTGTGTTCTGAAACTTCTTTCATGAAAAATATACTGCTTATTGGGCACAAAGCCTGCCTGATTCATTTAACAGTAATAGCTAATTTTACCCGTATGTTCTACTTTGTACTAAGGAATTTGGTGGCAAACGACTTTGTAATTGATAGCTCCAATAACAGGTGAATGCCAGTTCATCCTCCCTATTAAGGCTAGCATAAAAATAAGTTATCCGTCCAAAATCAGAACTCAAAATAATAAAACATTTCATCTGCAGTGTTTTGCCATGGGGATTGGACTGTCTTCAGCACAATATTCCTTGTTTTCTTGGTTCTCCACAGTGTAATGCTTTGACCCTTTGGAATTTCGAGCATGTGTCTAATAGTGTTGGACTTGCAATTGCATTTCAATTAAGCACTATTCTGATAAATTGCATGCAGCTGCCTCCTTTGCGGTGGACTGTGGTGGTAGTACAACCATATCAGGTTCAGACAATTCTATGTATCAGGCTGATAATGCTACTCTTGGAGCTGCATCATACTATGTTGCAGGTGCACCTACATGGGGTGTTAGCAGCGTCGGATTATTCACGAATGCACCCAATGGAACTTACATAATCTACAGTTCGCGCCAGTTTGATAACACACTAGATTCTTCGCTGTTCCAAACAGCAAGGATGTCACCATCATCTCTGAGATACTATGGCATTGGACTTGAGAATGGAAACTACACTGTTACACTTCAATTTGCAGAGGTTGACTTTCCAGACATAGAGTCTTGGAGAAGCAGAGGGAGGAGAGTTTTTGATATCTATATCCAGGTGGCTACGAACTTATATCTGGCTGGCATCTGATGCTTTTAAATCATATGATGTGTTCTAGACTTCTTTTGTGCTTGATACTTCTTTCTTGTTTAGGGAGACCGCAAGGAGCAGAACTTTGACATTAGGATGGCTGCTGGAGGGAAATCTTTTACTGTTGTTAAGAAGAAGTATGTTGTTCCAGTGACCAAAAACTTCCTTGAGATTCATCTCTTCTGGGCTGGGAAGGGTACTTGCTGCATTCCTTATAAGGGATACTATGGACCTGCAATATCGGCTCTGAGTGCAACTCCAAGTATTCACCTGAACTTATACTCTGTTGTACATTGCAGTTATACTACTGCCCAGAATGACATCTTGAAGTATTGACCAATGTGTACTAGTGTAATACAAAAAATAAGTTTGTCGGTGTTGTATACATGATGTCAAGTTTTTCTAAAATTTGGATAAAAACTGTTATATTTAATAGATGAATCAGAACATGGAAATTTGTTGGCAGAAGAGCATTCATGATGTTGTACATATACTAGTGTAAGTTAGTAATCAAAGTGTTCTTGACCGGCAGTGGTGGAAAAGTAAACATAGACAAATACAACTAATTAATCAGCCTAAATTGAGTGGGATTTATGCCATTTCAAATCAAAAGCATAACAAACATAGAACACGCATGATAAAGGCTAATACTGCACATTATCCTCTTTAGTACTTGATGTAATTGTAAATATTTAAATATGTGTATCCCATCTCACTTATGTTTTATAAAAGGTTTTCAATGCTCCAACTAACTAAACTTTTCTTCAGATTTTGTCCCTACAGTGCGTAGTTCTGCAGATAGAAAGAGCAGCAGTAAAACTGGTGTGATTGTTGGAGTTGTAGTTAGTGTTTCAGTTTTTGCATTGATCACATTGGCTGGAATCTTCTTATGGTGTCAGAAAAGGAGAAAGCTACTACTAGAGCTAGAAGGTACTTGTCATACTAATATAATTGTGTGGTTGACTGCACAGAAATTATGCTAACAAGCTATTTCGGACCTTGCAGAATTGTACACCATAGTTGGAAGGCCAAATGTCTTCAGTTATAGTGAGCTTAGGTCAGCTACAGAAAATTTTTGTTCTAGTAACCTACTTGGAAAAGGAGGATATGGATCAGTTTACAAGGTTTGTCTATGTAGAATTGTAGTTACTAGCATATAACTGGATTTGTATTCCATGTGAACTCATGAACGCTTAGATGTTGATTCCTAATAATCTAAATAGTACTGCACAGAAAAATCAGAATATTACATTTATCGTAAAGACGTAAACTGATGCTTTTCAAGTTAAGCAAAACCTTGCCCTGGGATATGAAATATACATTGCATAATAATTAAAAGTGCAACTTTCTTGCAGGGTAAATTGAGTGATGGAAGAGTGGTGGCCGTGAAGCAGCTCTCTCAATCCTCTAATCAGGGGAAAAAGCAATTTGCTGCAGAAATAGACACCATATCTCGAGTGCAGCACCGTAACCTTGTGAGCTTGTATGGTTGCTGCCTTGAGAGCAACACGCCATTGTTAGTTTACGAGTACCTGGAGAATGGAAGCCTTGATCATGCGTTGTTTGGTATGAATTTTCCTGATCTGACATGATAAATACTGCAACTTATAATGCAGAAATTTAAAATGTCTGAATCTTTATATTCAGAGAAGGGAGGCTTGAACCTAGATTGGCCGGCACGATTTGAGATATGTTTGGGCATTGCAAGGGGTATCGCTTATCTCCATGAGGAGTCTACCATCCGCATCGTCCACAGGGACATAAAGGCTAGTAATGTGTTACTAGATTCTGATCTCAATCCGAAGATCTCCGATTTTGGGCTTGCCAAGCTTTATGATGACAAAAAGACTCATGTCAGCACAAGAGTTGCTGGCACATTGTAAGTGTAGTTTTCATCTCTCCTTCGAATTTGGTGTCATATTATTTGCGAAACTAAGTTAATGGCAGTTGTTTATTTGTTACCTTTGACTGTATCATCTAGTGGTTATCTCGCACCTGAGTACGCCATGAGAGGTCATATGACTGAGAAGGTTGATGTGTTTGCGTTTGGCGTGGTTGCATTGGAGATTGTTGCTGGTGAATCAAACTATCAAAATACATTAGATGAAGACACGACTTATATCTTTGAAAGGGTAAGATCAGTCTGAACTTTTAAAACCTACACGTGTTGCTTCAGTTTTTCACTTCATGTCTGTAATTCTCAATATGCATCCTCAAGGCATGAGTGTGTTCTGCTTCTTTTTGCTATGCTAGAACATACTAGAATCCTTTTTTCAGTTGTGACGTCCCAAATTCTGGATCCTTTTTTCAGGTGTGGGAACTGTACGAAAACGGGCGGCCGCTGGACTTCGTGGACCCCAAGCTGACGGAGTGCAACGGCGACGAGGTCCTGCGCGTCATCCGCGCGGCGCTCCACTGCACCCAGGGCGCGCCCCACAGGCGGCCCCCCATGTCGAAGGTGGTGTCCATGCTCACCGGGGACGCCGACATGACCGAGGAAGTGGCCAAGCCGAGCTACATCACGGAGTGGCAGGTGAAGGCCGTCGGCAGCGGTAGCTTCACGAGCAGCCAGGTCGGGTCGTCGTCGACGACGACGCAGCCGTCCTCCGGCGTTCACGGTGGAGGCGGCGTCCAGGCGAGTCCGGAGCCTGGGGACGTCACGCCGGTGCTCCCGTCGCCGCTGTTCACCTCCATCATCGATGAAGGCCGGTGACAAAGGGGCCAATGCAAGGCCTGGCACCTCTTTTCGTTACAGTGGTGCTTTATTGCTGGTTTCGTTACAGCTATGGTAATTTTGGAGGGGAGGAATCGACCATAAAACTTTTTTTTTTTAACGAGCCGTCAGGAGAGCTACTGCTATATTAAAAAAATGGAGGAATACTCGACTGCTATATTAAAAAAATAGAGGAATGCCGTCAGAAGTAAAAAAATTCTATACATACTGTACACGCACATCCCAAAGCAAAAAAGAGAAAACGAAAGAGTGTTAAAAAAAATTCTCTACTATAGATCTTCGCTGCGATAATGAAGGACTCTAGGTGCTTAGCACCTGCCGCAATCCATATAGCCGCCTGGTCCTTGATCTTATATATCGTCCGATGTATCGTCTGCTCCTTGTTTTGAAAAATCCTGACGTTCCTTTCGTTCCAAATTTCCCATAGGATGAGAATAATTAAGCTTCACAGCCCTTTCCTGTTGGCCACCTAAGCGGACGCCAAAGCTGTCCACCAACTATGCAGAGACTCATATCCGTCCCAGTGGCCTGGGTCAATATAAGCGCATCGTGTCCATGCACCTATCTTTGTCCATGTTGTCTTTGTAAAAGAGCACTGTGTAAAAAGATGAAGGCCAGAGTCTCACCGGGTTGTGTTACAAAGTGCGCATTGCGGCCGATTAGGCCATCCCCGTCTCTCCAGGCGGTTGTCCATATTCTGTCTTGTACAGCTAGCTAGCTAAAAAACTTACACTTCGGCGGCACCCACGTTTTCCAAATGATGGTGTCGAAGTTAGTTGTCGTTGATCCTAAGAATTGAGCTTGGTAGGCCGATTGCGAATTATACTGCCCATCCGCCATAAGTTTCCATACGATGGTACCTGGCTGATCCAGACGTAGTTGTATCCGGTTGACTGCAACCCATAGACGGTGGTCCTCTACAAAATGTGTCACAAAGAAGCCGCGGTGTAGTAGGTTTAAGTCTCGTATCCAAACATCATCGGTCATAGCATCGTGCAGGTCCTATTCTTCGTATTCTTCGTCCCGGAGATATTGAACAAATTCGGTGTCATGTCTCTCGACCTCTGTCCCTGTGCCCAACTGTTGTGCCAGAAGGATGCTTTCTTGCCATCCCCAATTATGATCGTGGTTGCCACGGTAAAAAGTTTGTGGTCTACTTGTGAGCAAGGAATATCCCGTTGGTTCGAGAACGGACTCTCATTCATCCAGTCGTGCCAAAGCCACCGTAGATGCAACGCTTGAGTGAATTTTGCTAGGTGTAGGACTCCTAAGCCGCCCCCTCTCCTCGGCCTTGCCGATCGCACCCATTTTACTTTGCATTTATCGCCCGTGATGCGTTCAGTTCCCGCCCATAAGAACTGTTTTCTCTTATCATCAATGTTCTTCATAATTTCTTTAGGCACCTTCAGGGCCGTCAGTAGGAACACCGGTTGAGAAGTCAGCACAGCCTTGACGAGCATGAGTCTACCGGCCACAGTTATGTTCCTTCCATTCTAACTGTTAAGTTTCCCAATAGCTTTGTCCACTAGAGGTTGGAAGTCAACAGTCCTTACGCGTTGTGTGGACAATGGAAGGCCTAGATACTGGATAGGGAATAATGTGCGCTTGGCAGGTAGGTTATGCAGAACTTCATTGAGTTGTACTCCCTCACAGCGGATAGGGGCGACCGTTGATTTATGGAAGTTTGTTTTGAGCCCTATTACTTCACCAAATCCGTCCAGGATGTTGTTCAGTGCATCCATTTCCTCGTTCCTCGGTGCAATAAAAATCGCCGCGTTATCAACATATATTGATATACAGTGTCTGGCCACGTAGTTTGGTAAGGAGTCCTAACTCAGTTGCCTGCTCCAAAATCATTTGAAGTGGATCGATTGCTATGACGAAAAGTAGCGGAGACAAAGGATCACCTTGACGTAGCCCCCTGTCCTGTGTGATAGGCTGGTTTGGGACACCGTTTAGAAGGACGCGGGCAGAGGAAGTGGAGAGAATCCCCGCAATTCAGTCATGCCAGCGTGTCGGGAAGCCTAGGCGTTGTAGAAGTGAGAGGAGATAGTCCCACCTAATGAGAGTCAAAGGCTTTCGCGATATCCAACTTGATGAAGATGGCAGATACTCTCCCTTTGTGATACCGTCTCGCTGTGTTACGCACCGTCATGAGTTGTCATGTATACTGTGTTTCTTGATGAAAGCACTTGACATTTAGAGACGATGGAGTTCACGTGTGGTCGGTTGTAAACTTGCAATCCTGCAAGTGCGTACCATTTCAAGTGGGGAATTCGCTTGTGTGAGGCAACAGATTATTCTTCCTCTGAAATGGTATGGAATTTACAACGGCGTCTGGCACGGCACGACGACGCCCGTGAACCGGTAGGGACAGCTGGGCTTGGTCCCCGACGGACGGCCGGTGAGCGGTGACAAGCCGCCGCGGCAGGCATCGCCGTCGAGTACGGCGGTTGGCGAGCGTTCCTTTCCCCGGCGCCGGCGGTGGTTCGTTCCCGTCAAGAATGGGATAGCGTGCGTGCCGCCGCCAGCTCTGCCTTTGCCTTTGCCTTGCTTGCTTGCTGCTAGCACGATGACACGCTAGCTGGTAGCCGCGTTACACGTCTGGGGAAGCCCAGCGAACGTTCCGGCGTTCCAGGGGATAGTATTTCTGTGTGTTAATTCGGCATGCATACCATGGTATCATAATAGTAGTGGTGTCCACCTGCTGGGAATGGGGCGTCGTACAGTACGATCAAGCCGTGTCCGGCTGACCTTTCCGGCCTACGTTACGGAGTGCCTCGCACGTACGCGCGTTCTCTCTTTCTGTTAGCTCACATCCTTTCTTTTTTTCTCTCTCTCTTCTCTGATATAAAAGGTAAAGTATACTGATGAAGTGTGCGTGTACCATGGTACGCTTATTAATTGGTCAACGTGATGCATCCCCATGCAAAGTCTTCCCACTACTTTTGCTTTGTTTTTATAAGTGAAAAAAAAAGGATCATAGTCACATGGGCTAATTGGGTGGTTGTGATGAGCAGAGCACAATCAGTGTCAGCAGCTAAGCATGCTGAGGACTGTTACCTAACAACAAACGGTAGCATCAACAGCTCTCAACGAGAGCTTGGCAATTCATCTCTTTTAAAAAAGTTTCTGTGACAATGGAACTGACCATCAGTATTAGATTTGCTATCATTAATATAATATAATATAATAATTTTACAAATCTTCCATTTTTTTATGCGGAGAGAATACAAAAGACATCAAGCCGGATTGCATCTGTCCTGCATCCGGAAAGATCGGAAGGTTCGAGGTTTAAGGAAGGAAAGGGGCAAAGCCGTCATTTCCGGTAGATAACCCCCAGGAGCCGTGTTCCTCGCGCGGTCGCGGGCAGCAAAACCCAACAACCCGCAACCGTCCAGGCATCCATCCACCCACATTCAAATCTCCCCCTCCGCTCGCCATCATCTCCCCCATTCTCCTCTCTCTCTCTCTGACTCTCTCCTCGTGATTATCCATCCCCCAAAATCCCAGCTCGCGAATCCCCCCCTCCCCCCGAAAAAACCAGCCTCCGATTCGTGAGGCCCCCGAATCGCCGCCGGATTCTCCGCGATGGCGGGCGCGGGCGCGGGCGCGGGCTCGGCGGCGGTGGAGAGGGCGCACGAGCTCTACCGGGGTGGCCGCCACCGGGAGGCGCTGGAGCTCTACTCCGCGGCGCTGGCGGCGGCGCGGGGCCCCGCGCAGCGCATCGCGCTCCACAGCAACCGCGCCGCCTGCTACCTCAAGCTCCACGACTTCCGCAAGGTCCGGCTCCCCTGCTCTTGGTTTGCTTTCCTTCGCGGATTGCGTCGTTGCTTCGATTTGACTTTGCCTCGGTGGCGATTGTGGGGTGGGCGTCTCTTCGGCGCTTCCAAGTGTCAGTTTGGGTAAAAAAAAAAAGGGATCGATTTTTAGCCAAACAAGTCCTGATCGGGTCCGGATTTCAGGATACCGGCGATTTAGAGCTCGTAGATTCTGTTAGTTGTGGTAATGTAACAACTACTATTTGAATCCGTAATTTGGACTGTGGATTGGGGGTTCCATTCTTTATGGGGAATATACGCTAGGCGTTCGTCTGAAGGGAGTGACACTGTTGTGTCAAGCTGTTCTAATCTTCAATTGCTTGTTATGATGATCTCTGTGCATGTAGCTCAGTTGCTGAGATGTAACTGAATCCATTAGAACGTTTGGACTGAACCCGAGAAGCTGCAAGCTTACGAAAGCTTGGTGTTGCCATACCAAAAATAGCAGAAGTACTACAAAATGGACTAGGCACGGTTTCTGAAAGTACAAAACATTGAAACAGACTTAACTTATGATGGCAGTGGAATGGATGATCTCCTTCAGTACCTGAATTTTTTAGGGTAACTAAATAGCTTAATCCATGATCTACTATGTGCATGGGCCGAATGATACTGAAAACATGCATTAGCTAGTAAGGAGACAAAAGCTACAACTTATCTGATTCTCTGTAGTAACAGTTGGAATTTCTCTGGAATCATCTAGGACTGCAGACTTCACGTATTGTTCCCTTTCTACATTATCATTTTTGTTATTAACATTGCATTCTCCATTTGCAATATATCTGGTATAGGCCGCAGAAGAGTGTACATCTGTCCTCGAGTTGGATAGGGAGCATGCCGGAGCTCTGATGTTACGTGCCCAGACTCTCGTTACTCTGAAAGATTATCAGTCAGCTCTATTCGATGTCAACAGGCTCATTGAGATAAATCCATCATCTGAAGTATATCGGAACCTCCAGGCACGATTGAAGACACAGCTAGTATGTTTTCACTCTCTCATTAATGCACTTTGGTTTACCCTCCTGACACCCTTTACCTGACATGCATTGTAATTGGATCATAAAAAAAATCAGCTTTCCTAAATAATTCATTTACAAACGAAAAGGGAGCATAACCTTGCAGGAAAGAAAAGGTTACATTAGTGTTGTAGCTATTGTTCGTGATTTTCTTGCACATATCTTTCTATTTTCCATTAGCTCATAAATCATTTTAAGCTGTTTAAATGACTTGTTTACTTAACTGACCTATTTTATTGGCCATCTGCTGTATTGTTTTGAAGTCACTTGCCCCAATTCCTGAGTGTGAAGAGGAGTCCCTGTATCTCGAAGAAGAAAAGGATGAACTTCCTCCAAAAGGAGATCAGAAGATTGAGACTTCTATCACTAAGTCTGACCAACCTGAAACTAAACTGGTTCTTGAAAACAAACCTTCAAATGGACATATTCTCGAAAGAAAACCTGGAACTGAACCTCAGAAGGTTGATGTTCCTCCTACTCTGCCTTCAAAACCCCAGGGCTGGGAGGCCATTCCAAAACCAAAAGGCCATTCAGGACTTGATTACTCAAAATGGGACAGTGTTGAAGATGATTCGAGTGAAGATGAGGATGATGACGAAGAAGACGAGTTGCCGCAATATAAGTTTAAAGTCAGAACTGTTGGCGTGCGGTCTGTAAAGTAAACAAGATTAGCAATAAAACCCAAATTATGGTATGTTTATAGTCTGACAGGACCTCTACTGACCAGGGTGCCACCTATTCATCTTCAATAATTTTTGGATGAACTATGTAGGTCCGTTTGAGTTCTCAGTCATACAAATTTTAACTAGCAGTCCATATGTTGATCTTCTGTTTTGTGATGCAGGTTTCATGATTTGTCAGATGCTGTCTGTCAATAATTCTCGAGTCCAAGCAGAGAAGATAGTTTGCTTTTTGAAGCGATGGAGATGGACAGGATGGCAAAGTCAACGATGTACAAAGATCCAAGCTAACACTCCAGTAGTCCACTGCAGTTTAGGATCATAGTCTCGTCTCGGCGAACCTGTGTATCTAGCGTCCTTCGGAATATATGAACCCGTTTTTGTGCCGAGTTATACGAGCCATGCGAAATGTTTCTTCGTTCTTCATATCACATGTTTCTCATCAATAACCAAAAGCATGGAGTCATGCGAAATTTTTTTAATTTTAATACATTAAATATTTGTTTTGGAATTGTAGGGGTGCCCCTGTAAGGAGAATCCCCTCCAAAAATTGGCGTATGCTGCTATTTGCGGCGCGCACACGGTATTCTTTAGTAAAAGGCGAAAGAATAGTTCGCTATGTGCTCACCGCGCAGCTGCGTGCCTTCTCAGGGTCGCCCTGCCCTCCCTAATATGCCTTTCCCTCGGCGCGCATCGCTACTCGGCCAGCGAGGTGGTACTAATCCCCTCCATTCGCCCCGAGCACCGCAAGTCACGCGCTCTGCCTTGCGGCTGCCGCGCGGGTGCCGCCTGCGCAACCAATTTGGCCCAGGCCACAGCAGCTGTTGATGGGCCAGACCAACAGAGCATGATCAGTCCCTCAAAAAAAAAAAAAACAGAGTATGATACAGCAGCACGCACGTCTGGAGTTTCGGCCTTCTGGTTATTGTTGTTATATTCATTCGTTTTATTTCAAAAACAAAAGTTATATTCACACGTGTTTTCTTTTTCTTTCTAGATCTTTGGGATGTTGTCGAAGAGAATGTATGGAGTACTAGAACTTTTCTGCTCCACCAGTCTTGGTGTGTTAGTCTGGAAAACATAACTTTGCTTAGTCATTAAAGCACATCACATAAGCATATCGGGCCTTTATTGATGGGAGAGAATAAAATATCGCATATGTAATCTTTTTTAACTGAAATTTATTGCCTGCAAAGGAAAAGAGATATTGCTGGAGCTATAAGCATTTTACAAATACAACCGTGCTTGCATATCGTGTAGTCAGTAGTATATGCTATTGCTTTACCAGTATTTCTTTTCCATGCCCTCCGTCCCAAATTGTATGTTGTTTGATACATAACTTTTTGCCATACATTTAGATATAACACATGTCAAATATGTAGTAAAAGCTACTCCCTCCGTTCCAAATTATAAGTCATTCCAACTTTCTTGGAGAGTCAAAACATCTCAAGTTTGACCAAATTTATACAATAAAGTACTAACATTCATGATACAAAATAGATATCATTAGTTTCTTCACTAAATATATTTTCATAGTATATCTATTCGGTGCCATAAACTTTTATGATCTTCTCTATAATTTGGTCAAAGTTGAGATGCTTTGACTCTCCAAGAAAGTTGGAATGACTTATAATTTGAAACGGAGGAAGTATGAAATTAGAAATGTTAAAACAACCTATAATTTATTATAAGGACGGAACGAGTAAACGACAGCATTATTGCTACCATCCCTTATTTATCTTTTCTTTTTGGAAGATTGCTTTATCGTGAGGTGAGAGGAATGGCTCTAACTACTACCAACAAGAAAATACTAGCAATACGGTGTACAATACCAAAAGGATCTACAAAGAAAATTCAAAAGGAAGCAAAAGGAAATTTGAGTGAGAAAATGACTTGGAGCACCCAAGTGTACAGCCAGGCAAACCCATCCCCATCACAAATCAAATATTCGCGTCAAAAAAGAATTTTGAAAAATATTCACACATGTTTTCTTTTTCTTTCTAGATCTTTGGGATGTTGTCGAGGAGAATATATGGAGTACTAGATCTGTTCGCTTCAGCTTATTCAGCCGGCTTATCAGCCACCAAATAGTATTTTTCTCTCACAGCAAATTAACCGTTTCAGCTTTTCAGCCGGCTTAAGCTGAAGCGAACAGGCTTAGAACTTTTGTACTCCACCAGTCGTGTGTGTTAGGACCTCTTTGGTCAGGGGTCCTTTTGGCAGGGTTTTTTTTAAAGAGTTTCTCATTAGCTTTTGGTAAAAAATTTTTAAAGAGGTAACTTCAAAATAGCTTCACCACCGAAGCCGCAAAAAAATTATAAAACGACTTACATTAAAGAGGAGAAGCTAAAAGTAGCTTCACTGGTTTTTCCTCCCTCTCCGAGTATTAATTGATCATAAAATTACTCACGTTGCTATTGAGAAGCCGTTTTGCCAAACTTTTTTCAAAACGGCTTCAGCTCCATTAGAAAAGCCACTCCACTGGAGAAGTCGGAGCTGAAGCCGTTTTGGTAGGAGCTAGAGTTGGAGCTCTATCAAAGGGACCCTTAGTCTGGAAAAGCAAAACTCTGCTTAGTCATTAAGCACATCACAATATCGCATAAGCATATCGGGCCTTTATTGATTGGAGAGAAAAAAAAATCACATATGTAATCTTTTAACTGAAATTTATTGCCTGCAAAGCAAAAGGAGAATTTGCTCGAGCTTGAAGCATTTTACAAATACAGCTGTACTTGTATATCGTGTATTCAATAGTATATGCTAGTACTGCTTTACCAGTACTTTTTATATATATGGCAGCATTATTGCTACCATCCCTTATTTATTTATTTTTTAAAGATGCTAACCATCGTTTATCGTGAGGTGAGAGGAATGGCTCTAACTACTATCAACAAAAAAAAATACTAGTGATACGGTGTACAATACCAAAAGGATCTACAAAGAAAATTCAAAAGGAAGCAAAAGGAAATTTGAGTGAGAAAATGACTTGGAGCACCCCAACAGTGTGGAGCCAGGCAAATCCATCCCCGTGACAAATCACATGTTCGCGTCCAAAAAAGAATTTTGAAAAAAAAGAAAACCTTTAATTTCCACACCTATTCTTCCTCGACGCCGGCGACCACCACCACGAACTAGCCCACCAACCCGTCCCCGGCGGCGGCGATGGCGAGGCACGAGGCGTCCGCGTCGGCGGCGGGCGTGGACTTCCACCTCCCGGACGAGATCCTGGCCGTGATCCCCACCGACCCGTACGAGCAGCTGGACGTGGCGCGCAAGATCACCTCCATGGCCATCGCCTCCCGCGTCTCCCGCCTCGAGGCCGACGCCGGGCGCCTACGCCGTGACCTCGCCGACCGGGACCGCACCGAGGCCGAACTCCGCGCCCGCCTCGCCGACTCCGACGCGCGCCTGGCCGCCGCCCTCGAAGAGAACGTAAGCTCCCCCGTCGCCGTAATTCTTCCCGTGTCCGTAGAATTGAGGTCTGTACTTAGCTTCTTTCGCTCGGATCCTTTGGTGCGCAGGCGAAGCTGGCGAAGGAGAGGGACTCGCTCGCCGTGACGACCAAGAAGCTGGCGAGGAACTTGGCAAAGGTGCGGCATTTACCAACTTTCTAGTTTTTAGGTCCCATTGCAGTGCGAATTCTCTCGATTCTGTTTAGTAGCTTTCATGTTCAGCATGGATCGTGACCGGAAGCCTGTGATTTTGACGAGAGGTGTGTTTTGAGTGTCCAGTTAGTAGAATTGTTGGGGGACTTCGATCGAAGCATTGTTCTTTTAGTGTTGTTTGCTTGTTTATGTCAGAGATGTGCTTTTCAGTGACCATGATTCTGGGCACTTGGGATGCGCCAAACGTGGATTTTTATGAATTTGGATGAAATGTGCGTCTAGTGTTGTTTATAGTATGGAAAGAGCCAATTTTGTTCACTATTGTGTGTTGTAGACTTGTAGCGTAGTGTTCATTGCAGTGCAGAGTATGTGTGATGTTTGTAGTGTTGGTAGTTTTGATGGTGACTTACTGTGACGGAATGGAAGACATACAGCCTTTGACCTATCTTCTTGGTGATTTCAAGGGTTGTTAGTAAATCTGTGACTCCGTCAGATGGTTCAACTTAGGCTGGGTTGGAAAGTTATGACACTGGAAGTCTTTCAATAAGTTGAGTCTTAATGGTAGATGTACAGTTGAAAAATCAAGCCTCTTGGTATATAGATTCAAATTATGCTGCAAGCAACCAGACACTGAGATTGCGTGGTAGATTAGGTTGATGATCTTTTTGAAAACCGCCAGTAGTAATTTTGAACATGAAATGTCATCGATGTCAAAATGTCGACCCAGATTTTTTGAAACTGATTTGATAGGAAATTAGAAACAAGAAAAGGTTTGGTTTCCGGTCAAAAAAAAAGAGGAAAGGTTTGGTTACTGTTTTACTGTTAGTTACCTTGCTTTGCAGTTTCACACTGGCATGGAGTATTCAAACTCTATTTGTATTCAACATGAAAAATGGACCTTGCTAGTTACCAATTACCAGAGCTCATTCTTTCTTTGCAGTTGGAGGCATTTAAGAAACAGTTGATGAAATCATTGAGTGAAGATAATCTATTGGTGAGTTGCATCGATCAAATATTTCTTACACTCTTAGTCATGATTTCTTTTCACCTTTTAAGACTTCATTTCTGCTGGAACTTTGTGTTAGCAGCTGATTTTCATTTGCATATTCCTGCAGCAATTGTCTGAAACTGGTCAGGATCATGATGCAGAAGATAATCTGACTGCCCGAGTTCCCTCTTGGAAAGGTGCCATTTAACATCCTTACAGTTTTGATAGCATTTTTTGATAAATTTCATAGCCTTAACTGCATGCTTGATACATGCTTTTGTTTTTTAAATGACTATATAGATGAGGTTTCAAGCAGTCACTCTTCTTCAGATACTTCCAGCAGATCTACAAAGACTGAATCCACTCATGGTGGAGGTAATTTAGTCTCACCACTGAACAGCTAAAGTATGTCAATGTATGAACTCTATTTTCAACATTGGCACTTACATAGAAAGCATTTACAGGATACCAGTTCTCGATCACACCACACATACCTCAAAAACTAGCTCCTGGTTCAGCACCTATGATTTCATCCTCCGCCGGTTCCCCCCGAGCATATTCAACTGGCCCATCCTCTCCCAAGTTCTTATCTGGTCCAACTTCTCCTACAAGATCTCGATCTGAGAGCCAGTCAACATTTTCATCATGGCAAGGATCATCAAGTCATCAGTATTCAGCACCTACCTCTCCTCCTCAACGCCGCTCTCTCACAGGTTCAAGAAAGTGACAATCTATCTGTGCAAGTATAGTTTATGTATATGGACCTTGCTGAGGATGCCACGATATTTCCTGTTTTCAGGGCGGCCCCGTATAGATGGAAAGGAATTCTTTCGACAAGCACGGTTTGTTTCTATTCTGCTCATCTTTTGCAGCAATTATTAGCTTGTCTCTCTCTTAGCGCTTGTGCCTACAACTCCCAGGACGAGACTTTCTTATGAGCAATTTGGAGCATTTTTGGCGAACATCAAGGAGTTCAATGCTCAGAAACAATCACGAGAGGTAGCGTAATCTGCCACTATTTTCATGGTTCGGCAACTCATTAGTGTCCTGGAATGATGATTTTTACTTGATGATATCTGCAGGACACCCTGTCAAAAGCAGAAGAGATATTTGGAGCAGAGCACAAAGATTTATACATTTCTTTCCAGAACATGCTTAATCGCAACCAGTCATGAACATCTGTCAGAGGCTGTATTCTTTTCTTCTCTAAATCAAACAGGTTTGTTCATTCCTACGTCCATGAGCGAGGAATCTGATGTTCTGGTCAGCTAATCATGCCTATTTCATGCCATTTGTTTCCAGGGAGGCGATTTGTTGGAATAAGCATTCCTCTTTCATAGGTCTCAAGATCAGATTTCAGATATCTGTATATAGGCCGCCTTAATTTGAGCTATTCATCCTCAATAACTTGGAGCTGTGACTGAAAAGGAAAAAATCTCATAGTTATCGGAAACTTTGGTCCTTTTGATTTAGCATGCATTCACATTCCCTCATTTATGTCTTCCTGCTGTAAATTCGGTTGCAAATCTCTTGAGGTGCCTTCCCTTTGTAGAAAGTTGTACAAAACTGTTCTTTGCAGTTGTTCAAACTGCTAGCTGAGAATGGTGATCGCGGAACATGTGTTCTGTAATTCTGTATTTGTTCAATGAACTAAGCGATTGTGAATTTTTGTTGGGTTATTTGTTCTGTAATTCTGTATTTGTTCGATGAACTAAGCCATTGTGAAATTTTGTTGGGTTATTCATTCCTTTTGTTGATCACTGGATTTTTCACAATATCCATGGGATGCTTTATGCTGGTAATTGTGAACATATCATCTTTTTTCTGGGGTTGTGATATACAAGGGAAAATATTGAAAAGCAAAAGAGGGGAAGATAGCGCACGAACACTTCGCTGACAGGCGGGTCCCACCGGCTCCACGAAGGCCATGGTCCCACATGACATGCACCCCACCTTTTCCACTCGATCCCCCAGGCTTCGTCCTCCCGATCCCACCACTGGTCCCTCACCATGGCCACCCCATCCACCTCCGGCGACCCCGCCGCCGCCGGCGAACCAGCCCCAACCCCATCAATGGAGCCCACCCGGCGTCGTCACCCGACCTCCCGTATCTCCCACATCGTGCGCACCTACCTCGACCTCTCCAGTTCCAAGAAGCGCCGTGCCGCTCCCAAGAGCCATCCCAAGGCAAGCGGCCAGGAAGCGCATGCATCCGAGGACGAAACGGACGGGTCCAAGGCGGGGCCGCCGTCATCCCACCCGTCGCGGCTGCTCCGGGAGCTGGGAATCCGCGTCTCCCGCTACACGCACGAGGAGCGCCGGGACATCATCCTCCGCTACATGCAGAAGCGGAGCGGCCGCCAGGTGGTCAACCGCGCGGCTAGTAAGGTGCGATTCGTTCGACGAGAGCTTGGTTTAGTGGGGTGATTGGATTGAGGAGCACACACAATCAGCTAAAGCTGACGAGTTTATTTGGCGGTTGCTTCTGCTGTTGCTGGTAGCAGGTCCCATCGAGGCAGGCTCTGGCGGAGCGGCGGCGGAGGGGTGCTGGAGGGAAGTTCCTCGGCAAGGAGGACACCCAGGTACAGTCCGGGATATCTGGTTCCTCAGGAATGAAAACCACTTCGCACATTGCACATTAAAATAGGCTAATTTAACATTCTTGGGGAAAAAACAGATGTGCTAACTTTTATGTGAATTTTACCATGTCATCACTAGGCAGAATTTTGCATTAACATAGCAGTTTTAATATCAGAAATGTTGATGTTTTGGTTCATATAATTTACTGCATAAATGAACCACTGTGTAGTAGACAGGTACCAATGCTAAGATGGTTACTGCTGTTCACTGTGTTTGAGACTTTGAGTCCCAATCATCACAAGTTTGTAACAGAGCTTTGCATGATAGTACGAAAGATGAGCTGATATAGACTTAGTTATCCACACTTCTGTAAGAGCTTTTGTTTCCCCCAGATTGCAGATAATCCTGAAGGAAAGGCAGAAGAAGAGCCAGAATTGCCACCAGAAGTCGTCTCAAATGCTGGAGGAGTGCCCATAGTTGGAATGGTCTTTGAGAGTGAAGAAAAAGCATACGAGTATTATGTTAATTATGCAGGAAATATGGGATTTAGTGTCCGGAAAGGATGTTTGGATAAAACTGCTAAAAATTCCAACAGGTCAAGGGTCTATTTCTGTTCTAGGGAGGGGCTTCGCTTAAAGAATGACGCCAAGAGACCTCGCCCGGAGACAAGGGTGGGTTGCCCTGCACGAATAGCTATAAAGTTAACACCTAGTGGTAAATATAGGGTCACAGAATTTGTGGATGATCACAATCACCAGCTTGCTGCACCATTTGATATTGAGATGTTGAAATCACAAAGAGTGTTGGCCAAGGTTCAGCCTGGAAGCCAAGCTAGTAACATTCCTCCTGGGTACAAGAATTATCTTCGGTCAAAGTCTACCAAATATATGAAATCAGAGGATCTCAGAGCTCTGATGGATTATTTTCGAAGAATGAAGAGTGATAATCCATCGTTTTACTATGCGATTCAGGTGGATGAAAATAACAAAGCAACTAATTTCTTCTGGGCTGATGCAAGGTCAATAATGGACTATCATTACTTCTGCGATGTGGTCTGCTTTGACATGATCTACAAAGAATTTGACTGCAGCAGGCCCTTAGCTTTGTTTCTAGGCATGAACCATCATAGGCAAATGGTCATATTCGGTGCGGCTTTTTTATACGATGAAACTGTTGAGTCTTTCAAGTGGCTTCTTGAGACCTTTAAGATTGCTATGTGTGGGAAACACCCAAAGACAATTTTGACTGATCGATCTGTGCCTTTGAAGGAAGCATTGGGTGTTACATGGCCTGGCACTATCCACCGTTTCTGTGTGTGGCAAATATACCAGAGTACTGTTAAGTCCATAGCACATATGCTTATTACTTCTGAAGAATTCACAAATGATTTTAGACACTGTATATTTGATATCGAGGATGAACAGGAGTTTGTTGGCACATGGAATATGATAATGGAGAAATACAATCTTAGAGAGAATGAATGGTTAATTAAGCTTTTTGAAGATCGGGAAAATTGGGCCATGCCATACAATCAACAAATATTCTCTGGGGAGATTAGAAGCATGCTACAAGCTGAAAATGTTGGCACTAGGCTCAAAGAGTACTTGGACATCGATACAGATCTATCCCCTTTTTTGAAGATTTTTGAAAGTTCAGCAGAGAAGAGGAGACAAGAAGAAATGCAAGCTGATTACCAAGCCAACCAAGGGGTACCGAGAATACCTCTGCCATTGCTGTGGCAGGCTGCAAATTTGTATACCCCAATAACTTTTGACTTATTTAGAAAGGAGTGTGAACTAAGTATGGACTGTATGGCCTATGGTTGTGGTGAGTTTGGCTCTCTTTCTGAATATATGATTACTGTCAAGAACAAAACTAAGGACCAGCTTGTGCGATTTGACTCATCAAATGGTACGGTTGCATGTACTTGCAAAAAGTTTGAAAATACTGGACTGTTATGCTGCCATATATTAAAAGTATATGAGCTGAGGAATGTTAAAGAGATTTCCTCACAGTACTTTCTGAAGAGGTGGAGGAAAGATGCAAAGTTGGTGACAATGGATGAAGCCGATGGGTTTAATTTTGACATTGACACAAAATCTTCCATTCCAGGACGTTATGCAGCCCTTTGCCGCTTGTTCTATAAGATTGCTGCTAAGGCTGCAGAGAACGTAGAGACATTTGCACTGATGGCAAGCCAGTCAGATCAACTTCTTGCAGAAGTGGAAGGAACTTTGCAATCTACTCTGTCTGATAAGTCATCTGGACATTCCTTTACAGACCAATTAACTCACATGGCCCAGAATGACTACCTACTTAATAGTAGCCATGAAGCTCTAGGTTCTACTGGAAAGAAGAAGTGTGAAGTCGCTCGCCGTAGAAATGATTTGGAAACCAATAAACGAAAGAAAGCGAGAAAAGGTGTGTATATACGTATTCCTTATGGATCTTTGCCTTTTATGTTCCGCATGTAAATCTGAGCATTCTAAACATTTCTTTTATTGTCATTAACGCAGGGCAACCTGATGAAACAGAGGGTGGACCAAGTGGAGAGCTGAATATCACATCAGGAAACATACAGACAGAACCAAGGAATACTTCCAACCAGTTCATTCCAGATCAATTAATGCAGGTGAATCCTTAAATAGGGTGCTAAGTTTTTTTTTTGAAGAAATAGGGTGCTAAGTATTACCATACGCCCCCTTGTTGCTCCAGAAAAATAGCACACTAGCTGATGCTTTCATCATGCAGGGACATTATGTACTTGGTCACAACTTTGGGCTTGGTATCTCGCAGAACCTTCACAACAATTTGAATCAGTTTGATCAGGTCTGTGTTCATCTCTAACCTAAATTTCTTTATTGTGTTGATTAAGCAACAAGATTCTCAGGTTTGTGTTGCCTGCAGGCCGCCTCGGTTTCAACCTTGCAACAGCAGCCGTTTCCTGGGAATGGTCAACTAACCCAAGTGAGTTCTACAGATTGTTGTTTTTTTAGAGAAGTATATCCTTATCTTTTTCCCCCTTTGCATTTAATCTTCTTTTGCGATGTGAAGTAATAGCATACTCCTATGATCAAAGTATATATGCGCATTATGTTGAAAATCTGCTATTTTTTAATCATGCTAAATGCCTTATTTATTGATATGAAAATGTACACTCCTGCAGGGATATCCTAGTGATATGCATGGGTTGCAATTCGTGGAGACAACTCCCCAAATCGATCATCAGAATGGCGACGAGGGTCAGTCGTCAATACCGGTGTGGGATTTTCTTTGATGCACCACCCTAGAATATCGGTGGGCATCTTGAACGCGGCCGGGCCGTCGGTGGCCAGCATGTCTCACCTGCAATTTACCGTGGGTCGCACGTATGCTATTCCAATATTGCACACCATGCTTTTTGTCCGAATGAAGGAACATCATTGAATGTCCTTTGCCGACGATGTGGAACCGATGCTGGAGCACAGAGTAGCTAGATCGAACCAAACTCAAGGACGAAGGACCGAATGAAAGATGGATGGATAAAGAGGAAAAGCAAAAGATTGAACCAAACTCAAGGAGAAGGACCGAATGAAAGATGGATGTATAAAGAGGAAAAGCAAAAGGGACATAGTTGTCGAAGAATGCTGAGATGGAATGGCGCGTGTTTGCGTCAACCAAAAGCTAGGAGAGAAGAAAGAAAACTGTCTATAGGCAGCCAAACCATCGTCTGTCTATTCGTGTCATATCATGTCTCGAATGGAAATTGACTAAAACAGCACGCCACGCACACCCCACGCATGCTTGCACAATGCATTTGCATGTCCTCTAGTAGGCTCCTAGCTTCTCCGGTCCCGCCGTTGTCGACCGGCGGGCGGCGGATCGAGGCCTGACTGCGATGGCCGAGCTGACGTCCGGAGCCGTGAGCTCGCTGCTGGGCCTCCTCCAGAAGGAGGCGCAGCTGCTGGGCGGCGTCGGGAGCGACGTGGATTTCATCAGGGAGGAGATGGAGAGCATGAACAGCTTCCTGGAGCACCTGTCCATGACGGCGCACCTCGCCGGCGGGCACGACAAGCAGGTCCGCACGTGGATGAAGCAGGTCCGGGACCTCGCCCACGACTGCAGCAACTGCATCGACAGCTACCTGCAGAGCGGCGATCTGGCTGTCCACCTCGCCAGGGGCGGCCTCCGGCGCTACGTCTGGTGGACCTACTGGCTGGTGCAGAAGATGGTTGCTCAGCACAGAGCCGCCATGCGGCTGCGCGAGCTCAAGGACCGGGTGAGCGACGTCGGCAAGCGCCGGCGCAGGTACGGCGTGGAGATCCCGCCGCCGCCGTCGTCTTCAACCCCGTCTCAAGGTGCTGCTGCTGCTGCTGCGCCTGACGCTGCAGAAGACGCAGACGACGACGACGACGACGACGACACCCAAAATCAAGTGGCGGCCGCGGCCGGTGGCCCTGATCCCCGTCGAAGAGCTCTAGAGCCTCGCACTCTGGAGGACTTCTGTGCCGAGAAGCTAGCCGACTGGTTCAGCTCCTTGAGCAGCCGACAGCAAGCTGCGGGGCAGTGGGAGGGTCGATACCTGATACCATCCATTGCCATCGTTGCACAGGATGCTGGTACTTGCGCTGCCGCTGCACAAGGAGCAATGGGTTTGGCGGCTGCCCATAATTTCGAGAAGACTGTCTCCATCAACCTCCAGGCGTTGCACCACGCATGGGATCTTCCGCTGCTACCGCAGGAGATCCTCTGCTACATCTTGCGTGAATGCATACACCAACAAGGCACGGGTCAAGGAGGTGAGGTGGCGGAGAAGAATCCATGGAAAGCGCTTGAAGACAGGGAGAAAACGTATGAAGAAATATGGGGAAACATTGACAGGCTTAATATCTACGACAAGATTAACCAAGTCAAGAGCAAGGTTGGAGCAGTCCATATAACCATTGCCGAAGCTGAGAGCAAGAAGACTGAAGAAACAAAGCGCTTCAAAGCCACCTCCGGGATTACCTTGGACGAACCCTTGGAGGTGCTCCGCCAGGCATTGCAGCTCACGCTGAACAAGCAAGGAGCTGACATGATACAACAATCACTGGAGGACATACTGCACGAGGCGGCCATCATGCTTAAACAGCACATGGAAACTGCCACGCCTGAGCTCCCAATTCATCTGGATGATATCCAATACCAAGACATCCTGAGGAAGGTGTTCCTGGACAGCAAGCTCCCACAGGTACAGCAGCAAACCAGTACCACCAATCCTGCTACTACATTGGGTGAAGCCACAGATTGCATCAAAGAAATCCTCAACAACCACAAGATTACACTAGGGAACCACAAGATTGCACTAGACATCATACGGGAGTTGCTGCCCGGACGACCACAGCTTCCTGACCAGACGGATAACAACTCAGAGGAGACTAAGGCCAACAGTACTACTGCTGCTATCAAAGAAACCATGGAGATGGTTCAGGAGATATCGTGGCCAATAAAAGTTTCACTGTTGATCAAAGGGGTAGTGGACAAGATTAATCAGCATCTGCAAAGTAAAAAGACCCTGATCATCCTCATTGATGAGATGGACTACATAGCCCGGTGGGAGGAGATCAGGAATGCTTTGAGCCTGTTGACTTGCGCCAATGGCAGTGCAGTGATAGTGATCACAAAGAACAGGCAGAAGGCCAAAGAATTTTGCTCTGCATCGGGGGAACCTGTAATCTATTCCCTTGTTGGTATGTACCATGATATTGTGCTCAAGATTACAGGCCAAGGGGAGAATGAAGGTGGCAACAACAA
Organism: Setaria italica; assembly: GCF_000263155.2. Taxonomy (NCBI): domain Eukaryota; kingdom Viridiplantae; phylum Streptophyta; class Magnoliopsida; order Poales; family Poaceae; genus Setaria; species Setaria italica. Next base: position 29,905,468 of record NC_028456.1, on the reverse strand, counting down.
TTCCCAGCTCTTCCGTGACATCTTGGACAAGTGTAATCCAGATGAATTCTGCATGAGGATGTTCTCTCATGCTCTGTACGCAAATCCCAACAGGAGCTATGAAGAACTGCGCAGGTTGAATGACACCCTGCAGGTTTCGGGAAACTCAATGGCAACTGATGCTACCAAGGCTAAGGCTAAGATGATATTCAAGTTCTCCTACAAAGATCTGCCAAGAGAACACAAGACATGCTTGTTGTACCTAGCTGTTTTCCCTCAAGGTCACAGCATCAAGCGGTCAAGCCTAATAGAGCGATGGGCTATAGAAGGGCTAATAACAAAGGAAGACTGGCCCACCGTAGTGTGTCATGCAAAACGATGTTTTGAAGCTCTCATAGACCGGCAGCTTGTTATGCCTGTTGATCTTAGTGCTGCAGGAAAAGTCAAGAGCTGCATGGTAGGTGGCCAAGTCCATCAGTTCATCACCAAAATCGCCAACAAAGAGCACATTTTGGACACACGCCTGTCACAACTCCAGGCCCGTCACTTCTCCACCTCCAGCGGTCTTCGACTTCGTGCCTCTGATAACATTAACACAATTGTGGAGAAGCTCCGGCCTAAATACTTGCATAAACTGCGGCTGCTCAAGCTGCTAGATCTGGAAGGCTGTGATCGTCACTTGAACAAGAACCACATCAAGGACATCTGCAGCACAATATTACGTCTTAAGTATCTAAGCATAAGGAGAACATATGTTGATGATCTGCCTAGTGAAATCAACAACCTCCATGAGCTGGAGGTATTGGATATCCGGCAAACCAAGGTGCCTGAGCGTGCAACAAGAGGTATCGTGCTCCTAAAGCTGAGGCGCCTACTGGCTGGTCAAAGAGTTGATCCAAGTACAAGTCAAGAAATGGGAACGCTCCCAGGGGCCAATAAGCGGTTACCCTCTGCTGTCCAGATCCCACGCAAGATCAACAAAATGGAAAATATGGAGGTACTGTCCAATGTGAAGGCTTCTTCAAAGGATGGAGCTGAGCTCAAAGAAATTAGAAAGCTAGGGCAGCTGAGGAAGCTTGGTGTGGTTATCCAGAACAAGAAAGCTCACCTCACGAATCTGCTTTGGGCCCTTAGCGACTTGAAAGAATGCATCCAGTCTCTTTCCGTCACTATACTTGGAACCAGAACTGAGGGCACTGCCACCGACCAAAAGCTACTAGAACCACCCTTGTACAATTACTTGATACGACCCCCCAAGGTTCTTGAGAGCCTAAGCATTGATGGTTTCACAGATATTGTGCAGCTTCTCACATTGTTTGCTAAAGGTAGCGATGAACTTTCCAAGGTAACTCTGAGTCGCACCTTGTTGGAAAAGAATAATCTGATCCACATCGCCATACTTCCCAAATTACAATGCCTCAGGCTCCGACACGATGCTTACAAGGAGAGCAGTCTCACCTTCAAGAAGGAAGATTTCCCACATCTCAAGAATTTTCTCGTCGAGTGTCTCCACAAGACTGGCATGATCAAATTTAAAAATGAAGCAACTCCGGAGCTTGAGAAGATTGTGCTATTCCGCACCAACATAAAGCATCTTTGTGGCATCGGTGCCCTTCCAAAACTGAAGGAACTCGAATTGAAGGGCAACGAGTTCCTGGTTTTATTACCTGAAGATGGGACACCTTCTGCTGTGACAGTTGAAGATGGGACAGCTTATGCTGGGGCAATTACCAGGAGCACGCTCACTTTCAGGGAGGAAGAATTCAAACATCTAAAGTACTTCCTTGTCCAGGGCGCAATCTTGCAAACTGACATTAAATTTGAAGGTGGAGCTCCTGAGCTCGAGAAGATTGTCTTGTCCGACACAAACATAAAGTCTCTTGCTGGAGTCGACGGCCTTGAAAAATTGAAGGAGATTGACTTGAAGGGTGACAGGAACCTTTTTTCATTATTTACCTCTGCAAATCATATTACCAAGGTGACCCTTTTGGATACATGCCTGAAGCAAGATGATCTACAAATCCTTGCAAAGAAACCAAAGCTGTGCATGCTATTTCTCTTGGACAATTCTTATGACGAAATCCAGCTTACCTTCCATGAAGATGAGTTCCCAAAGCTCAAACATCTAACTGTCAAGTGCCTGAAGATCAGGGAAATCAGCTTCGCCGAGAAATCTGCTTGTAAGCTCGAGAAGATCATCTGGTCCTTCATCGAGCTGAAATCTCTCTCTGGCATCAACAAACTTCCGGAATTGAAGGAGCTAGAGTTCAACGGTGACAGTATCCCTCTTGAGGTGAGGAGAGACATTCATGCACATGACAAGAAACTTATACACAACAAGACGCAGCATCAGGACAAAGAGTAAGGATCGGCACCTGCTAAGGAAATGTCTTCACTCTTCTCCATCCTTCATCCATTCGTCGCTGATTCCCAGGACTGCTACTAGCTTGTGTGTGCAAGCAGCTCGATCTTACGTATGTGTGATTCGCCCATAATTCCTCGTTCATGCTTGTGTTGTGTTGTGTTGTGTGTGCATTTCCTCCGTGCGGAGTGCTGTGCTTGCAAAGTGAATGCAAGCAGGTTTGCAGCAGGGGCATAGCAGATTAGCAGCTGCAGCTAGCTGTGCTCATGTACTGAGTCGGATTGGATTCCGATTCCCTTGTTGTGTGTGTGTCTTTGTTCAGGATGCCCGCGTCTGAATGCATGCGAGTGTCCATGTCTTAGTGTGCGCTCTTTGAGTATACGGGCATATATGGCTGTGCCCATGCTCTTGGATTGGAATGTAGTATGTGTCAATGTGTGGCTTTCTTCTGGACCATAAGGTAAAAATATGGTTCCAACTTCCATGTAATAAGTGCGGCACCTCACATGTCAATATAATATCATTGTTCTCTGATGAATCAGTAGAACACCTCTAAGTCTCTAACTACTGTCCCATTTACATATGAAAGAACACAGGGCTGCTGAACACTCGGTGGCAGGTCTTGTGTCTTCCATTTTCATTATCATGAACTGCCTGAGAACTAGATGTTCGGTGGATCTCGGTGAGTCGGTGCGGTAGCCTAGGGTAGGGTCGTGTAGAAGCTTCTCTGTATATAATTGGCTATGTGTAAATACTAGGTTAGGTGGTTCCCAAGGAAGATGAATGCACTACTCTTTTATGTGCTGACGGTACAATATGGTATGCCCACCATATTGCCGGTTGGCATGCACAAAGTACGATGTATAAGATGTTTTTCACCCCTTCAGTTGGAACTTTGTTGCCTGTTGCCCTGTTGGTGTGCATGATGCTATGTGCAACAGATGCTTAATTTCCCTACTACGTTCTAACTGTATAAACTCTGCGTTGGTATATGAATGCATCGTTGAGTCAGGTTGGAGTTGGACATGTCTGAAATGCACGCAACACTGCTTGGTTGGGGTGCGGCGCCTGACGCTTCTCCACTCCGCCACCTTGCGCTGCACTGCAACTCGATAACCTGACCAGGATGCATATCAATGGAATACAGTGCCTGGACAACACAGTAATTAAAGTTTCGTTAACTCAAACCATGTTTACACCAGATCCACTGTTCAAACTCTCGAGGGTGACAAAAACGCAACACAAGTACAGTTAAAAGTGAACTTCAGTCACTGCATTACAAAAGAAAAGACACGACCAACAAAACGCAGCATGATCTACCACAAGACCATGCTCCATGACACCGGTGAAGAGAATTGGGGTCAGATGAAGAACATGTTGTCCTCCAGGTCCTTGTGCAGCCTCGGGAAGCTCCCCGCTTCAAAAGTTCCCGACCTCATGCCCGCCTCATAGTAGAGCCTGCCGCGGTAGGCCGCAAGGTCGGCGTAATAGACAGGCGTCGCCAGCGACACCGGCTTGGTGCACCGGGCGAACACAAAGCACAGGTTGTATATCAGCTTCTGCAGGTCGTCCGACCCGAACCCGTGCTCGTCCACCAGGCTGTAGTAGTGCGTCGGCCGGCTCGTCCCCAGCAGCCCGTTGTGGCTGCATAGGTAGAAGTCGTAAGCCGATGGGTCCACCACGCCCGTGTCCACCACAGTGCCGGGCGGCACGTTGCCGTTCTTCGTCTGCGGCTGGCCCTGGTCCTTAGGGAATAGCCGCGTGTGGTGCCGCTTCTTGGCCACGATCACGGTGATGGTCGGCGAGTAGCCGTTCACCTTGATCGCCTTCTCCATGTCCGCCAGCTCCTCGTTCAGGACCATGTCGAACTGGCCGTCGCTCACGCCATCACGGAAGTAGATGATCCTCTTTGGCTTGACGCTGTTCTGCTTCTCAAAGACTCCAATGAGCTCCAGGCAGATCTCACCAAGCTGCTGGATCACCTCGCAGCGGTGTGGCTGGGCGCGGATTCTTGACACGTACTTGTTGACGCCAGAGTTGATAGACGCGACCACAGCTGCAATTGACGGGCTCTCCACGTTCCCGGGTGACGGATGGTTAACGTCAGCTCCGATGAACATGAATGGCGCACCGCTGACACGTGGGAGCGAGTCATACAGCTGGACGTTGCTGCCCCCAAGCTTGCTGTTGATCTTAAGGGCAAGGTTGGTCATGTACTGGTCCTGGCCCTGCTGCTTGTTCGCAATTTTGCTCAGGAAACACTGGGTGAGGATCCCCAGTTGCGTGTCACAAATCAGCTTCAGTGTCTTGTAACCTGGGTGCTGCTCGGACATCGGGCAGAACAGGAGTTGCAGCCTCTGCTCCTTGCTCACTGCTGCTTGTTTTGCTTTGTTTAGCTCCTCGTGCAGTCGATGTGGATCAGAGAGCACTGCCATTTCTGACTTGTGCACGAAGCATGGATCAGTGTTCATCCGGATGCCGAGCTCACAGCACTTCCTGACTATCTTTTCCACAAACATCCATCCATTGAGGGACTCCTCCCTGGGGTGAGAAGTACGTGCACTGAAGTCCACGATGCCCCAGCACTGAAGATCCCAGCCCTCTACTAGTTTCTTATTCATAAGGTTCCACTGGCAACTCTCGTGGTTGATACTGAATTTGCTGGTCTGGCCATTGGGGGCGCCAAGTTTTAGGTTGGGTGGGGGAAGGATCCTACCCATGACTTCAGTCATTTGCACATCCAAGGAAATCCCAAATTGCGGTGCTATTTCACCACTGTAAATGAAATGATGATTAGTAATTGGTAAAAAATCACATACTCTGTTGAAAAGAAAAGGATCACTTTGTTTGCTGTCCTACAAATTAAATGTGAAACAGTTGTGCATTTGTCGGAGAAAAAATGGCAGCAAACAAATTAAACACGGAAATCCCAAAGAGTAATAGTTTGGTTACAGGTAAAACTGAGTCACGACGAATAGACATCATTACAGAAAATGAATAGCCCTAACTTATTAGCAAAATCAACTGCATTTTGCATCTAAGGGCCTGTTTGGTTAGCATTGCTTATAAATAAATTGCTTAAGTTGCTTATTGTAGTTGCTTATTTATAAGTCAAGGTGTTTGGTTTGGGTTGCTTATTTGCAATAAATGAGAGTGCTATTGACACATTTGCCCATGCCATCCCATTTCCCTCTACCCCTAATTAATACTAGTGCTCCTGTTGTCCTGGTCCTGGTTCTTTTTCTTCGTTCCTTCCCTGTTCTCTCGCTCGCTTCTCTTCGCTGCTTCGTTCCCCCCTTTATTCCTCCCCCGCTCCGCTCGCGCCAATCGATCTCCTTCCCCATCTCGTCTCGAAGCTGCTAGACGCTTCGGGGGGCGGAAATCGGCGCCCGGCCGCCCGACCATGGTCTCCTGGCGGCGCAGCGCGTCCTGGCTGTCGTCCGCCTCCCGCTCCTCGCTCGGCGGCGCCGTCGGCGGGGAGGCGACGGTCACGCCGGAGGTGGGTCCGGCGGCCCAGGAGGAGGAGGAGGTCGACGAGGAGCGGTGGTCGCGCCTCCTGCCGGAGCTGCTCACGGAGATCGTGCGGCGCGTCGACGCCGGTGCCGAGCGGTGGCCGCTGCGGCGGGACGTCGTGGTCTGCGCCTGCGTGTGCCGGCGGTGGAGGCGGGCCGGGAGCTGCGCGAGGAGGCCGGCGCCGAAGGCGGGCCGGGAGCGGCGGGCCGTCGCGTGAGCGGCGCGCGGAGGCCGGCGGCGGCGGCGGGGAGGGAGCGGCGGGCGGAGATCGGGCGCGGCGCCGGGGTGGGAGAACCAGAGAGAAGGGGATCTGGGGGAGGATGGCAGACGGGGGAGAGAGAAAAGTGGGGGAGAGAGAGAAAAGTGGGGGAGGGTAGGGGGGTAAAGTGCACCCCATAAGCAAAATAAGCAGCTCCAAACTTGCTTATTTGCTTATGCATAAGCAACTTATAAGCAAGAGCAAGGGTGTTTGGGTCATAAGCAACTTATTTGCTTATTTATAAGTTGCTTATTTATAAGCAATGCTAACCAAACAGGCCCTAAATTTCACTAACAGTTAAGCATAGCAGTACCTCAAGTTTTTAAGGTTGACAAAGGAACAGGAGTATTCAATAAACAAAAGAACAGAATGAAACACAGTACCTGCAAGGCCCATCTGTAGCATTCACCAAGTCCAGAATCTCCTTCCTCCGCTTAAATGCAGGAATTAGGGCCTCCGATTTTAGTGTTCTATCAGAATTCCTATCCAAATTTGCCTTTGGATACCTCTGCCCTTCAAGAAGAGTGCAAAGCTCAATTGGCACATGATTGGCTTTGTCCTTGCTCTTGCTCAAATCCAGGCATGGAAGCATCTGATACTCAATCACCTTGCCATGTTTCTGAGCATAATAATCAACAAGCCTATTCGTTTGCCCGGTTTCAGCATCCACAAAGGTCAACTGGCCGGCAGGCAAGGGTGTCAAACCTTGCACAATGTACTTCTGATTAGTCCTGCGGTGAATCACAGTCACACGTCGGCCTTTAAGCTCATACTCCAAATTTTCCAGTTGCCACTTGTTCAGAGTTGTCCTGTAATCAAGGCGCCCCACTATCTTCTCAACAAGATCCATCACTGGCCCAGCTTTGTAAAACGGCATAACTGAATAGTCAACACATAGGATCAGCCCTTGCTGAGTATGTTTAAGGGTCTGTAGTGCTCCTTTCAGAGCCACAGCACCCTGCCCAATGTCCAGACTGCTATTTGGTGAGTAAAATCCTTTACCAACCATAATCTTGCGCCATCTAGAGGCCTCACGCACAATGACATCAAGACCCTGCAAGACCTCTCTAGGCACAGGTAACTCTGAGAGTTGACTTAATGGCAGCTGTTTCTTCAAATCTACAGATACAATGTAGGTCTTGGACCGAACTCTCACACGAAATAAACCTTCTGGAAGTTCAGCAGAAGTGAATAGATTTCGTCCGCCATCATAAGCAACACATGACGAAAGACGTCGAAAGCTGGTGTCCTTGAAGAGCTCATCCTTGACAGAAAGAAATTCTGCCTTGGAGAGCTCCTTGCCCGAAGCCTTAGGGGAAGCTTGATCAAGCTTGATGTCTATGTCATAATGAAAAATTGTTGTCGCCTTTCGGTACTTGACAATGAAATGGTTCACCAAAAGTTTGACATTTGCTTGAGATGATGAGCCTCCACGATCAGGTCTTTGCATTGGCACACGTGCTCCAGCGTAAGGCGTGGCAACTAGTGATGATGAAGGTTTTCCTCTTGCCAATTCACTGGAGTCAATGCGTTCTACAAGAAAAGACAGCAATTAGAAACAGCCGAGGTCAATTTTACATTAAAAAGCAGTAATATAGTATGGTGTTAAATGATCAAAGACTAACCGAGCTAATCAAAGACTAACCAAGCTAAACAAAGACTAACTGTGCTATAGTACCCCTTAATAAGTTTTGACCCAACAATGTCCCATATTAAAATTGTGGTACAAACAAATTCTCCACTGCAATCTTTTGTTCCATAATCAGTCCATAAAGTTTATTTATTATAATTCTCCAAGCTTATGAAGCAATTTCTATTGACATCTGCCAAGCCTGCTTCAATACAACAGTATTAAGAAAGTGCAAAAAAGAGAAAAGTGTTCTTTTCAGTGTCAGACAAATGGTGGTAACAGCCATGAGAGCTTTCTAGATACACTTGTCAAATGATACAAGTAATAACAACCTGAATCATCAAAAGATATGTCTAGGGGGGGGGGAAAAAGACTCCCCTCCAGATGTTTTTTCCCTTCTTATTTTTTCATGTCATGTGTATCCTCTTAATTATTCAATTCTAATCTCAAAATGGCAGGGGTGGGGAAGTTTGCGAATAGGTAAATATCTTCTCTTTTTACTGTGTGTAGACTTAGACAGATACATCCCCCTCATGCATTTTATATGAAACAGTTTTTTTCTTCTTTGAAAAATCCAGGTGGCATTAATAAGAAGGAAGCAGAATGACATGCATGAGAGGTCCAAAAATACAGGGGCAACTGAGAAAAAATGTTGAGCTACTGCAAAAGAAAACTACTCACTGGACAAGCAAGCAGGCACAAAAGCACAACGGAAAATTAATAGATTACTCGCTAACCAAAGGGAAACTAAAGTGACCAGATGTATCACCAGTCACAAAAGACATAAAGCAGTACTGCTGGGACCTCTTGGAGCAAAGACATAAACGAGTCATATAAACACAGACAGTTACAGCATAAAGCTGACCACTATATAGCTCTAATGCATCAAAAACCGATGAACAGCTATTGTCATTAAGAGAGATCCTCCACTACTGAATCTAAAACTCGATCCACAAGCCTGGAGCACTCATCTAATCTACAATGCTAAACCTCGATTCAGAAACCGAAAACCATGGGGTTGTACTCTAATCTAGATCGTGAGCACGAACCAGCAGGCAGGCAGCGGGGGAATTGCAATCGCAAGACGGTAAATTCCACATGATAAGCGGCGCCTAATCTACCGTCGACCCGCCGTGGAGAAACGCGCATAGCATGCAAAGAAAACAGAGTATTCCAGGCAGCCTTGACGAACTTAATTTTGTGAACACTAAGAACAACGTGATAACGAAGTAACGAGCTGCGCGATTCGCGCGAGTAAATCCGGAGAAGCGCTTACCGACGGACCCCGACGCGCTAAGCGCCTCCTTGTCCTTGGGCGCGATCCCCATTGATGTAGGCGCCGGCGCGGGCGCCCTGGTGACGGGGACGTACTCCGCTCCGTTGCCGCCGCCGCCGCGACCTCTCCCCGAACCCGGCGGCGGCGCCCACGCGCTCCCGCCGCGCCCACCGCCGGGGCCGTACGCCTGTCTGCCACCACCGCCGGGGCCACGCCCTCCCGCGCCATATCCGCCTCCGCGAGGCGGGCCGTGGTAGCCGCCGCCTCCACGGCCCCCGCCGTAGCCTCCTCCTTCGTAACGCCCGTATCCCCCTCCTCCTCCTCCTCCGCCGCCGTCGTACCCGCCTCCTCCGCGGCCGCCGCCGTCGTACCCGCCTCCTCCGCGGCCGCCGTACCCACCTCCTCCGCGGCCGCCGTACCCACCTCCTCTTCCGCCGCCGCCGGCGCTGCCTCCGCCACCACGGCCCCTCCCGCGGCCGCGCCCACCACCGCCTCCGCGCTCGTAATCCATCGCGATTGCCGATCGACCGAACCGAACGCGCGAGGGTTTTGGATTTTGTTTTCCGGAGCAAATCCGCTTCTGAGTACCCCGCTAATAAAAGCGCAGGGGCAGCAGAGGTTTGCGGGGGTAGTTATACCGTGTGCTCGCGTCGTGCCGGGGTGGCCGTCGTCGGGAAAGTTGGCCAACTGGCAGTACGAGGAAACAAAATTTGAGGGGCAGAACTGGAATTTGGAAACCGCGAGTCAATCCAAGTCAAGCCCCGTACTCCCCCGTCCCGTGTGGATGGGTGAAGGAATTTTTTTTAGGGAATGTGCGTCGACATTGTCGTAATCCGCGCGTACTCTAATTTAATATAAAATTCTTGACCACAATAATATACGATTTTGAGCTAAAAATAGATAGGAATGAGTTGAATTGTGAAGAAGGCACGAGGGTTCCGTTGCCATCCCATAGGTCGAGAGCAAAGAAGTGGGAGGAGGAGTATGTTTTTAGGTAACGAGACGTGCTCTACGTGATTGGAGTAAAGATTGTTTTCCTAATTATACTATTGCGAAAGCCGGCTGCGGTGGAAGATTTCGACATGATGCAACACGTCAAATCAGTTGTACTAGTGTACTACGACTACGCGAGGAAGTGCAGAGGCGGGTGGTGAAGCAACGAATCTCGAGTTGTGGTTGCCCGGTTCTGCCCCTGGTGCTTCGGCGCGAAGGCAGCCGCTCGCGAAGCGGACGCAGGGGCAGAGCCGGGACGGGGGGTAAAGACGGCCGGGGGTCGTCGTGAGTGCTGCGGGGGTGCGGGGCCGGTGGGACCGTGCTCCTTTGGAACCGCACGTTCCAGGAAGCTCCTGCTCTGTGCCTCTGTCTGCTTCCACAGCAAGCTGCTTTTTCTTCCACAGCAAGCTGCCCAGGGAGCTTACGGCAGCCTGTTGGGCTCGGCTCACGTAAGTAAACTGCTTTCGTCACTAACCCACGCCAACTGCCGTGACACCTGATTCATTATTCGTCATCACTTTCAACTTGCTCGCAAGAGCGCCTGCACTTTTTTTATGGGGGTGAATATCGTGGCCCCTAAAATTAGAAAATACTGCCTCAGTCCCTAAATAATTGTTATTTTCGCTTCCTAAAAACAACTTTGACTAAATATATATAAAAAATGTTAATATTTACGACACAAAATTAATATCATTAGATAGATATTCGAATCTAATTTTTTAATAAATTTATTTGAAGATACAAATGGTGCACGTATTTTCTACAAATCCAGTCAAACTTGCGGCACGGAAACCAAAAGACAGTTATTTAGGGACGGAGGGAGTACTTGCCACCATAAAGTCACCAAATGTTATGTCACACCTTGAAATTTTCAAATTTCAAAATATGATTAAAAGGATTAATTAAACAACAATTTTCCATAATTTAAAATTCTTCTCAACATTTATTTTTCTTCACGGGAAATTTAGCACACGAAAAAAATAATTATTTGCTTTTCGGAATTAAATAATGTTATTCTCTATCTGCGCATTCATGCCGATGCATCTTGTTGTCTCATGAGTGTAAAAGTTTCAAAAACACGTTTACATGTTGTCCAGACCCTTCTGAGAATTTTTCAATTTTTTTTAAAATTTATTCTCCTTTTGTTAGAGCTAAATCCAATTTTTGGATGGTTCTAAAATACTTTTCACGAGCTTTAAATATTTTATTTGGATTCCTCGTGTCCCAAAATGTCTCTGAGATTTTTATCAGAATATTTGGGATTTTCAGAGTATTTTTCGTGATTTAAAGTATTTATCTAGAATTTTCTGGATTTATATTCCCACGTGAAATAATTTCTGAAAATAATCTTTTCTTTTCCTTTGGGCCGAATCTTGGGCTCGACCCACACCAGCCCACCTGGCCAAGCAGGCCGCGGCCCATCGTCTCCTTTTCTTTCCGGCCTGTCTCCCGCCGGCAAGCATTCTCTCCCGGCCCACATAAGCCCAGCAGGCCTCCTCTTCTTCCGGCCTTTTTCCCGGCCCGCCACCTCTCCTCTCCCTTCGCTTTCTTCTAGCAGGCCGCCGGCCCCCTCAGCCTCTTTTCCCACCGGCCCAGGTCCTTTTGCGGCCCATTTTCCCTTCCCTATCTTCCTCTCACTGCCAGGCGGGGCCCGCCTGTCAGACCTCTCTTCTACCTTCAGCCGCACCACATCTCCAGCGTCTGCTCGCCTCCCGCCGCACACCTGCACCCGACTGCACAACCGGCGCCCCTCCGGCTCCCCGGCGCCCCTTCAGGTCTCTGGCGTCGCATCGCCTCCCCCACTCGCGCCCCTTTTCCTTCCTCTTCCAGTAACCGCCTCCACCCACCATTCATGGCGCCGCCCGCTCTTCACCTCCTGGCGCCGCTTCCACTCCCTCCATCGCCCCTAGAAATCGCCCGCACCTCCTGGGGCCTCCTGCTGCCGATTTTCCTTTGCGCCGCCGCGCCTTCCTAGTGCCCGGCCGCTGCTCCCTTTCCCTGCTGCGCCGCACCTTGCTGCCCACCAACACCGCCGTCCACCCAGCGCCGCTTGCTGCCCATCGCCCGAGCCCCGCCTCCTGCGCCCTTCCCCTGGCCCGTGCGCCTGGCGCCGCCGAGGCTCGGTCGCCGCCGCCGGCGGAATGAATCGGGAGGAACCAGAAGAATCGAAGGATGGAGGTAGAAGATAAGGCGATTTTGCGTCTTAGCCCCTGTCAAACTGTGTAATTCCTCAAGATCTTTGTGCCTTGATCAATATTTAGAAAACCCCCTGAACTTTTCAGTTCCTTGCAATCTAATCCAGGCCTTGACTTTTTGCAGATCTAACCCCGTGTTTTCAGCTTTCGCGTGCTCTGTTCCTTGTGGGTATCTTTCTTGCTAACCCCTGTAGTCTACGGTTAATCTTGTTTAGGTCCTTAGAACCTTGTTTAGTCAGTAGATTCCGCGTTTTAGCTCCGGTTTAATCCATTCAAGTTGCCTTAGATTATTCACAATATAAAGTACACGTTAGTAGTGATGTTGAACATAATTTTCTATCTTTGAAAATAAATTTACTGTTAATTTGATTAAATGTCATTGGAATGCCTTTTCCTAATAAGAATTTAAGTAGGGTTTACACTGGTTTTTCATAATCAATATCAATTTGAGTAATTATTATTCAATTAGTTTTGTATATAAAAGTGAATAGGTTCTATCCCGATTTTCCTAAACTAAGATTTAATTGGTTAATTCCTAATTATAACTACCTTTTCTAAATAAAAGATATCTAGGTTATACATCAGTTTTCCTAAATAAAGTTAAGATACTTAATGATATTATAAATGCATTTTCAGTAATAACATGTTTAGTTGAACCCGAAATACAAAGTTATTCGATTAGATGTCTTATACATGCTCTAAGTTTCTAAAGTTAATTGTTAAATTGGCATAATCCGTACTTTAATATTTACAAATAAAATATAATTAAGTTTACCGTATTTTCAATAATTAAATATAATTTGGTTAATTCCAAATAGGGTATTTCTCTGAAATAACCTATGTCCATATTTTATTTAATTAAAATGGATCAGGCATATAGTCTTTTTATTTCTTTTATGATTATCTCGATAGTTCCGATCTCAACGTTTCTTGCGTTTGCGTGATCTTAGATCGAGCCTTGTCCGTTAGTATGCTCTTTTAAAGCCTTTCTTTTATTTTGGTGCATTGTTCTTAGTTGTACTTGTTTGTTTGTTGTCGATGTTTGCTTCGTTTAGAAGGAACGCTGCTCGGAAGCTTTGAAGGTTAAGAGTTTCAAGAAAGCAAGATCTGAAGAGCAGTAAGAGTAACTTTACGTTGGAGAAAGGTAAGTGTTCCTAACCATCCTTCTACCTATGCTATATTCACAATATCATGATAATGCTTAATTGGAACATGGAGAACCACCCAAGAAAACAATGCAACCACAGGAACTATCATGGCTCTAATCTTGGCTAATTAATTAGAGATCTTATTCTAGGGTAATCCTACCGAAAGGGCAAGAGGGGTGGCAGTAGATGGGGTATAACTCGGTCCTCTTGGGACGTGGGCTTTGCTAAGACACTATACCCACTAGGGAGGGTTTATGCCCTGCTACTGATCCGGAAACCTTAGCGGGTTACCACTTACTGGAGAATCTTTGTAAAGGTCTCGTAGCATCCTTATGCAATCACACCTCGGAGTGTGGTATGGTGCCTAGCTAGCACCGCATGGTTGGGTCCAAAGTTTTTTGAACTTTTATGCGACCTGTGGGTAAAGATGTACAACCTCTGTAGGTGTAAACTGATATATCAGCCATGCTCACAGTTAAGAGCGGCCTGAACCCTCACATGATTTATTAAACTTGAAGATGGACTTAAATCGTTATTCTCGTTAGTTCCTGTGACCTTGCTGAGTACCAACCATATGTGTACTCACCCTTACTTACTGCTGCTCAGAAGAAGAAACTTCTGTGAAGTTGCTATGAAGATGATGCTGAGTTCTAGGCGTACGCAATCCCCAGTCGTTTGCCTGTGAAGTTTGGAGCCTTCGTTTCCAAGGTTTAAACTGTGTTTCTCTGATAGTCTTGTAATTCTTTGTATGTTTTCGCGCGATACTGTTGCTGTTATTCACAAATGATGTCATCCTGGCATACATATAGGTAGCACTTGTTTTAAAACCGGGTGTGACATGTTATTTTTGAAACTGCAAAAAGTTATCAAATAATGTGAACCGATATTTTGTTTACCAATAGTATATTGGAGCCTGGTTTAGGAAACAATATATGTTGGAACCTTCATTATCAAATAGTATGTTTACGATATTTATATATTGCGAGCATAAACAAATATAAATATAAAATGAATATTATTTCTTTTGTAAGAGCATTGCTAATTCGTAACAACGAGGAGAATGAGAATCTCACTGAGAATGAGAATGGTAAATATTGTACACAGTCCATTGTCACACTTTGGAGAGCTTTTAATCACCCGACCTGCCCCTCTAATCACTCAACGCCTCTGTGGCAATGTGATCACCACGCTTACGCGTGAGAAACATAATGTGCGGTCCAGTTCAATCCGCCTCTCGCCATCGCCTTTAGTTATTCCCTTGTTGAACGAACAAATGAGGGTCAAGAACAAAGCAAAGCACCCGGGTCGCAGCTTCGAACGCAACTCCACTCTAGTCCACACTCTTCTATCTTCTCTCTCAGCTCAGCAAGTCAGCAACGGCCAACGGGTACGGGGAGGTCCGGCCGGCCGGTTCAGTCGGCCACGGAATCGCCGATCGACCAGCAAGCAGAGCGGGCCACGGAATTCCGCAAAGCCGCCTACCTACCATGAACACCGAGCCCGCGAGCGACCGTTTCCGCCGACGCCGAATCGATAAAGCCTTGGCTGGGCGGCGGTCGCAACCCCATATTCCCCAGCTTTTAGTTTCCCGTTGCTTTTTCTTCTTCCCCCCTACCGGCGTACCCGGATACTCCACTCGTGTTGGTGTGTGTCCTTGTGTACCCGCGCGGCGGCGAGGCGAATCATCGGCGATGCGACGCCGAGAATAGTAGTGGCGGAATAGCGCAACAGGTCCCTCGACAGCGATGTAACGGCATTCTTCTTCCTTGATCAAGAAGAGTTCTTGGGTTGTTGGTTAGTGGTTACGGTTACACTGTGCACACCGGCTCCATCGAATGGAGAAAAAGAATTCGTTTGATTGATTCTTGGGTTGTTGGTTACGGTTACATTGACTGTGCACGCGCGGCAGACGCATCGCCGCCGTCGATGCGATCCGCTCGGGAAAACGATCGACACGGTAAGGCATGGCGCTACGCCGCCGGGGCAGGAACAGCGTTGAGGTGACGACGTCCATGGCTGGCTGGGTCGGCCATGTTGTTTGATTGCTTCACATGACGCGGCAGCCGATCGTGTTGTCGTCGTTGAAGTAGTCCTCGTCGAAGCGGGACGGCTGCGGCCGGAGCTGCCGCCGGGGCGCCCCCATCAGCATCGGCATCGGCATGGGCGGCGGCGGCGGCATCGGGTAGTAGCCGCCGTAGTACGGCGCCGGCGCCGCGACCGGAGGGTAGTACGCCGGCACGTGCACCGGCACCACCATCGCCGGCTCCGCACGGTGGTAGTGCTGCTGCATCTGCACCTGCGGCGCCGGCGCCGCGTGATCTGGCGCCAAGGCGGCTTTGCCGCTGAAGGAGCCGTCGGCGTCGCGGCGTCCCTCGCCGCTCCTGGCGTCCGCACCGATGTCCCTGGACGCTGCCGCCTTGCCGCTGGCGTGGTGGTCGCCGCTGCCGCCATCGGCGGCGGCGCAGGCGCGAGCGGCTTTGTGCGCGCACTTCTTGCATCCCTCCTCGCACGCCGCCGCGGCCTTGTCGCCCCCCGTGCCCTTGCCGTCGTCCTTGCCCTTGCCGCTCTTCTCCTCCGCCTCCGGCGCCGGCCTGTCGTCGCTGCTGTCTTTCACGACGCCCTCCTCGCGCCTCTTGCAGTTCTCGGAGTGCGACGCCGGTGGCAGCACCTCGACGATCTTGCCGACCTTGGACAGCTTCTTGACGAGGACCTTGGCGTCCACGTCTCCGACGACCGTCACCCTGTCGTGCGACGGCTGGATCTCCGTCCTCAGCACGCCTGCACGCACCGCCCGTGCATGGAGACACACACATCAGCACCATGTCTCATGTGATTGGAACGAACAGAGCAGAGGCCAAATGCAACAGAGACTTGACACAGAGAACTAACGATCATGACCTTTCAAGCTCATGGCCTTCATCACCTTCCTCCTGCACCCCTCGCAGCAGCTCACGTTCACCTTCAGGTCAATCCTCTGCACAACGATTTCATCAAAGCCATGTCAGCCAATGCAACACAACAACACAAGCAGTGGATCAATGGAGGCGAGCACTGAGCTGAGCAAGCTCTGGTACCTTGAGCTCTCCTTCCCTAGCCATGGCGATGATGACTACGGCGCAGGAGCTCGCCGGAGAGACCGAGACTGGCTGACTCTGATTTGGAGCCGATCAGCGCTGACAGCTGCCGAGTGCTGATGGCTGTGTTGCCGTTGCTGCCGCGTATTTATACACGGCCACATAGGCAGCTTTCGCCACCGGACCATTAGATACCCAAACGCCCACGGTCCGTTAGCTTGATTCCAAGCTGTATTTACTTGCGTTATTTTAATCGCCCAAGCTCAAGGGAGACGAGCTATATACCGGGACAACTCAAACTCGTGTACTTGCGCTGCAGCGGCTCACTCCTTTTTTTTGCCTTATTTTTTCTCATTTTTTTTCTATGCTTGCGCCAGCATCATAGATTCATAGGCTTAGCTTGTTATGTAACGACATATTCTCTTGCCAGCAAAATAATAATAATAATATGAGATCTAATAATGATATGCCGCGAATGTTCTTCTCTGAATCCCTATATGCTCTTCTAAAACGTAGTATTGTAGTAAGATGCAGTGTTTTCTGAAAAGCGGTCAGGTTCCAGTACTACCTGACTGTTTACAGTAGTTGTCATTGATCATGCTCTAGGATCTACTCGGTTCATCATAGCATTTGCTACTCAGGATAGTGCTTTATTTCTCACCATCCAATTGCTCTACATGGTTCTATTTCTGACCATCCAATTGGTGTACATGATTCTATTTCTCACCGTCCAAATCATATACATCTCAGATCATTACATGACTACCATCCATTTGATACAAATTAAACCGTAGATTAATAATGTAACATGAAGTTTCCTCTTCTGAAATCCTACATGTTATTCTAAAATGAAGATTGCACAAAGTCTGAAGCAGTTAAGTTCAGGGCTAGCTGACAAGCTTGTTCGCATAATTTGCATTGCAAATGCTCTAGGATCTATGCAGGTCATCATAGAACTGGTCAGCGGTTACACAGGGATGCATCTTTTATCCATGGCTCATTTCTCACCATCCGTTTGATATACAGCTCAAAACATTTCATAATAAGCACAATTAGTGAACGGAACTGAATAAGTAGCCTCTACATGCATGTTACAAAGTAGTACAGTAGTATTCAGCAAAAAGGGGAACACACTATGCCGACGATCTGGTAGGAGTATACATGTTGCCATACGCCCAAAGTGTCGATCTGTGGCGGGCACAAGCGCACAACCTTTAGCCCATGATTAATTACAACCAGGCGCACAAATACCCGAACAAACCGCTCGCGATTAGTTTAATCCAAAGCGCTAGCTCACAATTAAGCATGGTACCATGCTACCGGCAGAGAAACGGGAGGCCATCTGTATGACAACGCCTGAGGCATTCTAAGTGCCTCACAGTCTAGCATAGACAGGAATAAAGCTACCAGCGGCCATTAAACAAGGTGGTATGGACATCATACATGTTGCGGAGGCCATCCTTTTTCACTTTCAGGCAATCAGGTTTGTCGCCGTGCGTCCTCGGTTCATGTGTTAAGCCTGCAAAAGCAGCAGTCCAATGGCTCATTAGAGAAATGAATCGAATAGAATCGCTGAAAAGGCAATTTTAAGGAATGCAGGATATTCGGGGATCACCTTTCAGTGAATATTTAAACGAGGTCTTTGGATCAATTCTAAATTCCGATCGATCATGATTTAGCTATGCTACTTATATTATACAGACTACGCATTTGCTGCTTTCTGAACTATAAGATTACAGGACCAACGGCCCCAACCATCACAGCATGCCTGGAAAACGGCATCTTTGGTTGGAATCTGGGCTCTGGTGCAGGGTAGAAGTAGAATGCTCTTATGCAGCCCACCGAGCTTCCTCACTGTCTGGGATGACAATGTCAGTCCTCATCATTGGCCTATACTCGTCCGGTATTGCAGCTCCAGCCTGCACACACAGCTCTACGACAGCTGGAGCTTTTCCATAGAAACTCCTGAGAGAGGATCTGAGAGGAGGGCCACTGGGGTCAGGGACATGCCACACGTAGTTAGGCGGGATGACCTCATCAACCACCGCGTCCTGCCACCCGTGCTTGCCATCCCGCCACTGGTGCTTGAAAGCCCCGCAGAGCTTCACATTGTGGCCCCATGGACCGACGTGGACCTCAGAGCAGTAACCACATGCTTTCACAGTGTACTTGCTCATCAGTTGCTCAACACCTTGCCTCACATTGAGGTATGCTTTCAGTGTCCTCTCTGCAAGCTCTTTCACATTGGATGGTGAAGGTGACTGGCCCTGTTGGTTGTTGAATGTGTCCAGCTCAGCAAGTAGAGATACACAATCTTCTGACCGGTGTGGCTTAGGCTCATCAACAAACTCACCGCGGCTAATCACCTTCTTGCCTATCATCCTGACAGGAGAAGTCCGTCGCCTCGAGGGATATTGTGGTAAGTCGACACCAGCCTGAATGCATAGTTCAACAATCGCCGGAATCCTGTCATAATCAAACCTGGTTTCATGCTTGACTCTCCGTCCAAATGGATCAAAAAGATGGTACGACTCGATCGGGATGAGGACATCATTGATGGAACCGCTAGCCCAAGAATGATGACTGTTCCGACGCTGGCTTCCTGAACCATAGCAATCCTGGATCTGGTGGCCAACTGGACCAACATGAACTTGAGGGCACTTTCTGCAAAATCAGGAGCCAGCAAAAGAAGTTCAGGATTCTTGACAAATCACTTCAGATAATACTGCTCATACACATAAGCATTTCTAGTTACCTGCAGCCATAAACTGTGACAACATTCAGAAGTTGAGACAGGCCTCTGATGAGCACTTTCCAGTTATCAAGGACTTCATAAGCAACAGGAACAAGCTCTGGCACAAGCAAACCATTCTTTGGGGCTTCAAGAGGCTTCTCTATCCGCATTTGTGCAAGCCTCTTATCTCGCCGAGAATCTTGCAACATCTTTTTAATTGGAACAGGAAAGGGTTTCTTTTTGTTTTTTGGTTGTAATTCTGGAAGATCAACATTCTGTGGTTGTTGCTCATACTCTGCCTGCCTCTTTCTAGAAGTATCAGCAGAGTATTCGCAACATGTCCTTGACAGCTTCCAGCCAATTCGTTGTGGTTGAGATCCTACCTGAACTTGTAAACAAAAAGGACAACTGTAGATTAGCCAAATTGTTTGCAAACAAGGAGGAATAAGCTTAAACGTTTTCTGTTGCTACAGTACTTCTCCACAAACAGGTATCTGAGCGAAAATGGACATATGCTAAGAATTTTCTGATTACGTAGCATTCAGTATCAACCATTGCCATATGTATTGGAGCTGTTAATCTGAAACTGTACTGGGGTTTTCCCAACTGGTCAGTTGCACTGAAGGAATTTTCTCTACATGTTGAGATCGTTCGACCAAACCCCAAAAGACTGTAAAAGATCCACAAATGACACTATCTGCCATGTGTAGTAGTAATAACTAGTGCAAGCTGAATGGGGAACTCGTAAAGCAAAACCCTCTTGTGTCCTTGTCGAAATGATACTACAAGAAACATGAAAACATAAGATACCAACAACGAAAAATGGCAAGGTAACTACCTAAGCTATTTATTTTGCTAGTCGGTTACTCGATTGGATAGAGCTTTGAAGGTAACAGCAGCCAATCCTTCAGCAGACCACATAATCAATAATAAGGAAGATCAGGGCATACTACTGATGCCAAGCTGTTATATATGACAAGTACTGACAAAGTATTTCTCTGCAAATAAATTATCTTCCATGTCGAGAGGGATAACCTACACTCGGTTTCAGTTTTCTTGTCTTCAAGTGGCGTAATTGTAAATGAATGAAACTACCTGCAAAGCCAGGGCATGAATTCAGTACCTTCACTAATTTGTTCGTTCTGGTTCTGTTGAAGCCTATCGAGCCGAAGGAAACGCCTGAATTAGGGATCCGATAGTACATGTAAGAAGCTGGCAATACACGATTCCAACTAGTGTAGCTGAAAGCCTGGAATGTGGAGAAGGTAATGGAACTCACTGTTAAGTATCTCCATGGCGCTCAAACACCCCCCCAAAAAAACTCTTCGCTGGAAAACGTATCCTCTTATGGTCGACGCATTGGCGCAGATTGAGCTACCTGTTTCAGGATAAACAGAATGGTTAGCCAAACAGTTCAGGGGCGGAATTATCATTTGTGGCATGGCATGAGGGCGGGGATTCAGAAATCAGTTGAAGTAAAGGAAATGGACGGAAAGGGAAAAATATAAATTTTTGGCACAATCCATGCAAGCGAGGTAGGAATTGCTTACCAGCAAGCCACCGAGGAACCAATCCTAGTCCGGATGGGTCTGCACTCCCAGCTGTGCCAGTAGAGGGTTGGAGGGGGAGGAGGCTTGGCGACGCTCTGCAAGGTGAACTCGGCGATGGCGAGGGAGCGGGGAGGAGGGCGCGGCGAGGACCAGTCTGCCCGGCGCCTGCGAGGTGAACTCGGGATGAGCCGATGAGGTCGAGGTGAACCCAGCTGCCTTCGTGCCGCGAGCAGAGAGAGGAAGAGACGAAGGAAAATATCGTCCGGTGTCATGTTTTACATGGGCTTCAGTGGGTCCTTTTGGTCCTCAGAGGCAAAGATTAATTGGGCTGCAAACAACCTTGGCCCTCTGCCGGCAGATTTCAAAGCCAATTTAGGGTCTGTTTGGCTCCTAGAGGCTAACATGTCACATCGGTAAGAAGTATTAAATATAGTTAAATTAAAAAATTAATTCAGGTTAATTCGCTAGACGAATCTATTAAATCTATTAATCTTAATTAGTGTATGATTTGATAATGTGGTGCTACAGTAATCATTTGCTAATGATGAATTAATTAGGTTTAATATATTCATCTAGCGAATTAGTTCAGAGCTTCTACAATTAATTTTATAATTAGCTCATATTTACTCTTCCTGATTAGCATTTGAATATTCGATTAAAAAAGACTAGTTAGCCCCTAGTATCGGAAACTATCGCCGAAGTCTGCCTTACGTCCACGTCCCTCAACTTTAAATCTCGTCTGTTGTTGTCCCTCGACTGTTTTAAAAGTGGTTTCACGTGACGTGGCATTAGGTCCCACGGAAACACGTGGCGGTGGACCCCACATACAAGTGGATTCTTCCTCCCCCTCTCTTCCTCTGCCGTCGGCTCCTTACGCCGCCGCCTACCCAATCCGGCCACGACCGCGCCTCCCAATCCGGCGAGCAGCTCGCCTCTCGCTCGGCGTCCCCAACCATTCAGCATGAGCCCCGGCTCTCCTGCTCTCTCCCCCTCTCATTCTTCTTCTTCCTCCTCTGGCCAAGCAAGGACCGTGCGAGCTACTCCTGCCCGCCGGCCGATTTCTTCCTCCTCCGGCCACTTCCATCAAATCGACCGCGCCCATACCTCCTCCACCTCCTCGGATCCCTCCTCAACCCCTCCGCGTCACTCGCCGTCCACCTCGCGGACGGGGATTTAAGTTTTCCCGTCCGCCACTTGCGCCACCACCCCGAGCTCCAACTCGCCGTCGACGACCACCTCGCCAGCCCCCTCCTCGTCAACAAGCACCGCAGATAGATCACGTGCGACATGCTGAAGCTAGTGCGCTCGCTTTTTCGCCGCCTCTGCCGTCGCCGTCGCCGGAACGCCACCGCGACTGTGGGCCGAGTGCCACCGCTCGCCGCCGGCAGGCTAGGGGTAGCGAACCACCTCGGTAGCTAGAGCCTTGGATGCGTCCCGTCGAGCCCGTGCCGTAGGTGTAGTCCTTGTCGCCGGCCGGCGAGGAAACCGACAGTGAAAGTGGCCATTGCCGGCCTTGACTTGACCCCGCGCCCACGGCCTTGACATGTGGGAAGAATGCCAACTGGCATGGGGGGGGGGGGGGGGGGGGGGGGGGGGGGGCGGGCCCCCCCCCCGCCTATGGGGAATCCCGCCCCCCCTATACTAAAAATTTTTTGAAAAACCTTAAGGCATTAAAAAAAATCACAGGTTGAGGGACATCAGATGAGGAACGAAGGCCATGCTTCGACGATAGTCGTCGAGCCTGGAGTTGAACCGGCCCAAAATGTTCGAAACGTCTATCTGCGTTTATCCCTTCTTTTTAATGGCGAGGGGATGTTTACCTGAACTTTTTCTTGCTCGCCTTTTGTCCTTGTTTTATTCTCCAACAAAAGTAAAATAAAAATATGTCGATCGTCTAAAGAGAACCTTTGATCTGGACGTATTTGCTACGCACGGACAGTCGCTAGAGGTTTGAATCCTCCGACAAAAATAAAAATATCCTGGTCCTCAAGTTTGACCTAGGAAGAGCGACGTCGTGAGCAGCAATTATTGGTGGTGGCCTGGTCCCCAAAGACCATACATTATAAAAATAACAAACAAATAAAAAACTGCGCTGCCAGCGCCAGCCTTCACCTAACCGATCGAGAGAATCCGATTCGTCTCCAGCTGTTCGCGCCACGTGAAGAGGGGTGAGTAAGGGAGCAGTTTGAGATGGAAGGGTGGTAAACTGATGAACCCTAAGCGGTAGCAACTGCAGCAGGAAACGTCCAAGTGGGGGGGAAAAAAAGGGTGGTAAGAAACAGACGTTGCTTGTACACTTGCCAGTGGCGGTAGCCGCGTGCCGTGCATGCGCGGATGCTTAGGGGTTAAGGATGCTGCATTTTTTCTGGGAAAGATGCATGATCCGATTGGTCGACGAAGTAGCAAGTTGAGAAACGAGCCTCATCAAGTCCATGCGATGGAATTGGAACGACGATGGAGACGGCAGAGAAGTGTTGGCTGTAGCAGTAGGTTGTTGGCGTCACGGCGGCCGGAGCAGATCGCCGGTCGTTGTTCTTCCTCCTCTGACCGTGCCATCGATCCGATCTTCTTTGAAAAAAGCACGTTGGGTTGGGTGGGCGCGCGCTGTGGCTGGGCGATCTGAAAGCGACGCAGCAGAAGAAACCGATGCGCGGCTTCGCAGCGTCAGCGTAAACGACGCGTTGCCTTGCGTGCATCTACGCGTAAGCAATTGGGGCGACGGCCGCGGTAGGTTGCCTGTGGCGACTAGCCAAAAAGAACGCGTTTTTTTAGCCCGGCGCCCGGCGCTACATAAGGACCCGGCCTCTGGTCTCGTCTCTCCATCCGCCAGCTCGTGTCATCCCATCCCAGTGATCAGTCCTTGCTTGGCTTCCGGAGTTCCAGTCACCAGCCAGCCAGTCAGCCAGCCATGAGCTACCAGCAGGGAGGAGGTACTTTAGAGTTCTTCTGTCCAATCATCCGTCCATGCCTTTTCTTGCTATCTGACACTGAATTCCGAGAAGAAATTATTGTAGCTCTCAACTGATCGGTTTGGGTTTTGTTGTTGGCGCTGATCTGCAGCTTACCCGCCGCCGGGCACGGCGTACCCTCCGCCGGGCCAGCAGGCGTACCCGCCGCCGGCCTACGGCGCGCCGCCCCCCATGGCCGCCGGCTACCCGCCACCGCCGCCGCCGCAGCAGGAGAAGGGCGGCAACGACGGCTTCTTGAAAGGATGGTAAGATCGATCGATATCCTTGCAACACACAAGTCGTCTTCTTCTCACGCGCGCCACGCTTTCAGATCGCTTCTGAATTTGTGCCCTGTTCACTGATCTGACTCCTTTTGTTTCTGATCTGGCAGCTTGGCGGCCCTCTGCTGCTGCTGCGTGCTCGACATGTGCTTCTGAGCTCTCCTCTCCAGTGATGGCGGCGCGTCCAGACCCAGATCGATTCCTGCAGGGACGCGAATGAATGGAGCTGTTTTCTGAGTCATGATGCTTCTTTGATTCCGTCGTGTATATGCTTTGTTGCCGCTATTATGATTTTAGTATTGTGATCATGGGGTTGGTGTACCTGCAACTCCATCTCTAGACTTCACTAGTTCATCCAAGTTTTTCTTTCTGGAGTTCGTGTGTGTGCTCTGGAAAAAGAGAACATTTCCGATCAATTTGTACTTGGTTTGGTGCTTCATTATTGCCGTACTCCTTAACTTCTCCTGAAAATCAACATCTATTCGCTGCCGCTGCATGGTCTGGGTCAATTTTTCCAGCGTCCAGTTGGGTGCAACTGTACCAAACTGTCATAAAGTCCAGAGCAAAGAAAGACTGGATCATTATGAACAAAAAATCTCAGGCGACTAAGTCTATTGGAGAAAAATTGGCATATTCTGAATATGCTTTATGACACATTTGACCGACCCTTACGGCTGAAGAAATGACAGGCGCAGAATATGCTGCACGGCCAAACAAAATGCATCGGCACATCCAACAGACCTGATTACAACAACAAAGCCTTTATTTATCCCTTCCACAGACAAGCTAAAAAGTGTAAACTATTCAATTTCCATCCACAACATATAAGCAAATTGCAATACCCTCTTATTTCTTTGCGAGGAAATTGCAATCCAAACACGGCTTTGCTCTTTCCCTTCTGATTCATCATTAGAGCCCCAGTTTGGCAGTTCTTACCATTTACAAGCAGCACAAACATTTGATAGTTCTAAACACAGATTTCCTAGAGAGGCCATATGTACAGCTATTTTACAGTGTTGCTCTGTAGGTTCAGCTCTGCGAGGCAACCTGCATGTTCCCTATGGCTGGCTTAGCCACCATGGCTAACTCCAACAGCCCTAACTTCCACATGTTGGCGCCCTTTGTTCCGTGGGTGAATGATGACTGTCGCCTGCGCCTCTTCCAGTGTGCCCTCCACGCCCTCCCAGCTTGCAGTTAGGGTGTTGACCATAGGAGGAACCTCAGCTGGCCTCAAGGTTTGGTTGTCGCTCGGGGAGATTATCTCCCAGTCCTCTGAAACTGATGTGAGATCCCCGCATTTCTCATGATGCTTCTCGATCTCATAGGCTGTTGGGAGTATGACATAGTCGTTCAGGGGGTTGTAGAATGGATCAGGTTCTCCAGCGTGCAGCCAGTGCTGGACAATCCGGAACACGTGGTGGCTGCAGACGATTCCTCGATGGTCAGCAGCAACTCCAACCCTTGCCACTGCATTAAGCCCATCAGACTGCAAAAAGAAAAAAAAAACATTCCACTCAATTTTCTTAGTAGCTTTCCTTAGAATTCCCAAATAATGAACTGGAACAACAAAAGTATCAGACCTTTGCTGATTCTACTGGGACAGATCCATCACCGTCAACATAGACATATTTTCCCTGAAAATAAGAACATGGCTTAGAGCCTCAGGCACTAAAAACCTGGGATTGATTGTTCGGCGCACCAGGAAGCCAGAAACCAAGCAAAAAAAAAAACTAACCTGAGCATATAAGAGGTTATTAAGGTTTGAAACCGGATGGTGTTCAGTGCCATAGCTGCAAAACACATGAATATTAGTAACTGAAAGTTGATGCTACTCATCAAATATCTAAGTAGCCATCCTACATCGATGGTTTATATCATATTTGTGCCTTTATCCCATAATCTTTGACTATGTGCCACCTGCATATTTGGGTTTTGGCGACATTTCGTAGTAATACAAGTATTGTGAAATTACTAGCATGCTATTCACCACTCTTTATCGAGCAATTTATAAACAGCAATTAACACATAATCCGATCATATCAATGGGCCCGATGGAGATTCTGCTTAGCGCAAGAACACAACTAAAACTAAAATCAGAACTATCCAGGTGGGAAAGTACCAGACAGTATGCGGAGTATCATAATCTGTCCCATAAATATTGTAGAACTTCACTGATTCTGGAAGCTTTGTACTGGATAAAATATCATGAGTTTCCTTTGCCCACTTCAATATATCCAAATTAAGGGGCACCGGAATATGCATCCCATCAGCAACGATCTGCCATTAAAATTTAATTTTCAGAAAGAGTAAGCATCAATGTAAGCTGAGTTATATCATAATTTTAAATGCGGATGGCTCACCTCATTCTTGGAAAGAGCCTCTTCAATCATCTTTATTGCTTCTGCAGGCTCATATGACTCTAACAGGGCACTTTTCTTACCATCGTTATCCAAATTCTCTCTCCAAATCTGTAGCAGTGGGGTGTCTTTCCACTGGAAGTTAGGGTTTGCCAACAACTCATAGATTGATGGGCACTCAAGTAGCTGAAGCAGAAAAACTGTTTTCAGCCTTCTTTCCAAACACAAAAATTTTGGTGTCCACGTGAAACATGCAGAGGATGGGAATGGGTAGGATATTTGCATACCAATTGCTGCATACACCACTTGGAAATAAAGAATTTTGACTCCCATCCTTCGACAAAAGACATTCCATTCAGCAGACTAGTAGTTATGTACCCAGGGGCACCTGAAAAGGTTGCTTTTGTCAAGCAAAATTTGCTAGCAGCCTAGTAGAGATGATTCACAACAACATGCGGTGCAAAGGCAAGGCAATACTGAATACCTGCTTAGTATAACTCCTACAATACAACATAAAGGTGAGATTTTCATTCATTAGCTCAAAGTTGATAAACGTTCCATGGCAGATGGGTAATCATCAAAATATTACTACAGGAGATAAGACATCCAGCAGCTATTTCAAATTATGTTAATAATGTCAGAGAAATCATACTCAAGCACATAATACCTTGGAATGGTGCAGCAATTGCAATCCAACTCTTAACATATTTTTCAAATACCTATAGAAGAAAAACAACACTATTCAAAAAAGGCACTATAGTCTTGAAAGAAAAGATCCAAAGGACATGAAGTACTGACATCGCTGTGCAGAGATACGAAACATTTGACAAGCAATCCCCCCATTGAGTGAGTAATAAGATTTATCTTCTTCCCACCAGATGCCGTGTAAACTGACTCTAGCTTTTTGGAAAATCTGTCAAGTGTTTCTGAGAGCCTGAAGAAAATAACGGTATCAAAAAGGATGGAGAAGTAATGTGTCCCACCAGAGATTGGGAAAATCCCACAATACTTATATCACCAATGAGAAATACTCAGAAAACTCTGACTATTAATAATCAGTGAAGGATCACGGAGTGGGTAACTAAATAAAACAAGTGCAAAATTTACCTGTTGCTTTGGCGGAAATCGTAACCAAATCCAAAGAGAGTTTTTCCTTCTTGATATCCCCATTTAATCATTTCCACTATCATGTCATGATAGTAGTACACAGTCTCATCACCGATGATCTATTACCAAAATGTAGTAAATTATGAGATTAGAGAACCACTACAATTTATGCACTTTATTGGGGCTCAGATCGAATCCACAATCAAGTGGCTTCAAAGTCCCAGTTTCCGAGTTACTACTTATAAGTTGGATTTTAGCCAACAACAGACAAAAGAGAAAATTATCTGAAATGGCTATTATAACAAGAAACCGAGCACATGATGAGAGCCACGAGCTAAGAGACAGAAAGCTGAAAAAACATCACAAACATGTACTTCTACAAGCTGCGACTGTTTGATGTGAAACTTTTAAAAAATAACAAAACAACAATAAAGCTCCCAAATAAGTAATGTCTTACCATGTCCGGGTCTAATGTGTCAATGGCATACAAACCATATCTATCCTCAGGGACAATAATTCTCGTTTTCTCGTTCACAGAAACAGTTTCACCTGCTCCATTAGAATACCTTTGTATCATATGACATAGAAGCAGGAAACAATCTAATAGCATAAGGGAAAAGCATAAATTGAAATGGATTAGCTACAATTTTCCTTATCAAGCCAAAGAAAAGAAATTAAATTTCCATACATTTGTTTATAGCAATTATCTCATCAAGACCATGTGACTTTAGTACAAGCATCTCTACCAATTTTTTGTTAGCTCAATATTCTAACTTCCTTTTTTTGAAATCATGTAAAATAAGCAAGTCAACAGTCCATAACATTAGAAACTTAGAGTATAAATAATTAAGTCAATATATAATAGCCAACTGAATTGAAACTATAACTTATTGGTGAACAAGAGTGTTGCTCATACCAGTGGAGGCATCAAATTTGGACCAGAGCTTCTCTCGGAACTCATGCTCCGCGGCGAGGATGCGCACCCACACCCTCTCCTTGTTCCCAGCATCATCAACAGCTTCTAGGATGGAGCCGGCGATACCAGGAACAAGTAGCACCGGGTCAAGGGTTGGATCGACCAAGGGCACCTGCTCCTTCACAATCCGCAGCCAGAGCTCAATCGCCCGGATCAACTCCTCCAGTAGCGTCATGGTCACCAGAAAAGGTTGCGCTTTTCCAAGCCTTCTCTATCCAATTTCAGCTCCCAAACAGTACCAGCGGTAACTAGCCCCCACAAAGCGCCGTCAGCAGTCGGCAGGTCTCAAATCAAGCTGAGCAGCAATGGCCCAGCGATTCCAGCAAATTGCAGCGAAATCAAGGTGAGCTGAAGATTATATTCGGGAAATCAGCTTGCGATTTGCTTCACCAGACGAACAGATGAGCGATTTCAGTAAATTGTTGCAAAGGCAGCGACCTGATTTGGGGGGATCAGAGCAAAAACTGAAGCGATTTGGTCCGTAGATGGAACAGGAGCAGTCCCGATCTGCCGCGGCGGCAAGAAATCTGCTCCCGCCAAGGAAACTCAACTCAACTCCTTGGCTGAAACGAAAAGAAAACGCCGACAACTCTGACGCCCCCAGCCCCCTACGATGAACACCGACCGACCCCCACAACTACCTCCAGCTGAAGAGAAGACAGGAGAGGCGAGGGCCTTCCCGCCAAACCAGCTAGCTCCGATCGCGCGAACGGGGCCGCAAGGTTTGGAGCCAATCGGGGGACACCGACGCTGGAGCCAAACCGGAATCCTGCGGTGTTTTATTCGCTTCCGCAATTGGGAGGTGGGCGGCGTGAGGGTTTCGCTATCCTTCCCGTTTCCCGTCCCGTACTCTAACGCCCAGCCGAAGGGAGATGCGCGAAGCAACCAGCGGCCACGTGGATCCGTCTCACCCCGTCACACGTGCTGCGGGGCCTAGCCACCAGTGACTAGGGCTGGAAGTAATTAGGGTTGATCGTCCCAGAGGAGTCCTAGTATAGTACGGTTAGGTTTCGTGCCGGCTCGCCGTGTTGGACCCACGTGTCAGTGAAATCTGCTTCTGGAAAAAAAATAAGTGGATGATGCGTTGTTCGAAGGACGGGAGTGGAGGTTCGAAGGACGGGACGATCCCAAATTACTATAACTAACCGTGTGAAATCGACACCATTCCATCCCTTTGAATCCTTAAAGAACTAGGATAGGACCATCCCGAACTAGGGTAGGACCATCCTCTCATCCCATCCTACGTCGTCTATGTTCAGCATATTCGTTCAACATCTTCCGTTTGGCAAGTAGTAAGAAGGTCGATTCGACCATAGACAGAGATGTACAGGCGCTATACATACTAGCAGAAAAAAAAAACAGCAGTTTCTACTTCAGAAAGTGAAAACATGAGATTTTCCGGAAGCTGATCTTGAAACAACTTGACCAATAATGATAGGAAAAAAGTGATCAATTCATCACTCCGTGCATTGTTTTATGATGATAGGGGATTCAGCATTGTGTATATAAAGTCTCATGAGCACAGCAAAACTGCAGGGATACTACCTAAAATCCTACAAATGCTGAATCAAGTTTCATCATGGTACATGATAGTGCTTTTGCCAAGAACCTGCTGGTTTAGGCTAAGGCTGCTGGTTCAGTTTGCTGAACCGCAGGAGATCTTCGGACTACTTCTGGTTTCTGAATGTAGGGATGCTGAAATGACCCCTTCACTTCTCCAGGTCGAGGTCGGCCTCTGTGTCAGTGCGTAGCCGCTTGGGCTCCCGTTCGCCTAGGTGCAGTGACATGGCGAGTTCTTCCTCTGATGGGTTGTTCAGGTTGGCGATTTGTCTCGGAGCGTCCTGGTCTTGGCGCACGGGGGACATGCCGACGAAGTTTGAGATGAACTGGCGCTCTTCCACTTCCACATTGGTCACACCTGCGTCCTCCCCTTCAGTTCCAGAGGCTGGAACATCATTTCGAGGCAGCTGCTCAATTTTGATCCCCAGAGGCTCGAACATCTCCTCCACCTTTTCTTCCGGGACAGGAGGGACTACTGTGGAAGACTCCCCAACGGCAGAGTTGGCTGCAGCCACCAGCGCAAGCCTTTGCTGCTGCACGGCATCTTCATTTGGGATAAATTCTGTCAGTTGTGTGTCATTGAAAAAAACCAAAAAAACATACAGATTCAATTTCTGTAATAATAATTGTGAGCCGTGCAATGAATTTTGTAGATATCTGAACGGGCAATTGAAAACGAGAATAACACAGAGAACAGAAAGCCAGGAAAATACCATACCTTGGAGTGATTCATTGGTTATGATAAGATCAAGTTCAAGACGGTCCAGAAGGCGGCCAAGATCAACTCCGCTGGTCCAATTTTCAGGGCCATGGTCACATGTAAGCTTTAGCCTCCCACGGTTTGCTGTGCCACCCCATATTATCCCAATAGGACGTGGCTTCTCACCATCCTGGCCGGTCAGGATAATAAGGCTTCCACTATCACCTTCCAAATCGAATGTTTGGCGATTCTCACCAACAACAAGGAGATCAGTGAAGAAGCTTATTCCTTTCTCATCATTGTATTCAAGGGCATAAGCCATCACAGTTCCAGTTGTGTGACCAGAACTTCTGCCGATTTTGCATACTTGCCTCCCTATGAGGCTATTAAGTGGACACTGCAGATCTATAACCTTAACATCCCCGATGTCACCAACACCCCTAACCGTAGTCGTGACAGTCTTGATGTCAAAGTCATGAGCAAATGGGATGAATGCCCCGTCAGCCCGTACAAATGTCTCTGCAGGTTCATTAGAGCATGGCATGTATGTTTGGGAATTAGAAGGTTATGTACATCATTTGGAATCATCAGCAAAAAAAATATAAGGTAGATGTACTGCTTGGGTAGCATGACGGAAAATAGGCTTTATTTTATTTGTTCAGAAAAAAGGCCCAACCTAAATTTTTTTCAAAGTAAAACTTAATGCTGCTTTGTTTGCAAGTAGTAACCTGAAGAGCAAGTTGATGTTAATTTGACTGACAAAGTTCAATAAAATCACAAATGTCAAACCATGCTTGATATGAATAGATTAATAAATAATGGCATCTTGTGAAATTTTAAATAGACACAAAATTAACCAAGCAATTAAAGCTGTAAGTAATATTGTATTTCCTATATTAACCAGGTAATTTGTAACTGCTCTACCTGGGTTTGTTCCGGCATAAATTCCATACCAAACATCATCTGTGATGAAAGATGTTGCCCTTTCGACAGCTCCAAGATAAACACCAGGCCCAAGGTTGGGTGGCAATGGGTGATACATCTTCTGGTTTGGGTAGTCCAAGTCAACTGCAACATGCCGGTTGGTGAGGAAACCTATCTGCTTGTTGCCAGTTCGCCGTTTTACAATGGCACCCAAAGTTCCAAAAGTGTCCTGACTTGCAACCTGAAGCAGTGAAACAAGATCCGTAAGGAGGAAGTTTTCAGAAGCATGCCCTCTTGAATCATCCATTGCATCAGAGAAGCATTCTATTTGTTTCAGAGAGAACCAATGACCAAGGTAATTAGGTTATAGAAGCAAAGTTCAGTTGCATTATCTCAGATGATGTGTTAGCCGCTGTAGCATAGATTTTACAGGGGATACTAGTTGTAATAGCTTATCAGAACATCCAGCTGGATGAACTGAACATTTGCAGGATTCATAGTAGCTCCTTTAACCAGGCATCTTACATGATTGGACTAGCTGAAAAAGTAACTGTCAGTCCTTAGCCTCCTATGCATGCCGTACAATTATTTTTTCCCTTCGTACTGGTAAAATCATGAGAAGAATCTTGACAAAATTGAATGGTCCCCTTACAAACCACTAGTACAATTTTGTAGTACATGGTTTTGTCTGATACAATCATTGTGCACAGCTGCACAAGTGCACACGGTAGCACAATCTAATTAATCCACATGATATATGGTTCAAAAATCAATCAATGCAGAAAAGAACAAATGTGTACCTGAGAGCCTGAACCAATGCATTCATCACTACCGCACAACCTATCAACAAGCTCAGTGAACATTTGCTCTTTTGGAGTTTGAGCTGGTGCACCATAGTACGAGAACTCAACAACATCAACATCACACCAAACACCTCCTGGACCCTGTCAATGATCCAACTAAGTGAAAGCTATTCAGACCATGACAAAACCAATACAAAGTGCAAAGAAAACAAGCTAGTCCAATAATCAAAAATACATATAAATTGAAGTTTCCCAACCTCAACAATTGCAGGAAGGCATTGAGTCGGATTAAGCCACTTCTTGTGAACTTTGCGAGCAACAAAGACAAGAATCGCAGGGATATCTGTCAGAACCCCTTTCCTGATGCGGAATCCCACTGCCGTCCCAAGGCTAAAACATCGCAATATCTTGCTATGGAAAGCTCTTATAGTCATTAAGTCAAGCAAGCTATTTGCTTGCTGGCCCTTGGGCAACTTGCCAGACTTGGGAAGAAGTCCTTTTGAAAGGTTGCCAAAGTAGTTTGCACGCCCCTCGGCCGCACAATGCTGTAGGTTTGATGTTGGCCATAAGAAGTATGCCGCACTGTTCTCTGTGTGTGTGCACCCAGAAGCAATTGGTTGCATTGATGGAGAACAAGGAAATGACTGTTGATGGTAGCAATGCCCCTCCACATCAAGTGTTGATTCTTCTGATTGTGCAAAGCCTGAGAGCTGCGCCCTGTCGTCTGAAGGCCTCATTTTGCTAAACAGGTTGCCGAGCTACAACAGGTACGAGAAGTTGTGACCCTAAAAATGAAAAGCAACAAGTCAGAACATGGTCTTCAAGGCTAATAACCTAAGCCCTAAGGTAGAAAATGTCAGGAAAGACTCGAAAGATCGTAATCTTGTGAATGCACTTCCAATTTATTGACCCATAATGGATGGGGCAATTTATGGTCAAAATAGCGAATACGTGAATAAACAGCTAGTTGTGGAGCAGCCTGGTATTCTTCAGGAATAAATTCTGAGAGATTGCAAGGAGAGCCACGCAAACAAAGCAACCTGAAATTAGTGTCTGTGAAAGATGCCATTTGAATGGCGCATCTGATATTGTGATATAGAAATAAACAGATAAGAGGAATCTGCAAAAGCCCAGGCTCAGGCCTCCGCTCGGTTGCTGTCTAAAGGCAATGGTGACTTGACAATTTAAGAAATCAGGGCCATGAAGGTTAAGGGATGGTACAAATTCTCTCATTAAACACAGGATTTGGCATAAGTCCTCATGACAACCGCTTGCAATGATAGTCTCATTCCGGGGAATAAGGTAGGACCTACGCGATTTTGGTAGTCGGCAGTGAAAACGAAGTTGGGCAAAGGCATCGTGTACTTTCTTGAAAGAGAAAAGCAGAAACAAAAGGCCCAAAAAGCGCCACCATGAATTGGTATCCGGCAGCCAAAAATCAACCACTTGTTCTAGCTAACTCTGGAAGGCGGGAACGAGCAATGGTCCTTCCATTGCGTTTCTCCAAAATCTGAAAGAATGCTGAAGGCAAAACATGGCAAGCCATCGATCACTCCTCCAAGATTGTACCTCACTTTCCATCGCATTTCAGCACCCAAAGCGGATTACCAGCAACCAGCAGCACCCACACTTTTCCGGTAAAAATGAATACAGCACTCACACTTGCCGATGCTAGGATCGAACTTATTAGGGGAAAAGGGGCTATACAAAAAGTCAAAAGGAGCTAAACCCTGTTTGGCTGTAACTCCACTCTGCTAGGCAACATTAAGAACACTTCGCTTTGGCATTAAAAAAAAACAGAGGAACCTCGCACAGATTAACCACCGGTAGAATGGATACGAAAGCTAAACAGAGGGACTCACAAATGCAATCATGAATCAATCAATAAAAGGATAACCGAAAAAAAAACAGCAGGAAACCAAGAAAGGTAGGAGAAGGCGCCTTCAAGATCCCGCCTTTCTCCATTTCCCGGGCTCGCGGCAGCCAAAAGATCCGATCTCGTTAGGATTTTTAGGTGGGCAAGACCAGGAATTCCATGCGCTTACCTCAAACGGGAGCAATGGCGAGCGAGCGACCTCAGTCCTCCCCCCCTGGCCGCTGGCTATCCATAATTGGGAAATGGGGATGGGAATCTCCACAGTTCAGGGCGACGCCCAGTGGGCAGCAGCCGCCAGCCTTGCAGCCTTCCTGCCGCGCCGCGCAGGCGCAGCGCGCTCCTCGATGCAGCGGCCCCTACTGCCCGCGCCTGTGCGCCACCGCTGTGCACGCACAGCGAGAGGAGGCCCGGAGCTAGAGGCTAGCGAGTGGGGGGAAGCCCGGGAGGAGGAGGAGCCGAGGAGCGGAGGGGGGCGGGAATCTGGGAGGAAAGAGGGAGTGGGAGAGGGAAGGGGTGCTGAGCTCTAGGCTAGGTGATCATGGTCACTTGTCAGAGATGAGATGAACAGCCGCCGATACTGTTGCGCCCGTGTGATGTGTCGACCGCCGTGTTGGTTTGGAGCTGGGGCTGCATAGTCGTCCATGCCGCCCGCATGAATGGACGGCCCGGATCGCCACCGGGGGAGGCGCCGACACGTGGCCCTCCGGGGGCCCCTGATCCTGGAGAGGCTAGGGTTTCATGGTGGAGGTTTTGTGGCAGAAATCCAAGATTATGCAAGTTTCAGTGGATTTGATAGCTGAAATCAGCTGGGCCAAAGGAATCTCGAGCCTTAGTTTTGCAACATCTCGTTTCGATCATATTGGAGAGTTTATCGTGACCGATACAATTTCTTCCAGCATATCCTACAATTTCTTCCAGCATATTAGAGGTTCCAGCATATTAGAGGGTTAGTGTGACCGATATAATTCCGACCAGTACAAAAGATGAGACTCTAGATTCCATCTACTCAAAGTAGAGTGGCTTCTATAATTAGTATGTCGAGGAAAAGGCATTCGAAACCAAATCTAAAGGTTCTTCGTAGGAGTTTGGGTCAAGGAAAAAAAAACATGGTTCATTTCCTGCTAACCATCATATGCCAAATGAAGCGTACGCTTAAAACAGTAAAAAGGTGAAGAAAACACAGGGAAGACCACCACAAGGATGACACAGTCAATCAGGTAATGGCTGCTAACGGTGCCTCCATTTCTGGCCCCGGAAAGCGTCCCTCCCCCTTTCCGTTTTGCAAACGGCAAATCTGGCAGCTTGGTACACCGTACACGGAGAAGCTATGAACAGGCAGGTTGCTGGATGCTGCATCACCGTTCACCCACAAGCACAAGATCGGCAGGCTGGGCCACTGGTTTCAATACCTCTTCGGTGGGGGGGAAAAAAAAGGGGGTGGCCAACGAAGACGAAGACGAGAGATCCCGGGCGGAGGTCGTTGGGAGGGGAGGTAGACCCGCGCCGTCGCTGCACGCGTTCGGATAAAGTTCCGGACGGGTGGTAGCTGGAGCTTCTAGAACCTTCCTCTGATATCAGAACTTGCAAGGCCAGCCTGAACCTGAAAGGACGCCCTTGCCTTTCGTTCTGCTTTCCGGTCGCCGTCGTCGATTGGGAAAGGCGTGGATGGCAACCGCGTGCCCGGATGAGCGACGACCCGAGCTGACGATGATGGGTTTTGGATAAGTTTTCGCTGATCCTGTGAGCAGAAATATCGCAGCACGGAAATATCTGGCTTTCTGCTGCAGTGAAATGAAATTTCGGTGTGAACGAACGTCGGCGACGGACGATGGATGGTGATCGATGGAATATTGGGATCGAGCTGAAAGGGAAGGTGATTGGTGGCTCGATTAGGGTCGGCATTAGTGGCCCGAGCTGTCACTAATCCAGTAACCAATCGCTCCCTTCCTCTTCGGGCTCTCTGAATCCTCCTTTGCCTCGCCCAAAGTGGCAGCAGCCAAGAAGCTAGGTGGCCATGCATGGCAGCCATGGGGGACGGCTTGGAGAGCTCTGGATTTGCCAGCGATAGCGATGGCATGCAATGGCATGCGGTGCAAAACCTGCAGCTGCAGAGGGCATGGCGTGGCGCGGCAGCGGAGTCGCAGCTTTTTTTGCTCCTGAATTTCCCCGAATGTTCTGCTAAAGGCTTGGGGGTCTTGGTCGTCGCCGTCTCCCACGCGAAGAATGCACACGCGGTCGCTGTTCAAGTGGTGATGAACATCGATGGTCGTTGCTGATGGCCGGAGTGGCTTCCTGTAGACGGACAGCGCCGCGACGCCCCCGCGGCGTGTGCGGCCACCCTGAAGCCACGCCGGCTCCCTCCCTCTTCTTACGGGCGGCCGCAATTGCTGCACGTACCAACCGTGCGGTACCCATCAAACGTGTAAATAGCCAATACGTACTCAATTGGAAAAAAAAAGTTGGAGATTGGGAACGAGAAATCGAGCTTAGGAGTTAGGACGATTGGATGGATCCCAAGAGCAAGCGAGTGAAAAGTGAAAACCCTGGGACCATACCCGGAGCAGGAGGCAGGGGGAGCTTTGGCCGGGTGCGCTTTGCACCGCGTGTCGCATACCGTCCCTGCCACGGCGTGCAACGCAGCAGAGGAGGAGGAGGACCGGAGGATAGGGTTTTCAGGGCGCGACAGCAGAGACGCAGCGCAGATTGGGAGACCACAGCCCTCTGCTTGGCCTCACCACCTTTGACCGGCCTGCTCTCTCTCTCTCTCTCTCTCTCTCTCTCTCTCTCTCTTCATGCGCTGGCTGGGCCCACCGCTTGGCGCCATGCCGGAGGGAAGGGCATCCCCAGCAGGCAAGCAGTGCCGCGGGCGCCTCGTCTGATGAGTCGTCTCGTCGTCGCGGCGGGGCAGGCGTCGGATCCGAAACGGGCGAATCGGATCGCCCGCGGACTTCTCTGGAAGAGAACCCCCCGCCCATACAGCCTACGGGCTGTGGGCCCGCTCGAGACAGGGGGAAGTACTGGCAGGGTATCTGGGAACAGTACCCTATCCCGCCCTTTTTCCAAACGCATTTCCCAGGCCAGCAGGCCCCGCCGCTTCCTCTGTCTCTCGAAAATCCCGCGGTAACTTTCACACGAGCCCGAGAGGTAAACCACACGCGGTGAAAACACACGAGATGCCATCAACAGCCTGGTGATGCCAACCTTATGCTAAGAACTAGTATCTGTA
This sequence comes from Setaria italica, assembly GCF_000263155.2. Taxonomy (NCBI): domain Eukaryota; kingdom Viridiplantae; phylum Streptophyta; class Magnoliopsida; order Poales; family Poaceae; genus Setaria; species Setaria italica. Next base: position 29,867,997 of record NC_028456.1, on the reverse strand, counting down.
TTTTCAGTCATCGAAAGCCAATGGTAAAAGGCAATTAGGTAGAAACAAACGTAAAACTACTCATATTTTTGACCGGATGGGGGCAGTATACACTGTATGCGACTGCAGTTTCTTCAGCGACCAATCATCGGAGATTCATTCAGGAATGTGGTGCAGTATCTGTATTTAAGGGAGCTTGTAAAGTTGCTCGTATCTGTATTTTCAGTCATCGAAATCCAATGGTAAAAGGAAATTACTCATATTTTTTTACCGGATGGTGCAGTATAGTATACGACTGCAGTTTTTTCGGCGACCAATCATCGTAGATTCAGGGATGTGGGCAAGTTTTGGGGCGGATCTTTCATCCTTGGAAGAATGTGCTGCGCGACTCATGCCGTTTTGGGGTTTAGTTCACTCCAAAATTCCAACTTTGATACTATTAAAAAAGAAGATTATCCATCACATCAAACTTGCGGTACATGCATGGAGTACTAAATGTAGACGAAATCAAAAACTAATTGCACAGTTTTGTTGTACTTTGCGAGACGAATCTTTTGAGCCTAATTAATTAAGGTTTGGACAATAATTCACAAATACAAACGAAATGTTACAGTTGCATATTTATGGTAAAATGTCAATTTTGCCGCTACCAAATTTGCCGATCCGGGCGAGGCAGCCGCCGGCGACATCATAGTCCTTTAAAGAATGGCATCTCATCTCACAGATACAGCTAGGCAGCTAGCTTGCTATAGCCTTTAAAGAATGGCATCCAATCCTGCCTTTTCGTGTTTTTGGCCGCCACCTTTCCATCACTCTCACCACTACCTTTTTTGCTCTCAAGAAAGTTCGTCTGGGGATCCCTAGGGTCTGCTCATATCATCAAGCGGGAAAGTTTCTCATATTTTATTTCAAAAAAAAGAAGCTTCTCATATCGTTTTGACATTGTTTCAGCACAAAGGTTTTGGCTCCGGTTTTACGGGGATTCAGTGTGCTGGTGAATGGTGAATTGGTGATGAAGAACAAAGCATGATGGTTATGACTGTATCCTATGTCATTAATTCGATCGGTGCAAAGTGGTCAGGGATAAGGCACGGATCCATGATCCATCCCAGAGATCATCAGACGGGACAGCGAAACCCTACTGCAAGGAGCAGCAGGATTAACATTAACTCCCGCGGGGCTGAGAGGATAAGATCCATGGAAGAAAGCTAATGGACTTTCATTACCACTGGGTCGCTTAGTACTGATCTGCCACACGATCACATGGCTGCGAGTGGGAGCTCCTGGAACCTCTCTTCAGGCGTGCAAGTTGCAACGCAAGTGCCAGCAAGTGGAGGGGACTGTAGGGTCCTTCCTGAACATCGTTGTGTCATCATGGCATCATGCATAAAGCCATACAGTCGTTGCTACGGGTTCAGACTTTCAGAGTGGCGCGTGCTTGAAATTCTGGAAGCACTTAGAATTCGGAATCAGAACTCAGAAGTGTGCATCGTCTTGGGTGCATATCAGCGCGCGGCGTTGAGCCTCCCTGTTCAGAAGCATGCATTCCAGGAAAGTTCAAGGTTAGAAGAAATGGCGCCAGGGCTTCGGAATCTTCGGATCTTAGCGAAAAGAAAAGGGTGCATTTCTTGCTGTCCGGGATTTCAGATGTGGACGCCAAGAGTGCACCGTGGCGGCCATGGCGGATTTGGTGGCGCGGCAGGCGACAGGTGGGCTCGCGCGCACGGGGAAGAAAGAAGAGAACGACGAAAAAGCTCTGAGCCTTGGCCCGGCCTGCCTTTATAGGGTCCAGCCCTGGAGAGAAAAAAGAATGGGCCGGCTTGGTTGGGCCCAACCGGGAAGGAAACGGTCGTTCAGAAGCGGAAAAAACAGATAGTCCAAATGAATTTGGAAATTTAGCAAATGAACCCTGAAAATCACAAGAACACCCATAATTATAAAACTAGTTGCAGTTGATTTATTTTTTCAAAAGAGGGGCATCAGGTTCATGTTTTTACATTCTTTTCTGCATCCGCCTCCATCACTCCTCCCGTTCCCTACTCATCCGATCGACCAACACAGCCCGCGAAATGCCGGTGTGCCGGCCACCCCCTGTGCCGCTAGTAACGCTAGTTGCCATGGGCCTGTTCGCTTCAGCTTATTCAGCCGGCTTATCAGCCACCAAACAGTATTTTTCTCTCACAACAAATCAGTCGTTTTGGCTTTTCAGCCGGCTTATAAGCTGAAGCGAACAGGCCCCATGTCCCTACCGTTCAAGGCCTCTTTCAACGCCCATGAAAGCTCGAGATGAATGTTGAAATTCCAGCAGACCATGTGAACTCGACTACTTGAGCATTCATATGATCGATAGAAGAGCTCGAAGGTTTCGGGCACATGTAGTGTAGTATAAGTGTTTTTTGAAAGTTATTTTAAGCAAATTAAATTGGATTTAAAAATTTTAATGCATTGATTAAACTATGCATTTAAGTTAATAAAAAACTCTTGAGTTTTGCTCCAATGGTCCTTCCCATAAAAAAAATGCACGGATCTAAAAGCAAAGAGATAATTCGTTTAATTAATTTTGTTATGGATCACCATTGGATCCGGCACTACCCTTATCCTACTAGAGCCCGATCCAGATTAGTTTGGATCTTATCCTACCATTCGCTCGTGCCGATTGCCAAATGGACGAACGGCTGGCGGCGGCGGTGCCATCATCGGTGGCGACGCTCGGCAGTGGCTCTCCACGCCGTCCTCGGTCCTCGTGCGTCGCGGTTTGGTCTCCAGCCTGATCCGCTGGTTCGCACACAGCACGCACCCTGGATCAGGACCAGCGCTGCCACACCCCGCCTCATCCCCAATCCGGTTTCATCATCGGCAGCCAAAACGCATTCCTACGAGACGTAGAGCTCCGTGGCCTGGGAGAGTACACCGAGAAGAACAAGGCCAACAAACTACAGCCTACAACTCTACATTGCTTCCTGATGTGGAGTTTTTTTGGATTGTTTGTGTGAACCACATTTAAATTCTTAAATTGGACCTGTGCACTTCGCTTAAAGAGTCCTCTTCCAGTACACTAAGGTTCTGTAACTTGTAAAGAGGGAAGTTAGCCGTTCAAACCAATACTAGTGGCATGGCCGGCTTTCTTCTCCGAGCAATACGCGGTGTTCTCATTTCACTAGCACGAAGACAAGTGTATTCTAAATTTGATAGGAAATAGAAAAAAAACAATGTAATATGTGAGAAGAAGCACATTCCCTGGAATCAGATTTTGCGCAGAGAAAAGTTAGCTTATTTGTTTGCACACAACGCATCAAATTGCATGTTGCAGAGCAAGACACATTGTGATCAGTAGTAATATTTCTCGTTGAGAAATGCCCTGGATATTTGATTTGAGCAACCCCTGGCACTGCATCTTGATATAGCTAATTTCTGAAACTGTACGCACATCTAATGGAATTATATATTTAGTTCCGGTAAACAGCAAACACACATATGCCAATCATTTGAACAAAGAAGATGGATCCCAGGAAAAAAGAGTTACATCAGTACATTTAAGGAAAATTATATTAGCTTATAGCTGTTTGCCGAGAAGGAAAATGAGATTTAGATAACCCATGCAAATTCATTTGACAAAAATAGGCAATTAGAGAACATATTTACCATATCTGCTTCATCTTCCTCCTTATCGTAGTCGCAGTGTTGCCATCCTGGGAATCTAGCACGTGGACTGTGAAAGAATTGGTGGAACTGTAGTTGCCTATCTCGGCATACTACAGGTTACGTGTTTATATATGGGAGTACTAAAGACTCCAACAAACCGAATTCTCCTTTGAACAAGATTTACATGAGCCGGACTCTAGACCGACTATATTTCTAACACCCTCTCTTAATTTTAACCTCCTGATGCCACGAGGTTTAGATTGCGCACAAAACACTGAAGTGACCGAACAGGCAAAGCTTTGGTGAATCCGTCCGCCAACTGATCTCCTGAAGGAACAAATCGAACTTGCAACTGTTTCTTCATAACTCGCTCTCGCACGAAGTGGAAATCAATTTCTATGTGCTTTGCTCTAGCATGAAATACCGGATTAGCAGACAAGTATGTAGCTCCCAGATTATCACACCATAGAATTTATGTTTGCTCAATTTTAAACCCAAGTTCAGCTAGTAGCGATTCTAACCAGATTATCTCAGCTGTTGCATTGGCCATGGATTTATACTCAGCTTCAGTACTTGATCTTGACACAGTTGCTTGTTTTCTAGCACTCCAGGATATCAGATTTGCACCAACAAATATTGCAAAACCACCTGTCGATCTTCTATCATCAACACTTCCTGCCCAGTCATCATCAGAGAATCCACTAATGACAGCAGACATTGACTTGTGAATTTTGAGACCCAAACTCAAGGTGTACTTAATATACCTCAATATTCGCTTGACTGCCGTCCAATGCAATGTAGTGGGCGCATGCAGAAACTGACAGACTTTGTTTACTAAATATGACAAATCAGGACGTGTCAGCGTCAAATACTGTAGAGCACCAACAACACTTCTTTATCTAGTGCTATCTTCTTGACCGAATGCCTCCCCTTCATAGCTAGAAAGCTTCTCAGATGCCGATAGTGGTGTATTACATGGTTTGCACTCGGTCATGCCAACTCGGGCCAATATGTCTTGTGCATATTTACCTTGAGAGAGGATTATACCGTCCTTTTCTTTCTTCACTTCAATGCCCAGAAAATAATGCAGCTCACCAAGATCCTTTAATGCAAATTCTTTCTTCAAATCTTCAAGGAGGGCCGACACCGCTTTTGGGGACGAGCTTGTCACAATAATATCATCAACATAGACAAGCATAAAAATTGTTACATGTCCCTTTCTATAAATAAATAATGAAGTGTCGGATTTTGAGGAAGTGAAACCGAGAGAAAACAACTTGGTACTTAACCTCGAGTACCACGCTCTTGGCGCTTGCTTCAGTCCATAAAGAGCTTTATCCAATTTGCATACAAATGTAGGATTATTTGGATCTTCAAATCCTGGTGGCTGTCTCATATAAACCTCCTCTTCCAGAACACCATGCAAGAACGCGTTCTGCAAATCAAGTTGTCGAAGACACCATCCTTTGGAGACCGCAACCGACAGCACAAGTCTGACAGTAGCTATTTTCACAACTGGACTAAATGTGTCCTCATAATGGATACCGTAGCGCTGTTTAAAACCTTTAGCTACCAACCTTGCCTTGTATCTGTCTATAGTGTCATCAGCTCTTTTCTTAATTTTGTACACCCACTTGCAATCAATCAAATTCCTACCTGCTTTATCTGGAACAAGGTGCCAAGTCCCATTACGCATCAATGCAAGGTATTCCTCTTGCATTGCATGTCGCCATTTTGAATCCCCAAGTGCTTCTTGTACTGATTCAGGCTCACCAGTGGAGCTGAACAAACCAGACCGTATCATCCCATCATACAGTTTCTTGGGCTTGACAATCCCACTTTGTGATCTTGTGTGTCGCCTAGAAGAAGCTGGTGCTGTTGGAGTAGCAGGTGACTCGTCAGGGAGTGGCGGCTCACCTGGTGGCTCGCCCGTTGCGCCTGGCAGCCCGCCCATCGGCTCGCCCGATGGCTCGCCTGTTGGCTCGCCTGACAGCTCGCTTGGAACCATCCTGGTGCCCGCGGGAGCCATCGTGGCCCCCCATGCGGCGAGTGCGGGACCGTCATCGTGGGAGCTGGTACGGCGCATGCGTCCGCGTGAAAATCATGTACATAAGTTGATGTAGAATCCACTGCCGATTTTTCCTGTAGATCATCACTAGTACTGGACAGATTAGTAGCATTAGTATTATTGGAAGCAAAACAATTTTCATCCCCGGGATTGCGAAGGAAATCGGGAAGGAGGATAATGTCTTTGCGAAGTTGAGCGCCAGCATTGGGATGAAGCTTAGCAAAGGGAAAGATAGTTTCATCAAAGACGACATCGCGAGAGATGTAGATGCGACCAGTGAAGATATCCAGACATTTAAAACCTTTGTGCATGGAACTATAACCGAGAAAAGCACATTGGGTGGAGCGAAACGAGAGCTTGCGAGAATTATATGGTCGCAAATTAGGCCAGCATGCGCAGCCAAAAATACGAAGGCTGTTGTAATTAGGAGTTTCATGAGACAATCTTGCAACAGGTGTGTCATAATTGATCACCTTACTCGGCAGAAGATTAATAAGATATGTGGCTGTGAGGAACGCCTGATCCCAAAATTTTAAAGGCATCGATGCATTGGCAAGAAGTGCGAGGCCAACTTTGATAATATGCGTGTGTTTTCTCTCAGCCGCCCCATTTTGCTGATGAGTATGAGGGCAGGACACGCGATGGGTGATGCCAATCCGTTGAAAGAAGGAGTGCAGCTTTTCATATTCCCCTCCCCAATCAGATTGGATGCAGATAATTTTCTTATTAAGCTTCCTTTCGACAAGATTCTGAAAGTCGTGAAAAACCTGAAAAACATCAGATTTGTGGCGCAAGAGATAGATCCAGGTGTATTTGCTATAATCATCGATAAAGCTGACATAGTAAGTGTATCGCCCAATAGAGGTAGGAGCCGGTCCCCACACATCAGAATAGATTAAATCAAGAGGAGCACTAGAAACTTTATTCGAAACTGTATATGGAAGCTGATGGCTTTTAGCCCTTTGGCAAGCATCACAAACAGACTCATGATTATGAGCACTATCATGCGGCAAATTATTAGTACTAAGAATTTTCTCGACAATGGGAATAGCTGGATGACCTAGTCGACTATGCCATCTAGAGATAGACGGCTTACTGACTGCATAAACTTGTTTACTGGAATTTCCTTGGAACGAATGCGACGCTAGAGGATAGAGACCGCCTTTACATCTGCCTTGATGAAGGATTTTCTTCGTGTCCTGATCCTTAATTAGAAAGAAATTCGGATGAAATTCAAGGAAAGCATTATTGTCTCGTGTTAATTTGTGAACAGAAACAAGATTCTTCTGGGAGCTAGGAACATGAAGGATGTTTTTGAGATGAAAATCCTTGCTGGGGGTATGAAAAATTGAATGCCCAATATTACTAATTTTCATACCTGAGCCGCTGGCGGTGTGGATTTGATCTCGTCCCGTATATTTGTCACGCACAGTGAGCTTCTCCAACTCACTAGTTACATGATCAGTAGCACCACTGTCAGCATACCAGTTGGTGTCATATCCGTAGCTTGCTTCAGGAGAGCCTGCTGTCTTGCTTGGCTGTTGCTCGTCATCGTCGTAGTGGTACCAGCATCTTGAGGCCTCATGTCCCACTTTCTTGCAGATCTGACACTGAACCTTCTTCTTGAGCGAGACTGAGGTGTTGTTGGTGCCGCCGATCTGGTTTTGGCTAGGGTGTCCGCGACCACCACGGCCTCCACCATTGCCTCTGCCGCGATAGCTTCCTCGCGCACGATTAGAGCCGCGCCCGCGAGAAGCAGCATTGGCCGACGATTGATATTGACCGGCCTCTTGAAACATCTCAAGGCGAAGATCGTACTCCATCAATTGTGAGTATAGATCTGAAAGGGAAATAGCATCCCCACGGCCAAGCATAGCAGACACAAAGGGGTGATAATCATAATCAAGACCATTAAGAATATGAGCAACCACCTATTCGTCGCCAATGGATTTTCCGGCGGCGTCGAGTTCATCCTTGATGTTCTGCATCTTGTTGAAGTAGGCCGCCGTCGTCAGGCTTCCCTTCTTCAAGGTAGCCAGTTGCATTCGCAGGTTGGTGACCCGTGCTCTAGATTGCGCCGCAAACATAACCTCCAGCGCCTTCCATGCTTCAGCGGAGGTTGTCATGGTTGCTACTCCTGCCAGCACCTCTCGGGTGATGGAATTCAGCAGATAGCTGAGGAGCTGTTGATCTTTGCTCACCCACGAATCGTACTCGGGGTTGGAGACTTCTTTCTTCTTGCCGTCCAGCAGCACCTTCAGGATTGGACTTGGCGCGGGAACCTTCCCCTCGAGGATCCGAAGAAGCTGGGCGCCACGAACAGCAGGGAGGAACTGCGCCTTCCACAGGACATAATTGTCCCGTGTGAGTTTCTCGGATACTTGTCCGAGTTGCAGCGACGTGGAGGAGGAGGAGGATGCCATGGACGGATCTTGCATGTGCTTTAGGAAGAGGCAGCTCTGATTACCATGAAAGAATTGGTGGAACTGTAGTTGCCTATCTCGATATACTACAGGTTACGTGTTTATATATGGGAGTACTAAAGACTCCAACACAATTACAAATGAGATCGTAGGATATTCGGTTTGTTGTGTAGATTTACAATCTTAGAGATAGAGCTAACAAATCTATCCTATCTATAACAATCCGAATTCTGTTCAAAGATTTACATGAGCCGAACTCTAGACCGACTATATTTCTAACAGACTGGGCTGGTATCCTGGAGCATGGGGTCACGGCGAGGTGAGGTGCCATGAACGTACCATCCAGAGGTCAGGAGGTGAGGCTGGAGCGCAGCGCGATGTGACTTGCGTGGTTGCGCCAAGGTAAAATGGAATGGAGAGGATAAAAGGGTAGAGAATAGAGATGCTACCTGGATGTCTATGCGCCGCCGCCGTGAACGGCCACCGTCGACGCGATCTTCGGTCTGGCGACGAAATAATCCGGCACGCTGTTCGCATGAGAACCAAGAGAAACAGATAAACGTTCAATCCCTCTCAGGATGGACTGGGTTCTGTCTGGGATGGGATAGGGCCGGGCCCATACGAGACCCAGAATAAAATATTAATAATAAAAGTTAATCAATTACCTCTTTGCTTTAAAATTCGTGCAGTTTTCTTGGAAAGGACCCCGGAGCAAAAATCAAAACTCTTTAGAATAACCTAAACTTTATTTTCATAATATTTAAAGTTTCTATTTCTTCAAGGAGCAGGTGGGAGGTGGCAATAGTGCCGTGACCTCATCGTCCTTCTTTAAAATGAGAAACAAAGAGGTATAGTGCATAATTTGTGGATAGGGACGGAGTTAGAAACTCAAAAAAGTTCGCATTATAGAGGCTTGCATGGGGGCCCTTGCCTCCTCCCTTTGGCCCCAGCCTCCACCCTCCGTCACTCTTTGCGATCAATGGACGTGACGACGAAGTGGGCGTTAGCAGCCTGGTGGTGTGCAAGCACGCGCGTGGTGGTCTTTCGAGACCGGCCGACGAGGCATAAATGGTGCGTGGCTCACTGCTGTCGACATAGGTAGGCGCCGGCGTTCAACTACCGGCCCTTGGACTCCCCTTGGCCGCTAGGCGTGTCCACCGAGGTGTTCCCATGGCACAACTAGGTCGTGGAGTGCAACAGCAAGGTGCAAGTGCGTCGGGCGCCGGAGGAGCAGGTCACCGTGCAGAAGCGGTTGGTGAGCAACAGCGAGGTGTTCGGTGATGGCAACAGAAGGAACAAGATCCACCTACAATACTGTTCTTTACAGTTGAGTTATTAACGTGTACTCCTAATTTCATACGAGTCAGTGACTCAACTAAAGGGAGCACTGGTTGCATCCATTTTCATGGAAGTGGGTGCTCGTGCAGTACCGTGATCGGAGGCTCGGGCTAACAATCTAGCTAGCTTGCAGAATTCTTTTTGTGATTTTAGAATATCAAAATCGTCACGGACAAAACACTGCAAAATTACAGAATATGAGTCAAGAATATCTAATGGAGACACCTTGGTGTGTGTGACTTCCTGATACTGTGCATCGGGTTCACGAGTGGAGTGGCGAACACCCCCACGTTTACTCTTTCCAGTTTCCACCCAACCGAGGCCCCGCCGAGCTGATCGGAGGCAAGCGCGTCGCCGTGGTGGGATCCGGGCATCCGGCAAGTCGGCCCTCGGAACGGTCGCCGAGTGCGCCACCCCAGCAAACGGTGCCACCGTGCCAGGTTCCCGTGCACCATGGAATACGCGAACCGTGCCAGTTTCGTCGGGTGGGGCGAGAACGAGAGGAGGCACGGCGTACGGCGTCGTCGGTGGGGAGGGCCGTGCACCAGCGCCGCCGGGACATGTACAAATGTACAATCCGCGGAGGAAGATGAAGGGGATTCTTGCAGGAAGGCCGGCATCCGCTGAAGTAGATTTTTTTTTTCATACTTTCATTCCAAAAATTGAGCAATAGCAAAGGCTTCTTGTTTTGAGTTCCTGCGCTTCAGATCTTTACAGAGAAGAAATGTACAAGAAAGCTTGCTGACCGCGAAACCGGTAGCACGCAGTTGGCCTTTTGCATGCAAAGGGCAGGAATACAGGAGAAAATAATTAAAGAAAAAAAAGACTTCCAAGATCTCTGACTTCTCCCTAAAAGGCACGCCGTCGAGTCACCACCGACGAACACACGTGTGCTGCAGACCGGCGGCGGGAACCGCAACCGTGCTGGTCTGCTCGAGCTGGTTCTGCACAAGGCGCCGACGATCATGACAATGATAGGAAGGCTTCATCAGCTTCTGCATGTTTGTTGTTTGGCGCCGGAACTGTCGGGTCCGTGACAACATTCCCGTCTCAGACATTTTTCAAATTTCCAGTCAGCCAACCCTTCGGCACTTGGATTGCAAAGGTTTAGGACCTGTTTGCAAAGGTTCAGGCACTACTCATCTGAAGCAGCTCTACAACCGGAAGCCTCCAAAATCAAAGCTCGCACATCCCGGAATTCCAAGCTCAATGCTTCAAGTCCCTGAACCCTGACATAACTTCCTTCCAGGCTCGCGAAGACGAACGACACGCCGTACCTGTTGCAGGCTTGCAGCAGCCCACGGCGGCGCCGTCCCTGCGACTGCCTCCCGGCTGAGCGATGATTCCGATGCCGTTCTGGCACGGCTCCTCGACGGCGTCGTTCCAGGCTGCAGAAATCGACGGCCACGTCACTTGCCAAAGCAAGACGAGCCACCGGATAGCTAGACTGGAGAAAAGAGATCGCGCTATTCCTTACCGAAGGGGAAGAAGGCATCGCTTGCCAACGCAGCTTAGCCTCTTCTCCTGGCTCTCTCCCATTCCCAACATGCACTTGTTGTCATCTTTAATACACGAATCTTGGTCAGAGTATCGGGGCATTCTCGGGTTCTCATTGAGCCACGTCATCCGAATTTTTCGCAGCCGTCCGATTCCTGTGCTGTTTTAGAGCGGACCGTCGAACCACGGGCAAAGCAGCTTGCTTCGTCAGACGCCTAGAACCTCCCTCCGCCTCCGACCAACTTCCTAACCAACGGCCGCGGTCCGTGGCGCGGAGAGCCCGTAAGATCCGATGCTCCACCTGCCGCGCTTCCCTCTGCGTCTGACGCTGGCCTCGGCCCTCCGGTTGCCGCGCCGCCCGCCGGACCCCGACCTCCATCTGCCCTCTTGTCGCCCGTGTTTTCCCTTCGCCGCCTGCCGTGCCGCCCGCGCCTACCTTCCGTCCTCCGCGTGATGCGCCAACCTCCCCCGTATCGATGGCGCCCCTGTCGGCGCTCAAGAAACGAATCGCGGAGGAGTTGACACGGAGGGAAAAAAAGGAAGGGACCTTCCGCCCAAGGACAACGACAGCGGTGATTTGGAGTTGTTCAAGCTGGGTCTCTGTTTTAGTTCAAAAAAAAAAAAAGCTGGGTCTCTGCGTGCAGTCCAGGATTCCATCCTCTGCTGCTCACCAAGCTCGGGCTCTGATTTCAATGCCTCATTCGTGGACGATGCACACCATGGTTCTATTTCAATAACTGACCAAATAGCCATGTTTCTGCAGAAACAAGATTGAAATTATGAAAGTGGCCATATATGCAGCTGACAATGAGATCTACCTGATGAAAGAAGAAAATAGGAAGAAGGGAAATTCAGGCTACTGTCCTTTCCTATGTATTATATGACGTGGGTCACACAGACATCCAAATAAAGCAGTAGAAGTAGAAATGAGATGAAGAAAAAGGCAGTGCTCACACATAAATTTAACTTTTGAAGCAGATGTTACTTCTTATGTAGTTAACCATATGTGTTTGTGACGTATGTCTACCATAAGTTTCTTAGCCCAAGGTAAGCACCACCAGCTGAAGCTTAGGACACCCCGCCTCTGCACAAGTACCATCTTCCATTGACAATATATAATCAAGTCAAATGTGATTGTAATCTTATATTTTCCCTGAAAACGATAAAACTTGTTTGCTATTTTTGGCAATGGCTGTTGAAAATTAGAACTCAATGATATGCCCACCCACTGTGCAATTTTTTGAGTCTGCTACATCATTACTTCGAAGTATGTATAATCAAAACACAAAGAACAAGCATCTCAATATCCTCTGGTAGAAACTGTGTGAACTAAACTGCAATCTTATTTGTTCCATTGACAGCTCATTCCATAATATACAGTCAAAAAGGCTGTTTGACTGAATACCTGAATCAATCATGCTTAGTGCTCTTCATCCCCATCTCCAGCCGCCTTGATCCATCGCCACAGCAAAGCCTGCCGGATATGATTGCCATTTGGCTCTTGCATAATATACGTAAACATTTTGGGGACAGGACCACAATATGTGCTTGCATTTAGCCTCCAAAGTTTACTTGAAGTGCATGATGATAATATCATCAATATTTCAGAAACAGAAATGTAGAAACAACCTAAACAGTAGTATGTTCTCCTACTAAGCTTTCTTGGTGCTTATATTTTGTCTCTTGCTAAGTACCATTTCCAAAACCTCTCGTTACCTTCTATCAATCATTATCAAGCAAAAGGTTCAAAATGACCAAAATCTTCTATCAATCATTATCAAGCAAAAGGTTCAAAATGACCAAAATGCATTGGCCATCTCAAGTAGGCGCGGCAACAGCCGCGCCACAGTTTCTGCGAGCTCGACAAACTTACACAGGAGTACTCCCTCCGTTCCTATTTACGAGGCGTACACACATATCAAGATTTAAAGTTTACCATCTTTGACCAATAATTTAGTTAATATATTTTTATTTTGTAATGTAAATTTGACATAGTTGGATTTGCAATCAAATGTACTCTCCAATGATTATAAATTTATAACTATAAATAATATAATATAAGATAAATGAATGGTCAAAGTTTAATTTGGAAGATTGTGCCATGTCATGCCATGCCTTAGAGTACCTGAGAAGAACACGTGAACATGAATAAAGAATTATTATTATGCTTCTTAATTTCTTATTGCTAACAATATATTGCAGGCCTGACAGAGAAATGGTGGATTCGTGATATTGCCGGACGAGCTACAGTCAACAGCATTAGGCAGTATGTCCAGCTTTGGCATACAATTACCACTGTCCATTTGCAGACCGGCGTTGAGGATGTCGTCTCATGGTGTTGGGAGGCCTGCGGGGTATACTCCGCTCGATCGGCATATAACATGTTCTCCCGTGGATCCACTGATTCGCCGATCTACATGATAGTGTGGCGCGCTTGGGCACCTTTGAAAGTCAAGTTCTTCATCTGTCTCGCGGTTAAGGGCAGGATTTGGACCACCGCGAGGTGCAAACGACACGGCTTGCAGAATATTGTCGAGTGCAACCTCTGTGGACAAGAAGCTGAAACGGTGGATCACCTGTTCGGCCAGTGTGACTACTCCCACCAGGTGTGGCTTCAGGTTGGGCAAATGACCGACAATCAGTTCCCGGGCCTCACTCCAAATTCTACCTTGATTGACTGGTGGCTGTCTATCCGTGGAACAATGATCAATGCCAAAGCCAGAGGCCTGGATTCCACAGTCATGTTGGTGTGCTGGAGGCTATGGAAAGAACGGAACGGCCGAGCCTGTAACACCTGCCATTTTAGTCATCAAAGTGACTTTGAAGAATTGGAAGCAATTCGAGAAGAAAAGAAAAAGAGATTGGCCGAAAATCAAATTCGGATCAAATTTGGCCGAAATTCGAATTTTGAATTTGAAATTCAGAAAAATTCAGCAAAAATATGGAATAAAAGTGTAAGAGTGATTAGAACTTGAGGATCAAGAATTTGGAACAGAACCGGTCCAAAATATCCCAAAAAAAATCAAAGAAAGAAAAAGGAAAACTGAACTTACTGTTCATCGTCCGAAAACAGGAATTCAGAAAAACAGCAGCAGAGTCTGTTTTCAAAATTGATTTCGGATGAATTTTTCAAATAAGTGAATCAGGACAACTATACCATGTTAAAGTATGAACTTTGGATTACTAGAATTGGATGTTGTTGGCCAGGAACAGTGAAGGGAACGAATTCAAATCCAAGCTCAAAGTCAGCACATTATCACAGTTGACTGTCCTGCTGAAATGACTAAGTCCGAAACAGCAGCATGTAAGCAAGTTTGGAGCAAAATTCAACACAATCTAGTGCAAGGGGTATAGGTGATTATGGGCAAAATGGAATCCCTGGATGTTGTAGAACACAATTGGGAAGAAGTTGGACTACAGAAAGACGATTTGGACCATCGAAATGAACCACTAAGTCGGGCAAATGATCACATCAAATGACTGACGAAACTGAATGGAAGGGTAAAAAGGGTTCAGTCATTTGCCCGAGAAAAATTCAAAATTGAAGACTTTTGGATGTTTATCTCGAGCAAAGGTTTATAGATGAATTGGAAAGCTCGAGATTATCTACAACTTTGGTTAAGACACATGTGCACCGTCGGATTGGAAATCGACCGCAATTTGAATCTGAAGTTCGCGCGTCAGAAAAAAAAGGAGGGGAACGGTGACAGAGCCGAGCTCGACGTGTCGCCGCCGCCGCTCTCGGTTGCTCGCCAGCGCAACGGCTACGCCACCTCCTCTCCACGCAAGCCTATGGGTAGACCACGGTGGCAACCATGCGCGCGGTAAGTCGTTTGTATATTTACCGCTCCCGCGCCGCCGTTTCTACCGCTGCCTTTTACCGCCGCTATCGCCTCTGTCCAAGCCGCCGCCGCCGGGCAAAATCCTCCCACCACCGCAGCTCCCGTCGATTCCCTCCGTCCACACCTCCGCCCACATCCCACCAACAACCCTAGCAGCTTGTTGCCCAGCTTCTTTGCCGGCACGCCTTAACCCGCCGCCGTTTCTGTCCGCCGTCGCCGCGCCTCCCGCTCACGGTGAGCACCCCCTTGCGCCGGTTCCCTTCCTTCTTGGGTAGTCTTAGGCAAGTCCTTAGGATACTAGGATGGTGTAGTAGCAGTCGTTCGAGTAATTTGTGCCGTCGTCGTGCGTAGCCGCGACCGGCCGAAGGTGCCGCCGCCCGCCGCTGTGGAGGGAATGGCTCCGGCCATCTCCCGAGGAGCTGTTGCCGCGCGCGGGTACGTGAAGGTATAGAGGTGCTGTCCTGACCTAGCTCCGCCGCCGGTAGGGCGCCGACCGGCGAGTCGCGCCACCCCCTGTCGCGCGCGCATTTTGGTGGGAGGAGGAAGAAGCGCCTGGAACCTTGGGCCCGCGCGTCAGTGAGAAAGGAGAGGAGGAGAAGAAGGCCGGGGGCGCGAGCGTCTGTGGGCCGGCGTGTCGGAGGCCCAAGAAAGCTGGGGCGGTCGACCGTGGAAGAAAAAGGGGCCGGAGGCCCAGTAGGAGGCAGGCCGCGCTCGCGAGGGAGAAGAAAAAGGAAGAGGGCCGCCGGGCCGTCGCGAGTGAAAAAGAAAAGAAGGGAAAAGGAGAAAGCAGCCCAGTAAAGGCCCGACCGGGAGAAAGAGGCCGGCGGGTAAGTGGAACAGGAGAAGAGTGGGTCCGCGCTGTGGGCCCAGCGCGCGTGAGAGAGGGTAGAGTTGAGCCGCGTGAGAAAAGTTCCCGGGGGTGTTTTTCGGGAAAATTAGATTTCCTTTAAGAATAATTAGTTTAAAACCGAATTTCACCATTTAAATCACAGAAATTTCTAGGAGTGTCCAAAATTAGTGAAACCAATTTTGTTAGGCTTATTTTATTTTCCTTTATGCATTAAAATTTTTACACCCTAGAAAAATAATAAAAAATTGGGTATTTATTTAATGCCTTTCTTTTAAGGTAATTAAATAAATACTTAATCTTTATAAAATGCATAAAATATGAAATAACATTATCATAAATACAAATTATTCTTAACCCATAGGAAATTAGGTTTTCAAGTTAGAAAATAATTATAACCTTTTCCAAAAATAAAAAGAAAGGCCTTAAGTAATGTTAGGTAAGAAAATAAAAATTGTGGGTTAATCTTTTGGGGTTTTTGTGTGTTGGCTTGCAACTTTATCATGATAAATTGTATAGTCCTTGTTGGCTTGCAACTTTATCATGAAGGAAAGTTGTATAGTCTTTTATTCAAAAATTTGCATCCCTAACCCCTGCATGTGTTGTGCTATAGATTCCGAAGCACCAGAAGGAGATTATTTGGAATTTTCAGAAGGATCTTCGGAGTTCCAAGAAGTCTTCGAATTAGTCCCCTGCGAGGCCAACCCGTCGGATAATACTAACTTTTTAAGCGAACAAGGCAAGCCCCGGTGCATTTATACCTATCTATTTTGGAGTTATTATTTCATGTGTCCAATTATCGGTTATTTGCTATATGTATGCACTAAGTCTAGGAGTTGCTTGAAACCTATTCTTGTGTATGATCATGCCTTGTTTTAAGGACATCTTTGCCACTTGTTCAACCCTTTAGAAGATAACCCAAGTCTAGAATTGCTTAGTTGCTTACATGCTTGGTTTACCAACATTAAGGAAAACTTTTGAGTCATACATGTTGCTTATGGAAAGGTAACTTGGAAATTGAGAAGCGGATAGAAGCTAGAGATGTAGTTCTGTCTGCTAGATTAATTTGGTTAAGGCCCGATTCGTTGTCTTAACCTTTGATCAAGTGATAAGCATCTGATCACTTACTGGGTATGGGACCAGTAAAGCCTAGTAGGTTAGTAAACTCTCTGATCGGGAATATTTCGTACCCACGCTTGACGTGCTGGAGATTGGCAGGGCGTAGCCTGAAACTCACATGGTGATCGGGCCAGATGTGGGGTCCCGTGTGAGGGTGCGTCCCTGGGTCCGGGTAGTCTTATTCCCAATCATTGATGTTGCTAATCGAAAGGTTGTTATGTACGACCTGGACAGTCGTATAAAGCTGATGATCAGGGTACTCTCCTGCAGGATGTAAATGGATCCGGATCGCCGCAATTCTCGGTTATGAATGCACTTGATCACTGTTGAGCATCATAGTATAAATTCATGAATAATATATCTTTTTGATAATGTTTGATGTATGACTTAATATCGATTGTTGCTTTTACTTTCTGCTCATCATTTAGAATGGTTAGGTAATAACTTAACCCAAATAAAAGATAAAACTAAGGTATCACTTGTAGTAAGCTTTTCGGCAAAGGTTGTATCAGCCAAGTACACCAAAAGCTATGATATACATCCAAAGAAAGCTATTATATTGGTTAGTCGGGTAAGACTTGCTGAGTACCCCATACTCAGGGTTATCCCTTGTGGCTATCTTTCAGAAGCTCCGCAGGAGTCTACAGAGGAGGAAGCCCCGAAGCCCTAGGGTATTGTTATGAGTCTCACAATACCCTTAAGAAGAAGTTTTTAAATGCTCATCTCTTCCTGAACTATTTATGTTTTAAATCTTAGAACTCTGTCTAACACTGCACTGTTAAGTTTGCTTCAATCTATGTTCTGTAATAACTCGTACCTTTATATGTATGTAAAAATATAATATTTGTTGATGTTATCCCATCGCGGATACTATCCTGATGTATGGCTATGAAATACAACGTGGATCTTTCGAGGAGTCTTAGGGACACTCGACGGATGACCGGATTTATACTGTTTTAAATGCGTTTCGAATAATTGCTGCGTCGGCAGCAATTAGGCGCATTTAAACCAGTTTAAATTGGACGGTTCCGCCACAGAGCTTTTGCGACTGATACTGCTAGGACACCGCAACAGCTCCTGCCGCTCATCGTCGATGAGGCGTCGCTCTGGGTTCAAAGTGGTGCATGAAACCTTGAAGCTTTCGGCTGGAAGCCCCCTGATTGTTAGCTACCGTCGCAAACTCTAGGCCTTAATCTCTAGAAGGAGTTTTTTTTATTAAGCTATGTAATCACACTGTCTAAATCCCTTACCGTGTGCGAGAGCCCGGTTAATAACCCGCGTTGTACAAACGTTATATTTATCTTTCTCTTAATTAAATGATACGCAACTCTCCTGCGTATTCTAGAAAAACATATTGCAGGCCTTTGTACCATTTCAGGAAAATGTGTGATTTCTTCAGCTTTTGTTACATTGACTCTGCATCTTCCAGGCTGGATCGCAGCCGCCTGCCACCCCGCCGCTGCGTGGGCTGGTGTCCCGAACGCCGATCACGGCATCGCCGAGTTCCAGAATGGCAGAAACCATCGTCGGCCGCCAAATTCCGCATGCGCGCTGCGACTGGGCATCGGACGGTATCGTATTACCATCCGATGGCCAACGCAGCAACGCCCAAAGCAGCCAAGGAACGACGGCACGGAGACACCGACTACCGATTGCCGAGGCACCGAGCCCTACCACTCCTCCGTCCGTTGCGCCGCTGTTGAAACAAAAAATTCGTGAAGAAGAAATCGATGGAAGAGATGATGAGAAACCGGATCGACGGCGAACTTGACCCAGTGGGGAGGAGGCGGCGAACGAGGCGCAGCGGCGCGGTGGCTGGTGAAAGATTTCATTCAAGGTTCGGCAGAAGCCCCGGCCGACGGGCGGCTCGCCATCGACGCCGGCCGCGGCGGAGGAGGAGGGCGGGCGTAGTTTCCAGAAAACCCCCCGAAATGGATCGCGCGATAAAAATATTTACAACAAGACCCCTGAGTATTGTCAAAAAAAACCCTAAACTGGATCGCGATTAACAGTGGCGATCCAACTATTTACATATGAACCCCTACTATTTTCAAAAACTCCTAATTTGGATCGCGACTAATAATCGTGATCCTATTATTTACAAATAACCCCCAAACACTTTCACTAAACCCCCTAACTTAATTCGGATTTTGTACCTGCTACACTCTGCTCTGTATCTCTCGTGGGCTCGTGGCCCCGTCCGCCGACCGCCGTCGAGGCCCGCAGGCGACGTCGATTTGCCGGAGATCCGCTAGCCGTGCTGCACGCGGGTTGCCCGCTTGCCCCGACCATCATCGCGCTCCTCCATGCTCCGCCGCCGAACCCTCCGCCGTGTCCCCCGCCATCTGACCTCTGCCAGCCCGCCCGCCGTGCGTCGGAGCGTTGGACGAGGCGGCGCCGGAGGACGACCGGCGCGGCCAACAAGTCGCACGCATGGAATTGGTGCGTTCCGAAGGAGGCGGAACGTATGCTGCGCATGCCCCAGGAGCGGACCGGCGGCGGTGCCATGGCCACCGAGCTCCTGTAACATCCTCCTCATGAAGCCGTACATGTAGTCGACGACGGCGGGCTTCTTCACGACGCCCGAGTCCCGCCGCGCGCCCACGATGGTGTTCCCCAGGATATCGACGTCCATCCCGCCGCAGTGAGGAGGCTCGGCGTCGTCAATGGCGAGGGCCGCCCGTGCATCAGCGCCGCCAATACCTGGTACAACGACGAGTCGACGACCTCTGCCGGGAGTCCGGGACAGGGTAGTACAATCCGCGGAGACACCTACGGGTCGGCTGACATTGCCGGCATCCTCCCTCAGCAAATTCCACGCAATGCCAAGAAACCTTCTAATCTTAAAATGTAATATTTCTCGCTCAAGCAACTCAGGTGTATAACAGAAGCCCTGAACTGGTTGAATTTGTACATTATAACAAAACTTACACCCTCCATATGAGCACGGTATAGGCTTCATGTGTTTTGAATCCATGCACTTCTGATCTTTACAGAGAAGAAATTTACATGAAAAACTTGCTGACGGCAAAACCAGTTGCACGCAGTTGGCCTTTTGCATGCGAAGGGTAGGAATGAACAAAAATCAAATTCCTAGCCCCCTTACCCAAAAAATGAAAATTAAGGCAAAACTCAACAATAGGAGAAAATAATTAAAAAAAAGACTTCCAAGATCTCCGACTCCTCCCTAAAAGTCGTCGATCGATTCCCACCAAGACCAAGGCCACCAATTCTTTCAAACTTTTGCCTGACTATAAGCACTTTCAGCTACGAATTAGTAACCGAGTTTCACTGAAAGCAATACTCGCAGTGGGATTTCCCATGGGCATCAACAGACTTCCAGAATCACAAACTGAGCACTAGTACCGCTTCCCGAGAAACACGCCAATGAGTATGGAGAGCAGGGCAACTCCCAGGATGAACTTGAATGCCATGATGCCAGAAGGTTCTTGCACTTCTTGCTGGATTGGGTTTGGTGAGGCCGCGTCAGCACCCTGAGATTTGTCATTTTGTTTGCTCGAAATTGTTGATGAATCCAAGGTGAACTCTCGGGATCTCAACTGCACAGCACCCTTTGCCTGCAAAGGGATTATGTGATTAGTTGCCAATAAGGTAACCAAGAGATTTCATCGGCACGTCTCTGCTTACCTGTTCCTCAGATTTAGAGTAAGCTACCTGCAGCTTCTGCTCAAGGTCCTGCACCTTCTTCTCCAGTTCAACGCTCTTGCTTACTTTTTGTGTCAACTTATTGAACTCTGTGGTAATCTCAGCAAGTTTATCCCTCTCTTCTGTGACCTGGAAAGCTCAGACGATTCAATGCAAGAGAAAAATGTTGCAAGCTAGCAAATGCACCATGCTATTTCAGCAAGTCGGTAAGTTTCAATAGTAAAAGGATGTCCTGTATTAGCCAAAACCTATAAGTATGGGTACTACAAAATTGCAAAGCTTCATCATGGTATTATAATATTTGCTGACCTCATGTAAGATGATGGTCTCTTTACAATGGGATAATGCTGCAAGGATAATGTTTACCTTCTGCTTGTAGTGCGCGTCGGCTGACTGTAACTTCTGTGCAAGAGCTTCGATTTGTTTCTCCAAGTCGTTGGCGTACTGACGTTGAGCTTCCAGCTCATCCAGTGAATGATTTTTATCCGCTTCCCATTGAACCGCCCTTAAAGAAACTTGTTCCTCCTGTCGAAAGAAAAATTATCCACTTATAAAGAGTCCACTGATATAGGAGATACTAAATTATCCTAGTAAAACATCATGTAATAGAATATAGCTTTTAATATTGTCATCTAGTTGCCAAAAAAAATGTCTATTTTCCTCAGAATCTTTAGTCACAGCTAACTTAAAACTGAGGTACAAAAGACTGAAAGCTGAAATTATGGAACCGTAAGCTGAAATCAGCACGTAGCATAAAATGAAAACTCAGAGAAACCCCACCTTTTGCTTGTAATGGATCTCAGCTTCTTGGAGCTGCTGTTTAAGAGCTGATACTTGCAGTTCAAGCTCCGAAGCACGCTGCTGTTCAGCTTCCAGTTGGTCCTCTGAATACTTCCTATACGCATCCCACTTTATCTCTCTCACTGAAGCTTGTTCTTCCTGCAAAAACAAACATTTTCGATGTCAAGATTGGCTCACAGAATTTTGGAAGAGAGAATATCAGCGTTTAAATATTATTGGCCCCTTGAGTTAACAACTTCAGTCATGTCAAAACAGTTGAGCACAACGCAAGCCCCTTTGTTTCCATTTTAGATTAAACTGAGACAGGTTTAACAATTTACGATTTCTCAGTAACTGTAAGAGATATATAGAAGCAAACCCAAGACACACAAGTTTCGTCTCTAAACAAGTAGGAAGTGATATATTTGGCAACCCCTAATTTACTTAGCAATAAGGCTTGAAAATAAGAGCAATTATATCACATTTGAATTGGTTTTTAGTACCACCAGTTTTACCTGATTTGCTATGGTATGGTAGGCACCATCCAGTTCCTTTCTAATTTCCAGCAACTGTTGTTCCAACTCATCTTTCTCATGCTGTAAGTTTGCATGTTCCTGCATCTTGGCTGTTAGTGCTTCATCCTTTTCAGTTGTTTCCACCTGCATGGTCTCTATCTGAAAAATGTTGAATACATTATACAGATGAGATAGCATTTCCAGGTCAAACCCCCAAATAATCTGGAGAGAGATAAACAGGGACACATACCTCCTCCATGTATTTTGTCTCTGATAATGTAATCTGTCGCTCCAGCTTTGATATGTGCGATTCTTTTTCTGACTTGTCTACATTCATTTTCTCCTCCAACTTGGCTATTGCTTCCTCAAGGTCTTTCTTTGTAGTTTCATATTTATCGTTCAACGTCTGCTTCTCTTCCAGTGTATTTTGGTATTTGCTCTTCAGTTCTTCGAGCTCTTCCATGGTAGAAGATACCTGAAAAATGTTCTACTTTAGCAAACTATAAAACAAGCTTTCTTTTCTACTGCTCTGTAATGGTACAAGAACATCTATTGAAGCCACAAAATTAAGCAAAGTAACAATTAATGACAGTCATTTGGCTACCTGGATTTCTAATTCTGCTTTGCGCTCGATCATTCCATCTAGTGTTTTACGCAGTGAATGAATCTCTTCAGATGCCCCCTCCTTTTCTGCTACTGCAGCAGCAAGTGCAAGTTGTAATTCGTTCAACTTGTTCTGATGTACTTCTAACTCCCCATTCAAACTACTATTTGCTTGAGCCAAGCTTTCCTTCTCCACAAGGAAATGCTCAACCTTGCTTTGTGTCTCCTCAAGTTGTTCCTCCAGGATCTTTATCTTCTGTGAAGCTCCATCAAATTGAACCTTATGGTTTTCTTCAGCGGCAACAGCTACAGTTGCCTGCTCCTCGTAATATCCCAACTCAATTTCAAGGGCGTCCAGCTTCTTACTCAATTCTTTAATTTCACCTTCTTTCTGTGCTATCGTCTCAAGAGCTTCATGGAGCCGAGCTTCAATTTCTTCATTCTTTGATTCAGCTGCAGAATGGAGCTCCAAGCTCCTTGAGTGCACCTCCGTGAGGTGTGAGATTGTCCTCTCATGAACAGCTAGCTTCTCTGCAGCTTCTTCCTTCTCAGCATGAGTAGAGCTAAATCGTTCCTGTAGCTCATCAAACATGGCCAGCTTGGTATCCACTTCCTCTTTTAATGCCTTGTTCGCAACAGCCAGCTTTTCATTCTCAGCTTCGAGCAAAGCCAGCTTCTCCGTCAACTCTGTAACTTCATCTTCTTTCTGTGCTACCTTTTCAAGAACTTCACGCAGTTGACTCTCAATTTCTGCATTCCTCGATTCAGCTACAGATTGGAGCTCCAAGCCTCTTGAATGCTCTTCTATCAAATGTTCTAGTTTTCTTTCATGAGAAGCCAACTTCTCTGCAACCTCTTCTTTCTCGGAATTTATAGAACTACACTTCTCCTGAAGCTCATCAACCATGACCAGCTTAGCATTGATCTCTTGTTTCAAGGCTTCATTTACATGTGTCAAACTTTCGATCTCAGACTCGAGGGCAACCAGTTTTTCATTCAAGTTTTTCGCCTCAGCCTCTTTCTGTTCTGCTGCCCCAAGAGCATCACGCAGTTGAGCTTCTATCTCTGCATTCCTTGATTCAGCTGCAGAGTGGAGCTCTATGCCTCTACTGTGCACCTCAGTCAAATGTTCTACTGTCCTTTCATGCTCAGCTAGCTTCGCAGCAACTTCTTCCTTTTCAGCCTGAGTAGAATTAAGCTGTTCCTGAACTTCGTGAAGCAATGCCAGCTTAGCATCAAGTTCCTCTTTCAGGGCCTGATTTGTTCCACTCAGCATTGCAAGCTCAGCTAATGCCTGTTCCGCCTTTGACTCAGCATCGGAGACCTTGGTCTTGAGTTCTTCAATGGTGGCATCATGAGTAGAAATCTCTGATTCAAAGGCTTCGAGCTCCACCTTCATGGATTCCACCTCTTCAGTGGCTGCAGTTGCTCTTGATTGATAAGATGTTGCTTGTTCCTCAGCTAACTTCAGCTTTTCAGAGAGTTGCTGGCACTCTATGTCCTTCTGAGCTAGGTTGTCTGCTGATTGTTGGAGCTTCATCTCTGTATCTTCAAGTAAAGACTGATACAGAGCTTCCAAGTCTATTTTCTTGGAAGTTGCATGTTCCAGTGCCCTCCCTTTGTGCTCCAGCTGCTCTTCTGCAGATTTAAGCTTCTCAAGCACTGAGCTTTCTCTAAAACCCAGAGACTGCAGTTCATTTTCCACCTCTTCCATTTTACCACGGGCAGATTCTAATTCATCCTGTAAAGTTTGGACCTGCTTCTCTGCTTCCAAATGCTTTATGGTTGTTTTCTTTGACAGCTCTTCAAACGTTTCCTTTTCTTCGTTAACTTGAGCCAACTTCTCTGACAACTCAGCCTCCGTTTGCTTTGCTTCTGCTAATGAAGTCTCGAGTTTAGTTGATTTCTCCTTGTAGACTTCAAGCTCCCCAAAAAGCTCATCAATCTTCACACGGTAATTACTGCATTCTGTTGTAGCAGCTTTAAGCTCTTCATCAAGATCTATGCCAGTCTTCTCAGAAGATGCTAACTTTGACTCTAACTCGCTAAGCTGCAGCTTCAGACTCTGTTCTGAAGCAGTTAATTCCTGAATTTGAGCTTCAAGCTCTGAAACCTTCTGCATTGTGGTCTCGGCAGCTGTTTTGGATGCAGTGTGCAGGTCATTAAGGGATCGTAGATTTAGCTCCAGTTCTTCTTTGTGCGATTGTGCTTCTGAGAGAAGTGATCTTGTTTTGCTATGATCATCACTGGCCTCGTTTAACTGGGACTCCAGTTGACTGTACATGTCATTCTTAGTGGAGAGTTGCAGGCTCAGATCAGCTATGGTGTTATCATGGTGTTCCTTTTCTTCTCTCAATTTCACCAGCTCTTGTTGTAGATCCAGCACCTTTGATTCTTGGCTCTGCAAACTCTCTTCAAAAGATTGCTTTTCCTTCAAGTTTTCTTGAAGTTTAGCTTCATACTCTGCCATTAGTTCTTCAATTTTCTTCTTTTCTTCAGTTATTTGGGTCAATGACTCCATAAGCTCCTTCTCTTTCTCACTTGCTGCTTCCACCACAGCTTCAAGACTAGCTGCTTTTGTCTGATAAGCTTCTAGATCATCGGAAAGTTGTGAAGCCTTGCTTCTGTATTGTTCAAGTTCTTCTTCAACCCCCTTGAGCTTTTCATGTGTGCTATTCAGCTCCTGCTCCAGCTCCTGTGTCCGGGAGTATGCACCTTCAGCATCAGTCTTTGATGTGTGAAGCAAATCTTCCAGCTCAAGGCTTCTTTGCCGAACTGAATGAGCTTGTTCTTGATGCTCTGAGCATTTATCGGTCAGCTCCTTGACTTCTTGTTCAAGTAGCTGATTTTTAGATACTGAGGAATCTAGGGACAACTGTAACTCGTTGATTTTTTCTTTGAATCCCTCTACACTGGCCGCTGCTTCTTCAAGCTGCATTCCTTTTTCTGCTGATACAGCCGCTTCTTGTTGAATACGCTCTTTAAGCAGCTCTATTTCTTCACTTGATGCAACCAATTTATTTTCAATCTCATTGAGTTGTTGCTCAAGGTCTGAACCTTTCTTCTCAGCAGCTTGCACACTTGCGTCAGCTTCTTTTAGCTGTGACTTGAGTGCCTCTTCAGCTGCATGCATTGCCTGGATTTGTGCTTCAAGCTCGAGAATCTTCTGGTTTGCATTTTCTCCAAACGCTTTGGACTCACCATGCTGCTCACTGAGAGAATTCAGATTCAGCTCCAATTCTTGTTTTTGTGACAGTGCTTCTGAGAGGGCCAACTGTGCTCTAGAAAGCTCATCGTCAGCCTGATCCAGCATGGAGTCTTTTTCTGAAAGTTTTGAGTTAAGATCAACAAGAGACCCTTGGAGAGTTTCGTTTTCATTCTTCAAATTTTCGAGCCCAGCCTGCAAGATGACTATCTGCTCATTTTGCTTCTCTAGTGCAGCTTCACTTGTCTGTCTGTCTTTTGCCTGTTCATCAAGTTTTGCCTCCAATTCCTGCAAACTCAAAAGCTTCGCTTGTAGTTCTTCATGTGTTGTAGTAAGTTCATTCTCTAGTTTAAGAGTCTTCTCTTTAAGAGACTCTTCAGACGAACAATGGTGATTCAACTCTTCAGTTAGTTTACTGATGTCAGCATCCTGAGAGGCAAGCTTGTCTTCCAAATCAGCCACTTGCGACTTTGACAGCTCCAGTGCCTCTTGTACTACCTTGAGTTCTGAGATTGTGCTTCTCAGTGATTCTTCTATTTGCTGATGATCTGTGGCCTTATCTTGATGTTCCTTTATCTCCTCCTGAAGACTGCTAATATGTTTTTCCATTTCTTTCATGTTTGTCTGAGCCAGTTCCAGCATCTTATCAAGTTCTGAGGCCCTCTTTGCCTCCTGTGCAGCATGCAAGCTTCTTTCATCCTTCAGCTCTTCAAGTTTGCGGAGCTTATCAGCTGATGAATCCAATTCAGCTTCAATTTCTTGAATCCTCCTTTTCGAGCTTTCAAGCTCAGAAGCAAGCTCCTTCAGTGACTCTGTTGCTTCAGCCAGATCCTTATCTTTCACAGCAAGAGAGCTTTGAGCTTCTTGTAGAGAACTGTAGTGCTGGCTTTGCTTATTTTCTGCTTCTGTCAAGTCCTTTACCAGTTTGTCCTTTTCAGATTCAAGCTCTTCAATACGCCTAGTCAGCTCACCCAATTGTTCTGTTTGTTGGTTCAACATGGAGGAATCTAGATGTCTCGTGTTTGCTGCAACTGATTGTTCTTCATGGGCTGCCGTTTTTTCTTCCTGTGTATCACTTTCCTTTGTAACAGGTGTGTCAACCCTTGTACTTGGAGCTGCTGTTTCTTCCTCCATTTTTGCTGAACCAAAGTTTTCCTTCACATCTATCAGCTCGAACCCATCAGATCCTGTTCCATCATCTTCATCATTGTGTGCTTCCTTCACTTGCAGATTTGAGTTACCATTCAGTAGGTTTTCTTTTTCACCACCTTGTGCCTGTGAATGTGGCATTGTAAAAGTTCAGTGATCTGTTTGGAGCTTCAGTTTTTAAAAGAAAAGGAACACCACAAATTGGATAGTAACATTCGAGAAAAATTCAATAGTAACAGTGTACCAAGCTTCACTAATCTCAACCCAAAGTTTTCGCTTTGCTTGTTTTTTTGTAATCTCTATGCCCTTTTATAACCCTACTAATGCAACAGGTGCAAATATTTACGGCCTGAAACTGAAACTGCATTTGACTTTCTAATATAACCTCACCAAACCAATCCTGAAAACTGCATTGAAAAATGTTCAATACACAGTGCAGTCAGATTTCATATTATGTATATACAGAATCAAATAGAACAAGGATACCGGAGAGGTGAATATCAGAGCAAGGAACTTAACGTGACAAACACCAATATGGAAAGAACTAAGTTTGTGCCTCCGGGAAATGTGTGTATAAATGTACTAGAAGCTAAATTTTACTCAATTAGATACGACAAACATGCTATTGCAACGGACATCAATAAAAGCATCACAAGGAAACCGGAAACAAGACTTTTGTTGCTAAATGGCATTAGTAGTGGACAGCATGATGTCATTACTCGTCAACAGGGATATGTTTCCTTACCGGCGTCTTATCAGGCACCTTAGGATCAGTCGTCTCTGGAGCACTTACGTTGCCCCCCTGTTCGACTTCCATATTGCACAACTACTTTAGCTATCCGTCCCTGCAGATTACAGGAAGCATCACTAGCATCAATACCTGAATCGAATCATAGATAAGAACAGGCAAGGCTGCAATTCAAAGCAGACACTGAAAGTCCAACGGCATTAAAAAACGGGCCTCTTTTACAGGCTTGATGATGAAGGATACTGGGAAAAAGGTAGCAGCTAGAATCCAATGTCTACAGTAAAGAAAAAAGAGAACATTCTGTTACTAAGAAAGAATTAGCTGATTCATTCTTCCACCAAAACCTTACCAACTACACGAAAGTCGATCGGAAATCAATTGAATCGCAATCATGCAAAGGTCCCCACGGAGCGAGTTGAGAAGATCGCATGCAGATGGCACAAGATGCGCTCGATCAAAAAGGAAAAACCGAAACTTGGATTTGATCCGAGCTCACTGGCCCTTGAAGAACAAGATTGTAGCTACCAAACGCAAGGATCGATAGCAAAACACAACTCAGCAACCCGCCAGGACAAAAGCAAAGCCAAAAGACAAAGACGACGGCCCGCGCTCACCAACTCCCCCCACGACCGATCGCGGCCTACCACGAGCAGAGACATGCCATCTTGCAGCGCCTGCAAAGTCAAAAGCAGCGATCCGATCGAGACGAGCAAATAATCACCGGTCCCTGCCGCCGCCGCCGCCACCCCCGCCGGCCGGAAGATCGCCGATCGGAACAGCGGAAAAGGAAAGCAAGCAGGGAGGCAAGAGGCAAACGAAGAGGAGAACAGCAATACTCCGATGAGTTCCTGCTCTGCTAGCACGAACCAGGGAAGGCCAAGTACCCAACAAGGTGGCATGGCAGCTCCAAAACCAAACGAAATCAGATCAAAATGGCAGTAACAACAAGCAAAGCCAGGACCTCAGAACTAAACCACTGGGCCCTCGATGGAGAATCGCTAACCAAGACGCAATCGGACTAAAAAAATGAACTGAAAATCGAGAATTTCCGACCCTCTTCTTGAAACAAAAAGGAAGCTTTCTTATCAGAAGAAGAAACGGAAAGGTCACCTTGGATTGGAGGAGGTCCCGGCGGCGCGATCCTTCTTGCTTCTCCGTTTTCCTTCCTCCCTCTCGGCGGTTGCAAAGCAAGCAGCGAGCAGAAACCAGAACCAACCCGGCAATCCCCCCAAGAAATCGAGAGAGAGAGGGGTGGAGAGAGAGAAGGAGGGAGAGAATCTTTTTTATTTTGTCAGGGGTTTTTTCTTCGTGGGAGGGTTTATATGTGGGTGGGTGCGCGGTATGTATGCGGCTGGATACGTGCTGCTGAGCTGGCCGAGTCCGGCAGGTGGGGCCCGCCTGCAGGCCAGCCCGTCCGCTGGCTGCCAGGCTCACCGACCCGTGCGCTCACCTCCCCAACTGCCCCTGCCGGTGGGGCCCGTGCGTAGCTGGGCCCCGCATGTAAGCGGGTAAAAGTTGATTGGCGGCGTGTACAAATTACCCAATTGCCCCTGGACGCTACAGGCTGCGCATGTTGCAAGGACTTTCTGCAGCCAGAAAACCCCTAGCGTATTTTACATGGCTGACGGAATTTCTTTCTTTTTGCGAAAAATAGATGACGGAATTTAATTTGTTTTTTTACTAATACTAGAGTCAGTATTTTTTTTTTTAATACTAGAGTCAATATTGAGTTGCCATTGGCCTCGGAAATTTTATTACGAACACATTATGTTATGGAGTAATGCAGCCACCTACAATGTGAAGACCGTAGACTAGATCACTAATCACTAGAACGGCAATCGAGTTGTTCACTTCATCACATGTTCCTCCCTTTTTTTTTCATTTCCCACGCTGTCTAGTTGTGTGCGGGTCCAACATTTTTCTTTTCCTTCTTTTTTTTTGCAAAAAGGGGTCCAACAAATTAAAACATGTAAAGAAAAACAGCAAGTTGAGCTAGCAATAATCAAAATGACAATAAAAATATGTTCTCACATCATGTCGTTTTCACATATCCCACTTAATCAAGACCTTTCCCTTTTGGAGGACGCCATTCTCGTTCAAGATTAATTACGTTAAATACATATCAGCAGCTTCGATCACTTTAGCTTGTGGGAAAATGATGCGTCGATAATGCACGCCAAAAGGTGCTTCCATCGTGCACGTCTTTGGGGTTTGGATTACCTTGCAAGCCTACCTCTCTGTTCATCCGCAAACAATGAACTCCAATCATTTTCAGGTGTGCCCTCACTGCCTCTAGCTATCAGCATGATCGATGCTTCTGCCTGTCTCTATTCTCTAACCCCCCCCCAATTTTCAGTGACCATAACCAATTATTCGGAAATCATTGGATGAAATGATATATGCGGCTAAAACTAGAATGCATAAGAATGGGCCTTCTGGTATGGGCAAATTCAATCGCATAAGGAGTTGTCTCATGCATGCTATCGAAGGTTTTTTAATTCCATGCTGATGTGTAATATAAAAAGGGTAAAGTTTCAATTTTTCGAATTTTGATCCAATGTGTAAATTCCCATGGTGAGCCGAATGGAATGCCACGAATACTTGAAGATTCTTCATGACCTGGTCTGGTCTGCCAACAAAGACAACTTCAACAGATCACAATTATAAAACTAATTCAAGCCAATAATCAAATCTCGTCGTACCGTTTGCGATAACCTTCGAGTCTACATCAAGCAAGACATAAAAAAAGAAGCACTGCAAAAAATTAAATCACATATGGTTATTTTTCTATATCTAGCACGGATGGCCGGCACGGCCGCACGGCTGGCCACCGCAAAAAAGGAGAGCTTGCAAGGTTGGCAGGACCGCAGGAGAGGAAATAGTGGCCTGTGTGGCCGGTGCTGGCATCATGGCACAGACCAGTTGAGCAGCTCAGCCACAAGCTCCATGAAAGAAAATGAGAATGGAGAGGAGAGGGAGGCGATGAAGATGATGCCGTTGGCGTTTTTTGCGTCCCTGTGGGTTGGTCTCGTCGGGCCCACGGCGCAGTGGACGGTGGCTGATAATCCGCCGGCCGCACCGACCGCGGCGCCGGACTAGCTTTCGGCATGCTGATGCTGTCACTGACTGCACGTACTTGTCTCTACCTCAGCTCAAGAACATCAGTCAGCGGATGGAAAAGCTTGGTTTTGTTTAATTTAGTTTGTCCAGAAAAACTTCTGTATTTTAGATTCTTGCGTATTGCGTGGGCAGTTTCTTCGATCTTTTTGTTGTTGAGTTTTTATGTGGCTCTTAACATTATTCATATGTTGTGTGCTGTGCGTTGAAAACCACGTAAAAACCCAACATCTCCCACTTAGCTGAAACATTTCAAAATCAGTTTTATGTATCTAACATGTTTAGAAAATAATTCCGACTTTAGTTAGTGAACCTGCAGCTATGTTAGTTCTATACAAATATATGAATAAACATACCCGATTTTATTCACCACCTCTTGAATACGATAATAACTTCCTCAATGTATTTACTTTTACTATGAAATTCCAAAATAAGTGACAGGTGGTGATGCACTTCTCATGACCTTACATGATACGATAGATTCCTTTAGCCACACACTACCTTCCACTGCTCTAATGCAGCAACAAATTCCGGTTGCTAAGGTACGGTCACGTATGAAATAGCATAAATTCCAATGCCATCATTTGTTTGTATCTCTTAGTGTTAGCGCACATCATAATTCAGGGCTCACGATATTTTTTTTGATAAATTCAGTAGTTTTTGGTAGCAAATAAAATCAAATTCAGAGATTTTCTCCGTAGCGAACGCAATCAAGTTCAGTATATTTTAGCAAGTGGTCAAAGGAATGTCCACTGGCCAATAACTGAATTACTTCCAATTGACAGTGTAGCATTCACCAGATCAACCATCGCCTGCTCCAATCTGTTGTTTAGCAGAGCTCACATTGCTTCCCGGAATCCCTGCTACAGTTGCCGTCTTGTAATCTTGCGAGCTCACCACGTGTCTTGCCCCCATCGACACTGTTGCAAGCCCCGGATCTTGCAGGGCAGATTTGGCAAATTCCTGAAAGGCATGTGTGTCAAGCTGCGGCCGCAGGTGAGCCTGTCCATGTGGACAAGCATGTTCAGATGTTCTGAAGCATCCGATGCAAAGCATCATTACGCGCTGATTACTGTCCCTGAACACACTTTCTCACTAGCCAAGTCAGCACGCTTTTGTCTAATGAAGATACTACACGTCTTGATGTGCTTCAGGAAAGCACGCATTCAGGTTGGCCTTTGTCCGTGTTGTCTGAAACTCTGAATCTTCTTCTGCCGTCTCGTTGAAACTCGTCGAAAATTTATGTCTGTACCATTCAAATCAACGTAGGCTGAATTTGACAAAATCCAAAGGGAGGCCGGCGCTTAGCTGACTAGCTCGACGCCGGTCCCGTCATGGTGTAACCTTTCTTTTTTTTCAACTGTTTTTAATCTGTCAACTGCTGGTCCAGGCTTTTCCCCTGAAAATTCTTCCGCCGCCCATGCTTTCTTCTTCTTCCCGTCATCATCTCCTGCCTCGAAGCTTTTACCAAGGATTGGGCTCGAATTCGATTCCGGGTGAAAACAATTGCAATTTGAAACTTTAAGGCCTCCTTTGGAACATAGGAATGGGAAAATATGGGAATAGGAAAAATATAGAAATAGGATAGGAATGCATATGTAAAACAAAAGAATTAAAACTAGAGGATTTGTAGAAGGTTAGGTGTTTGGATGGTGTAGGAAAAACATTGGAATTTTGAAGGAATCTTAAGAGAAAATTTCAATTAATTAATTAATGTGGCATGCTTTGATTAGGTACAAGTAACCAGTGCCTTCCTTTATTAGGCACCACCTGCAGCCATTTATCCCTTGCTTGTCCTCGTTTCTTGTGCATAGAAAATTTTCAAAGGGATTTGAGTGTATTCTTTTTTTCCTATGGTTTTTCTATGGAATCAAAGGGAAATGAATCTTTCCTTTAGTTTTCTAGATCCATTCCTATGAACCAAAGGCTACCAAATTCATAAGAACTAGAATCCTATATTTTTCCTCTGTTTTCCCTCCGTTCCGAAGGAGGCCTGAGTCGGAATTGAACTGTTTCACGTGAAATTCCTCGAATATTTGAGCCGCCCTCGCCGCAGTTGCCGGTGAAGAGTCGCCGGCTTGGGCTGTTCCTTTCAGCTTTCCGGCGAGGAGGCGGCCGCCGGCCGGTCCTAAAACCGCAGGCGGGCACCGAAAGGCTAGCTACGGTCACGTCAGACAAGTATAGAAGGATTCCCTTTCCAACGCTGATGACGTGGACGACACCGTCTTTCCGGGCCCACTGCCACCGCCCACTGGGCTTTCCAGCTCTGACGCGGCCCCCGCCGGGCCGCCGCGCGGGGCCCGCCATGTGTACTTGCCTGGCCCACCAGCTAAGCACGTTTTCGCGCCCAACGAATGACGCCTGGGCCCAGCCCGCCAGCGGAGCAGAGCCCCCGTGCACACACTGCGCCATCGATTTTTGGCTTCTTCTTTTTTTTTCTGCCCGTGCAGGTGCTGTGCCTCTGATGATGATCGATGACGTCATGAGCGTGCTGTTGCCCCCGTGGGAGCTGGGAGGCGACTGGACTAGCATAGTTCGTGTCATATCGGATATTCGGATGCTAATTAGGAGGATTAAATATGAGCTAATTACAAAACTAATTGCGGAATCCCTAGGCTAAATCGTGAGACGAATATATTAAGCCTAATTAATCCATCATTAGCGAATGTTTACTGTAGCACCATATTGTCAAATCACAGACTAATTAGGCTTAATGGATTCGTCTCGCGATTTAGCCTAGGGGTTGTGAAATTGGTTTTGTAATTAGCCTATGTTTAATACTCCTAATTAGTGTTCAAACATTCGATGTGACAGGGGCTAAAATTTAGTCCGAGGATCCAAACACCCCTTAAGTATAGAGGGCAAGTGAAAAAAACATACTCTAGCAGTCCTTCTATTTCCTCCACCCTTCATTCCTTCATTCCTGGGGTGTCTAGAGAATTCTCTATCCATGAGGACTTTTGCTAAAGTTGGAAGCATTTCTGTGACCCTAAAAAAATAGAGAGAACCTCATTTAACCTTTGGAGCTTTGATTTACCGGCTATTGCTGGAGTTGCTCCTACGCAAGAGGCAGGTCTTCATGCTAGGGACCCACTGACATGGACCCACTCAAAAAGAGGCCGAAAAGCAACACTTGACTCTTGACTGGCTACCGTCTCTTTCATGATTCAGCAGTCTATGGCCCATATTTTATGACACTTTCTAAGGGTATACTGAAACCTCGGTTTTCATGTACAGTTAGAGTTAGTATTTGAAAATTAGAGCACAAAATTGCAGAAGGTTCAAACTGCAATTCCTCCGTTTCAATTGTAACCATTTTCTTTCCTTGCAAAGGTATGTATCGGAATATTTTACCAATAAGGATGTATACAGTTTGAGACATAAGGGGAAAAAACATCTATGTCCTGTATAGAAGTTATCAGTCACCATTGCTCAGTGACAGACAGCTGCTATCTTGCACTTCAAGAACAGTGCCCGTTCCAGTGCATTATTGCCATCTCCCAGCCATGGATTTATTCTTCTGTACATCAGCTGTGCTCATTTCTGCCTGACGTTTATCGTCATCGTCGATGCCTTTGGCTAATTCTTCTTGGATTTCAGCTCCGCCACCCTCGCCTCGGTGGCCTTAAGGGCTTCTCCGTAGATGCTCACCAGCTGAAAAAGCAAAGTGATCGATGTTACACGGGTACTCGAGACTTGAGAGGACGATAGCCATACTGTGAATCACTGATCTTACCTCGTCGACTTCGCCAGGTGTCATGATCAGTGTTGGCGACATCATGATGGCATCACCGGCAACCCTCACCAGCATGCCGCGCTTCTGGCACTCCTGCCCAAAGATTGCACCAACGCCTGAAAAAGTATCAGCCGACAATATACAGACTTTAGGGACTTTCAGCAGATTCAGGTTGCGCTTTGGTTCCAAGATGGTGACTTCTATAGGTATCTTGGAACAGGATTAGTAAGGCCTAACTCTATTATATTTCATTGTGTACAAGCTGCTACATTTACTCACCCCATTCAGCAGGGAATAGATCAGTCGGTGATTTGTTGTTGGTGAATTCGGTTCCCATTATCATCCCCAAGCCACGAATCTGCAGTATAGGAGCACTGTAGTCTTGTATCTGAACAAGAAAAGGAGCCTCTGGGCAGGGGCGGACCTAGCCCAAAATCTCACGATGACCGGGCATTCGTAGATTCATGAAACATAGCTCAAGCCCAAAATCTTAGCGGGGGCATGTGCCCTCGCCAGGCCATATGTGGGTCTGCCCCTGCCTCTGGGTAGGTTTTGCAATTCAGAAATAGAGACGTACCTCCCCGATAATTGGACTGTCTGCAAATGCCCTAATTCCATCCTGGAACTTTGGAGCAATTTGCTTTACATGGCCAGGAATATCCCTTTCACTGATGCCATTTTTGCAAATCACTCATCAGGAACAAGAGATGATAACTAAAAGAGGTGCAGGGATGCTGTGTCATGTTACAAAAAGTGCAGCATACCGATAAATTTTCAGAGCTTCTATGGCCACAGCACAGGCAACTGGATGACCGGAGTATGTAAATCCATGAGCAAATGAACCTGTAACAAAAGGTAACATGGCAGCACATGCGATGTTTCAGGAAAGCTCACCATATGTCAATGTAGAAACAATATAGTTGAGCTCACAGAATGATAAATCGTTTAAACTTACCAAGCTTATTACTCTGGGAATGAATCACATCTGATATCTCTGGGCTAACAAGAGTTGCTCCTATGGGTACATAGGCGTTTGAAAGAGCCTGTAACAGTGAAATTGGCATGACTCATTGAGTCGTTCTGCATTATAACTTATAAGCACTGTTCACGTGTACAGTGGTGCCGAACAAATTACCTTAGCTAGTGAAACAAGATCTGGTTTGATGTTATAATAATCAGATCCGAACATAGTTCCCAACCTTCCAAATGCAGTAATGACCTAGAATGGATTAACTGTCAGCAACACATGCATCCTGGACATTGTTGTTTTCACAGAAAGTGTTGTATACCTCATCTGCTATGAAAAGAATGTCATACTTCTTGACCACTGCTTGAACCTGTTGATAGAAAACAAAATGATATACAATAAGCAACCAGGACCAGAATTGAAGTCCTTGACGTAGTCCTTTGCATAATACACTAGCTCTAGCAGTTCATGAAAAACGCTGTTTTTTCTGTAACCTTACAATGAATGAAGGAAGAAAAGGGAAGAGGCCAAGAGAGACAGGTGAAAAAAGCAACTATACTTTCAGAGAAGTTCAGTTTCATATAGGATTTACCAAAATATTGGAATTCATAGTAGCTAACCTTATCAAAATAGGTCTTTGGAGGAGGAATGACACCACCAGCACCCATCACAGGTTCAGCAATGAAAGCAGCAATCTGATAAATCAAAGATAGCACATAGGGAAGGTTAGTAAGCTTTGGACCTATTGACAGCATACAAACGACAAGGTTGGTGATAAGAACTTTACTGTTTCTGGTCCTTCTTTGAGAATAAGGTTCTCTAAATTGGTGGCAAGTCTAGTCGCAAACTCTTCTTCTGTCTCACCTGTTCCCACACCAAATGAGTTATTAGCAAAACATGCTGAGCTGAATTCATACAGCAGCTTTTCTTTGTGGAATTCATCTAGCAAAACTTTAAATCACATTACCAGGAAGATGATATCGCCAATAGTGAGGGCAGTCAGTGTGCAGAACAAAAGGTGCCGGTAGATCAAACTTCTGGTGCAGGGCAGGAAGACTGAAGATAGAGTGGTAATTAGAGAACTATTAAAGATCTATCTATGAGTGTGGTTTGACACATTTTAAAGATGTATGTAGGCAAATTGGCTTATTTTTTTAGGACAGTACTCACCCAGTTAGGCTCGCTGATATCAATGTAGACCCATGGTATCTGCAACAAGTGTAACAAGCATAAAAATGGAATCCCGAAAGCTTCCATACTTTCAAAGAACTGAACAAATTGACATCAGGGAACATTGCAAATTTTTTTATCAGGAATGGGCATTTATGTTTTTCTCAATGACAAAAGTTGATAATTGTACAAAGCTTACGCTTTTGTTCGTGCAATAAATTTCTTCTTGTTTGGCCTCCCCAACGCATTGTTATAATACCATACCAGTTTGACCTGTAAAATAAAAGCGCCAGCAAATGTGAGGAACAAAACCATGTGTACATCAAAGAGAAGGAAAAAACACATTAAATTACTAGAATAAGAAACCTTAAGCAGCTGCCAATTTGCTAGATATATTGCATAGAATACTTGGGGCAGGATGGCCATATCACAGAAAACCATGATCGATGAACCAACAACCATTTACTAGTAATGGGAGGGCACAAACATATTTCTTATGCGTGTGTAGACACCATGTAAAATTAACAATTCCCTCTAGTTTTTATGTTTAAGTAGTTAAAGATGAGAGGCTAATGCAATAGTGACTATCTAAGCAGTTTCAGTTATTTGAAGTAATAGTGAAGAACAGTAACAGCAACACCACTGCTGACATGAAATGTTTGAACCGTAAACTGCAGAAAATGGTCAGTGCTATTAATAGTCACACCTGAGAGTCATTTGCTTCTGAACCACTGTTTGTGAAGAACACTTTTCCCATTTCCCGTGCAGTGAACATGCTAAGAATCTCCTGTGCAAGATCCTGAAAACAGTAGCAAAGCTCCAATCTGTAAGTGATGTTTCAAAGGCATGCTGATTTCAAATATGACAAAACTAATATTTGATGAGAGATTCAAGAAAATATACCAATGAAGGTCTGGTTGTGCGGTTCCAAAAGGAATGATAGAAAGGTAACTTGTTTAATTGATCAGTTGCTGCTTTGACTAATCGAGGTTCACTACCACCTGAAGACATAATGAAGATGATGAAGTGATAGAAGCAGGTCTAACGTAACAAAACACACAGAAATAAAATGGTGTCACATTGTCACAGAATCGTATGTGCATACCTAAAGCTGTACACCATAGTCCTGCAAGAGAATCTAGGTACTTATTTCCATTTATGTCATAAACATAGGAACCCTGGATATAAAAGTAACCATTTAGACGGAGAAATGTAGTCCACCAATGTGAGAAAAAGCTTGTATATAGAATAGTCAGCATTCTAAGCTTAACTTCTAGAACTCAATACTGCATTTCAAGAGATAAAAATCAAAATAATGCCGAAGCTCAGAGTCACAACCTCAGATCTCTCAATAATCAGTGGATGCAACTCATTGCTCTGCCAGCCAGCTGTAAACGGTGCCAACATGCCATGACCCTTAAACCTGGACAGATCACTTTGCGAGTCAGTAGCAGGCAGTAATTTACACAGTAACCCAACTTTTCATACAACCCAATGAAGCAATAGAATACAACCGTGACAATTCCAACAAAAAGAAAAGAACTGCATACCCATTTTCTTCAGTTGAGTCAGATTGGGCAGACGGTGCTGAACTAAAATGTCTGACTGATGCATCCGGCAAACATTCTGTGTGCCCTTGCAAACTTGCAGTGCTAGTTACGTACTTCACTAAGCTGCTTGCCTGTAAACGAGCAGGAAAAAGGATCACGCATGAGCCGTGACAATGGCAAACCTTGGCAAGTGTGTGAACTCTGAATGACGAAGGTCGAATATTCATGTCACAGTACCTGAAGCCACTACATGATCAGCATTGAACAAAAAGCATCACACTTTGTACATCAAAGTCAAATGCAAGAAAGGGACTTAACTTTGCATCACATAGTAGTATCATAATACTACAATAGGAACGAAAAAGGTAATTGAAAGAATCCAGTACAGCATAACACACGTAATCAAAAGCATATAGAAGAAAAAAGGGAAATTTAAGGTGGCAAAGCATAATCGAAGAATGCTCTACTCCTTTTCTTTTCCCGAAAATTGCCCAAAAGCTGTGTGTTTTTTTCCCTCAGGCCACAGTTTTGACGAACGCCAAAATTATCCAATTCCATCCAATCAAAATCCCCACTTTCCTGATTCGACGAACGCCAGGATTCCCACGAACAACACCGTTATCTTCCCAACTGAGGAGAAGATAAAGCGGCCACAGGCCCGTGAGTGCGACGTGTCCGCTGCCCCCAAGAAAGATTCCACCTTTCTTTTTTGCGAAACAGTGCATCTACTGCGAGGGGAGAGGAGAGGAGAGGAGAGGAGAGGAGAGGGAGAGGCGCGAGGATCGTCACCTGGGCGGAGGCATTTGATCGGAGCAGGCGTCGCGCAATCATCATCTTCTTTCCCCGAGACGGAGGCGGAGACGGACGGCGCCCTCACGAGTTGTTGGAGCCAGGAAAGGAAGAGCGCGAGAAGCGAGGGGGCCTTGTAGTTGTAGGCAGGCCAGGCGAGCGAGGAGGAGGGCGCAGTTCGCGGACGAAGACGTGCCCAATTTTGTCTACGGAACCTCTTCCCCTGCTCCACTCGTGTTGGCCCAAGACAGGCGCAAAGCTTTTTTTTAAGGTAAAAGTATCAAAGAGTACACAATACTCGATCTTGTCCCTACCGTAACTGATGTGATTTTTATAAGGAAAAAAATTCGGGTCTCACTCAGGCCATGTTTGAAAAATTGTTTTTTAATCGGATTTACAGGGACTGGCGCGGAAATCAGTGATGAGAGCATCGGTTGTTTGACTTGTTTCCAACTTTCCATCCCAAGATGAACAAGCAAAGCCCTGACGGCGGAATGGGTGCAGCAGCTCATCCAAGGCCCATGTCAAGATCATGCGGAGTGGAGCCATGAAAGAGATGGTGGCGCGACTGGGGAAAAGCCTGCCTGATCGATTGGCGTCTTGTCAGATGCAGCCCTGTTTTCCACTCAACCTTGTCTCGAGTGTAACAACCAACTGCGTTTCGTCTTGACCCGCGTCCTCGGAACGTTTGTAGCACGTGGCTGACTGGCTGAGTCACGGAGGAAGGGAAAAGTAGGATTCGATGTACACAAGCGGTACCACCGTACCAGGATCCGTCTCTTTTTATCTTTCGTGAAAACCTTTTAGAAATAATTAAAAGTTTTCAAAATTTTGAAAGGTGCTTTGTGTAAAAATTGAGATGCAAAGTATTTTTTATAAAAAAATCATACAGAAATGATGTTTTCAAGTGGTAGGAATTTTGTCTGAAATTTGTCATTTTGTATGAATTTTTAAAACTGACTTTTGCACCTCAACTTTTAAGGCCCTGTTTGGGAAGGGCGTGTTAAAATTTAACAGGGTGTTAAACTTTAACACCCTCAAATAAAGGTGTTAAACTTTAGTATCTTGAGGTGTTTGGATGATCTGTTAAAATTTAACACCTTAGGTTGTAATTGACAACTTTACCCCTCATTACTCCTCTCAATGGCAGCCAAATACCCCTTCTTCCTTCTTCTCCTTCCTCCTCCTTCCTTCTTCCTCCTTTCCTGCGCCTGCCGCCTCCGGCCCCACCCCTGCTCGGTCCACGCCGTGCCCGGCGCCAACGTCGGCGTCGGCGCTGCCGGCCGCCCCGTCGGCCCCTCCCCTGCGCATGCCGCCTCCGGCCCCGCCCCGCCGCCGGCGTCCCCTACCGCGGCGCTAGCGGCCGCGCCCGCCCGAGCCCCCACCGCCACCACCTGCGCCGCCCGCCGGTCCCCACACCACCGGATCGGCCTCGCCCGCGCCCGCACCCGCCGGCCGCGCCAGCCGCCGCCCACGCGAGGCCGCCCGCGCTGGCCGCCGCCTGCCGCCCGCGCGAGCCCGCCGCGTGCTGCCCAGCGTGGCATCCCGACGCAGGAGCGGCGCGGACCGGCGGTGGCGCGCGATGGGCGGACCAGCGGCGGCGCGACGGGCGGACTGGCGGCGGTGCGCGACGTGCGGATCGGGGAAGGAAGATGGGGGCAGTGGAGGAGAGAGAAGAGGAGAGAGAGGGGGGCAACCAGGGAATAAGTGGGGAGGGGGACCACTTTTAACACCTTTAGCACATTTTAACACCCCCTCCATGTGTTTATGAAAAGAGGGGTGTTAAATTTTAACACTTCATCTTTAACACTTGTGTTTGGCAACCAAAAGTGTTAAAATCTGTTAAAAAGGGGGTGTTAAACTTTAACACCCCCTTCCCAAACAGGCCCTAAGAAAAAGTACATTGACAAATGCACTATGGATGTGCATCATTTAGAAAAAAAAACTTATAAGCTTTTAGAGGGGTTTTATTGTTAAGTGTCATCATCCGATAGCATATTTGTCTGGTGCCAAATATATCTGCATTGGTGGTATGCAAAGGAATTCTACATGTAACTAGATTGGCTCACAAGTTGCAAAGTGCAGGACTCATGCAAATCGGGCATCTGAGCCAAACTAAATCTTGTGACGACCACTTGTTTACTGCTGCAACTACCCTCTCTCCACCTAGACGCTCAATTCTTCAGACGCAGGTGTAAATTCGAAGCATGGAAGGATCAGTTGAGGTCATGATTTATAAACATTTATATTTTTTATCATGAAATAGGTTTTAGTGTAGTGTTTGCTAGTTTGTTCAAGTATTTTATAGAAGTTAAATCTTTCTTATCCAGTTTGGACATCTGCCGCTAACAGTTTGAGGATACTATGGCCTTAGATTGATATAAATGAGTCGTATAAATGTTGTCGGTGTAGTTGCTTAAAGATTTTCAAACATTTATTTTGTTCAGTCTCTGATTTCAATGTAGTACTTTTGGTTTGAGCATACGAGCACATCGCAAACTAAATGAGCCTTATCAATGGCATGTACACTTCACTCTCTAGAACAACAATTTTGATGTGCCGAGCTATCATATTTTTCGGATTTTTGGACATTTAATCAAACAAAACCCTATTCTCATTTCTATAAATAGAAGTGTGTAATGCAAGAAAGGTGTACGCCAGTTGCAACT
Source organism: Setaria italica (assembly GCF_000263155.2). Taxonomy (NCBI): domain Eukaryota; kingdom Viridiplantae; phylum Streptophyta; class Magnoliopsida; order Poales; family Poaceae; genus Setaria; species Setaria italica. Next base: position 29,826,578 of record NC_028456.1, on the reverse strand, counting down.
AAGTAGCCTTGCAACATCTAGTATAGGATGGCTATGAAAGCAACACTTCAATTCATTGTGTTTGCTTTAGTTTTTATCAATTTTATAGCACATCAATCTTTGAGTGAGCAGGATTGTGACAAAGAGAAAGAATTGGTAGAGGAACATTGCAAGGTAACCTATCAAAATTCGTGGCAAGTAGGTACTCCCTTCGTTCCAAATTGTAGGTCGTTTTGGCTTTTCTAGGTTCATATATATTATTATGCATCTATGCATCTAGACATACACTATATATAGATGCATAATAATATCTATGCACCTAGAAAAGTTAAAATGATCTACAAATTAGAACGGAGGGAGTATCCCCAAGCAAACCCCAAGCAACCATTGTCGTCAAGTTGTGGGACATTCTAATATGGTCTGTATTTGTCGTAAACTCACCTCTAATTAATGATGAGATTGACATAAGTGCAGTTAAACTTGTACGTCTTGCATGTGATTGTGGCCAACCATTGCCAGTTGGAAGCAAACGCGGAAGTAAGTTTTGAATACTAATCATTCTTTTAAACAAGAAGTTCATCATGTACTATTATTTCTTTTGTGAAATTAGTAACATATGTTCACATTGTTCTTCCAAAGACTCTTTATCCAATATGAACAATAAAATATGATATGATTTTTGTTTGTTAGGCTGGACAGTTCCACCCCCACCACCGGTGTAGCTACCAAGGGCAGGGCACTACCATGATATTTGATGAATCCATCTTGCACAAAGGAAGAATGATGAATGGATAAATGTGTTCTTATATGGGATAGGACTTGTATCATGTGTTTAGTTACAAAAAGTTATTAATGATTAAATTTAATTAAGTTTATCCAGATTTTGATAAAAAAAATAGTACTATTGCCCCTTAATAAAGAAAAAAAATCAGGTTTGTGGCTCCACTTCTGTGTAGAAAGCTCTACGAGATTGTGACATACCAAAGGCTTAGCTTCCATTGGCCTGATGACTGTGGTGCCGAGTGTGAGGTCGAATATGCATCTTAGTTTGGATGTGGTCGAATATGCATCTTGCACAAGGAAGAATGATGGATGGATAATTGTGTTCTTATATGGGATATGACTTGTATCATGTCTTTCATCATGAAAAGTTATTAATGACTAAGTTTAATTAAGTTTATCCAAATTTTGAAAAAAATAGTACTATTACCCCCTTAGCAAAGAAAGAAAAATCAGGTTGGTAGGTTCGCCTTCGTGTAGAAAGCTCTATGAGATTGTGACAAACCAAAGGTTGCCTGATGACAGTGGTCTCCAGTGCGAGGTCGAATATGCATCTTAGTTCGGATGTGGTCGAATATGCATCTTGCACAAGGAATAGTGATGAATGGATAACGGTGTTCTTATATGGGATGTGACTTGTATCATGTGTTTAGTCATGGCAAGTTATTAATGACTAAATTTAATTAAGTTTATTCGAATTTTGAAAAATAATGTACTATTTTCCCCTTAACAAAGAATGAAAAATCAGGTTTGTGAGTCTGCCTTCGTGTAGAAAGCTCTATGAAATTGTGACACACCAAAGGTTCATGCTCCATTGGCCTGATGACAGTGGTGCCCAGTGTGAAGTCGAATATGCATCTTTAAGTTTGGATGCGGTTGTTGACAGTTGACACCATAAGATGCTGTCGTTGCTTGGAGAACTTGTGGAAAACCTACTCCTCAACTGAGTGTCCATTTGCATTACTTCTTTTTTTTTTACTTACTATTGCATTGCATACTTGTTCTAAAGGTAGTTACTAAAAAATTGTATGTTCCGTGTGGTTTTCTAGACTATAATGGCGGAGAAAATGTTGTAATTTGTAAACGCCGCAGGCTGGTAGCATGACTAGGGTCGGATGATCGACCATTTGCCCAGGCCGTCTAGGCATCTAGAGTACATCCAACACCACAGTCGAAACGGTCTAAAAGACCTTCGGTTTGGCATCATCCGGAGGTTTTGTCCTTGGGCGGCTTCCGTCATCTGGAACCATTTTTCTACTCGATCGATGCATGCTGTGTTGACTGATGGGTTCAAGCTGTCCATGTTTGCGTGAAGCAACCTAACCGTTCCATTTTCGAGAGAAGAAAAATGATACCAATTAAACTGATCCCTCGTGTATTCAGTCCGAATGAAGCAAACGTGAACTCCCAGCCAAGCAAACGTTGGAGCAGACTCTTCTTTCATCGCACACAAAGCAAAACATTCAACTTTCTTGAAGAGTTAAAACATTTCAAATTTGATCAAATTTATACAATAAAGTACCAACATTTATGATACAATAAGTACTATTAATTTCTTTATTAAATATATTTTCATAGTATATTTATTCGGTGCCATAAACCTCATCCCTATAATTTGGTAAACGATGACACAGGGACAAGTGAACCAGGGTAGGGTAAATAAACTGAAGCTGTGGGAGACTGTAAGCACTCCTAGAACAGGTCACACGACGCAGTACGTTCAGGTCAGGTCCAGCTGCCCCAGCAATCTGCAGAGAGCAACACTGTCGATCAGACAATTCAGCTCCATGCAGAGAGAGAGAGGCAGTCACTCAGTCAGGCGCTTGATTACCAGAGCCAGCCATGGAGGTTGGCGTCCTGCAGGTTGGGCTGCAGCGGCTGGAGCCTGTACCCGTGCACCTGCGGCGCCGCCGCCGACGTCTCGGCGTCCCGCCCGTGCAACCGCTGGCTGCTCTGGCCGCCGCTGCCACCGGCCCCCGCGTCCCACCACGGGAACGGCCTCGGGTTCGCCGCCGCCACCATCTCGGCCGCCTGGCTCTGCCCCCTCGCCGCCGGGTTCTTCTCGTGTCCACAGTCAGCCACACGAGCGAGTTCAGGTTCATCAGGTGCAGGTCAATTTGGAACAGGGAAGGATCAGTTGAGGTCAGGATCGACAAGGTCCAACCAAGCGTCTTACCATCAGGCACAGGAAGCCGCCGCTCTGTTCTTCTGCCATGCGCATCTCCTGTCCAGCGAGATTCATCCAGGACGAAACAAAAACTCTGTCAGAACTCGAAACTTCTGAAAGGATGTAGCTACGAATAGTAGATGGATTACTGCTGAAACCGTGCTTACCCTGTGGCGCATCTCGAGCAGCTGCTGGTCGAGTAGCTCTTGCTGCCAGAAACAAGGGTGCCGGCATTAGCACTGACGAGTCTCTCAAGAATTTTGTATACGACAATAAAGAACCTACTACAAGGACTCCAACAAACTGTTGGCGTGCTAGTGCTTGTTAGTTACCTTTCTCAGGCGAACTTTGTACAGCGAGAACTCCATCTGCTGCTCAAGGTTGCTCAGGTCTTGCACAGAGAATGAGGCCAGGTCCTCCCCCATGTACTGTCCCATGATGATCCTGAGCCTGTTCCTCTCATCCTTCATCCTGGTCATCTCCTGGATGATTTTCTTCATGGTCCAAGGAGAGATAATAGCAGGTTTCATCAGTGGAAACAGGCATAGTCGCGTCTTGGTTCAATAGAGTCGGCGTACCTGCTGGATGTCCATCTCCTCAAAACGGGTGCTAGGAGCTTTCAGGTATCTGTCAAAGATGTTTGCTATCCTGCAAACGAGACAGAAAAAAAACAAATGCATGATGTAAGAATGTTTAAAGGTTGTATGCTAGGTTGAAAGGATATAGTTTGCAGGAGTCACTACAGATCAGTTCTGAATTCTCACAAAAATGTAGTGTCATTAACAAAATGTTACTGCAGAGTAAGTCTGGAACTTTGCAAACTACTGATGGGCTCTTAACTACAAAGGATTTCTTCATTGAATCTAAATATAGTTTGCAGGAATCACTACAGCTAGGGGATTTCAGGTATCTGTCAAAGATGATTGCTGCATCTTGTTTTTCTATATGAAGGAAGCTATATTCCAAGACGAAATTGTGCCCTGGCATCTGCACCCAAAATGATGCATACAACCAAATACAAAGGTAATAGGAAAAAAGACAGGCACAAGCTGGATCTTGTATATTACATGAAAACATATCCAATTTTTGTTTGAAAAAATGTATATACTATTTGTAAAAATGCAAGTATACTAAACAACCTTAAGAAATTTGTATCTTGAAAAATGTGACAAGGCAAAACAACATAAGATAACTACAACATATCTGAAACTTATATATGTCCTAAACATGAAACATGTGATGGGGGCTTTCAGGTATTTGGCATTGATTTTTGCTATTCTGCAACCAAAAAAGAAACAGCAAATATATGTAATATGGTACAAGAAAGATTAACTAGAGGTAGAACTCCAGATGGGCACTCAACTGTCAAGGATGTCTTTGTTGAAACTACATGATCATAACATGAGGCCAGTATCTACCAATGTATATGTTAAGTTAAAAGTTTTTGCATACTGTATGCTAAGTTAAAAGATTGTAATTGGCGATAATAAATGCAAATCAGTTCTGAACTGCTCATGAAACTATGGTGTTTTTACTAAACCTTACTGCATAATAGCTTACTCTTATATATTATGAGACAATATGTCCTACAAAAAATTTGAAACCAATCTCTACATAGTTTGTAAAATTGCAGGACTACTAAACAAGCTCAAGAAACTTCAACCGCAAGTTTTGTGTATCTTCAGAATATGACAATAAAAATATCGTAGTGACAACTACACCCTATCGAAAACATCTACTTCTCCCCGAAGATGAAAATGAGCAGGAATGTTTCACGCACCTCCATGGGGGGCTGGAGTACTCATACATCCTGCCACTGCCAGAGAATATGATGACTCCGATTTGTGCGTCACAAAGAATAGCTAGCTCGTTTGCCTTCTTGAACAGCCCCATCCGCCTCTTGGAGAAGGTAACTTGGCGGTTCGTTGGATTCTCAATCTTCTTCAGCTCTACTTTTCCACGCCCCATTGGTCCAGTTTGGTGCTTCTTTTCTTCTATTCAACCTACTAGAACATGTATTGCAAAACATAACAGTCATGCTTCAGATACCAAAGTTCATCCATGATAAGAACCAAATAAAGGTTTCATAGTGTGATTGGAGATAAAAGCAAATGACTTCAAACCACCAAGATCATGAGACAATAACAAATAATTTCATTCTTTCAGATGCAGGATAGGATAGAAACTTGGTCCATACAGGCACAAATGCTAGTAGAACTGTGTAGTGCCTAGACTTCCTGGTTTATAAACTTCAACAAAAGGAACAGTTGGCCCAGAAAAATCAAACTTTCATGAAGATCAAATGGATACAAAAGCACGAGAAGATGAAAATATTGCATATGCATGAGAAGAGATGATAGCAAATCGTCTGAAACAATCAAACCATGAGATATGAAAGAAAATGATTTCAGATTAAGGATACGATGAAATTATCTATATAGGCACAAATGCTAGTCGAACTGTGCAGTGCTTACATTTCACAAATCAAACTTTCACGAAGCTCGAATGGACTGTTTGTCCAATAAAAATCAACAAAGTCCAATAAACAGTGTTTCCAAAAACATGTTCTTGTGCTAAGTTGCAGGATGAGAGAGAGGGAGAGAGAAAGAGAGAGAAGTTCATGGAGGAGTGGTATCACCTGTGTCGCTTCTTCAGAAGATAGAGGGAAGCGAAGGGGGTTAGGCCACCTTTATATGTGGTCTGTAGAGCTCCTCATCTCAAGTTTATTTTTCTGAAAACCATTATTCGAATCATCACCTGTCTCACCGTCTCACTAGATAACACAGACAAGGAACATGTCAAACTGTAAATGAAGAAATCAAGTAAATGGAATAGCTTAGATAACTTAACTTTCTATACTGTCTGTTCATTTATTAATTACCATGTATAAAACAGACTTTTAGCCTAGTATGTAACTCTATGTACACTACAGGTCTCTATCGCAACCATCACATCCAACAGTATGTGCTTGTGACCCAAATACATGCAAGTAATGCGTGTTGATTCAGCAGGTGTGTGTATCAGAGATGGCACCAGATGACTTAAAATGGCAATGCTGAAAGGCAGAAACAACCTTGCTGTGGACTGGTAACTGCCATAGCAGGTGATGAGCTTTGCATCCAGGCTTCATCTACTAGATGGCAAGGCTAGAATTGACCAAGACATGGAATAAGTAGGGGACCAATGATGCTTTCCAGTTTCCATAGGTAGCTTCTGGTCCACACTACACACCTACTGGATGTCAGGCATAGTCAAATACATGACATCTTCTACTATGATTTTGTTGTTTGCACCAACCTAAAAATCTTGGGATACCAGTTTTTGATGTCAATTTTTCTTCAAAAAAAGTTTTTGGTGTCAAAACATCACAAATGATCAACATAATTCTCACTGGGTGACTGGAAAGGCATTTCACTGGCTATATCATGGCAAATTGCGCTATCCTAATTCAAGACACATGCTAACTTACAAGCTTCTGAGATAGGATAGGTTTTGCTGATTTTCGCCACATATCATAGCAGTTATTCATAGATTGATACTGCACATCCACCATCCAAAACACCTTGCTTGCGTGATCATTTTAAATTCTAAGATGAAAGAAGCATTAACTCATGCATTCATAATTCATTCAGGTACCTCCATCCGCTCATCCTTCCAAGACATTTCCTCGGGGAGATTTTTATTTTTTTCAGAAAGAAATTTGTGAACTGACACTATCAGAGAGTTCATGTCCTCATCCATGATTCATGATCAAAGACCACAGAAAACGATGTTTGAAGATATCTTTGTTCTTAAATGGGATACCTCCAAAGGAGTTCAAGGCACCATCATAGTGACTTATAAGGCAAAGAAATGATTCTCTCCTTCTCATGTGGCAGTTGGGGGCACAGGAGGACGATCACACTTCTTCCCTTGCCTGTCAGCATCTGGTTTTGTTCCTCTTGGCGATCTCCATCGCGTTCACACTTGGTATGGTATATAGTTGTTACATGTTTTGTTACACATATAAATCCTCAGCTTCCTGAATTTTACGGTACACAGTTACAACTTTGTAGAGCCCATTCGGAGAGATTGATCAACAAGTTTGGATTAAGGAAGAGGAAATGCATCGGACGACAATTAGTTACAGAACCAAGCGTTCTTCCTCATCCACTGGAAAAAAGGTTATCCTTTGCAAAATGCTTGGCTCAAGATTCTCCTGTCGAGAAATCGGTTCCCATGCTGTTAAGATTCAGAAAGTTTCCTGCCTGATTCCTTCAAGTTCGTCAGCTTGCTCAGGCTCCTTGCCTCCATGGACCATGGGTTCGTGCGCCCTTGCTTTTGCTAGGATCAAAAACTCTCTCTGCTGCTCGTGGTGGGCTGATCTCCCATTGGCCTCAAAGCACAGCAAAAGCCTTGCTCACCCAATGGCCAATGGCCTAGAAACGAGGGAAACGTTACTGCAGCAAGGCAAACCTGCTCCTCTCAGTGCCATTCAAAGGAACCGGAAAACAGGGAGGTTCCCTCGGACAATGGGGAAAGAAGACATGCAGTGACTTGCTTCTGTTGGCCAGGGATCCATGCAAAAGGTTCTCCGTCTGCATTTGGGACTCAAAAAGGAAATTACACATAGGGATCATTAATTTACCCGCCAAACAACTGGTTTAGATGTCTTTGCAAGGGACACATTGTCAGAGAGTGTGAGGGACTGAGGTTGAAGTTAGAAGCAAATGTTGCTTCAACTTTGTTCACCTGGCCAGACATATTTTATAAAAGAAAGCAGCACCGAAGACTGACTGGCTGAAATGGAAGAGCTCAGGTTCCCACTACTGCCAAGTTCAATCCTCACGCCACCTCTCCATCAAGAGCTCAACTCTCTACCGGGCAGCGGGCAGAGTGACATCTTTGGGATATATTGCAGTTGAGCAAGGAGATCAAAACCAGGGAGGTTCGGCCAAAATCTTCAAACTCCAATCTCTGCACTTCTTGTTCAGTCTGCACTCGAACATCAAACCTCATAAAGAACAACGGTTAGCGACCTCAAATGAAACTTTCTTCCGCATCAGCAAATCAGATGTTACAAGGACTTGCATCTCAACAAGAAATGCAGTCTCAACTGTGATAAAACCAAACTCCACACCCAATTAGTACATGTGATAAAATGATTAAATTTCTGAACAACATGCTGCCTGTTATGAATGAAGCTTTTAGGGGAATCATGACTGTTGCTTTCTCTGGCTCCCAGAAGCATGCCAGAATTCATCAATCATACCTGCAGCTCTGCTTTTTTCGCGACCGTGACTTAGCACGTTTTTCATCAAGGGATGCAACTATGAGACGATCCTCGTAGTGCATAGTTACAGAGCTAATACCTGCAGCGCTGCTCATCATGCTTGTACCTATGCAATTTCAGCTTCACCTGGCTCTATCTCTTATGCGGCAACAACTTGTTCTTCACTATGCCCAGTTGGCAGTTTTCACAAGTCACAAAATCATAATAGTACATCTAATGTGAGCGTGATGCTGATATTGTATCAGACTTCTTCTGAATTAGTAGTTGGATTGACGTATAGAATATCTGCTATCTGTGCATCTTTTAGTCTCACCCTGCACTCTGCAGCAATGGCGGTCAAAAAAAGAAACAGGTGTAGCATCGATTTCCCATCTTCACGAAAGAAATCGCAGTTACGTGCGGCCTCTCTGTCTCATCTCTCGCACCTTCTCATGGCAGTTCCGGCAGAATAGCTGCCATCCCGCTGCTCGTCAGGGAGGGGGGGCGCAGCCTTGCATGCTACGGACCAACAACATCGAGTCGCCATGGCTACCTGTGCTTCAGTGATGCGGGAGGGAGAGAGCAGGGGATTGGTTCGTGATTACGAACGGAATGGCGGCGGCCGCGGTCGTCAGCGAACGGGCACGGCGGCGAGATCAGCGCCCGGCCAAAACCAGGAGCGTATCCAAATTAGGGCCCTCTTTGTAAAATATAGGGGTCTATATGTAAATATATACGTAAACCTTTGGGGCCTGTCTGTAATAATTCCCCGCCGGCGACAAGACAGCCGCGGCGAGCTCTTGCTGCCGCCGGCGACTTTTGCTAGCCCCACCAGCCAACACCGCTCGCCGTCGAGCCTTGCCGTCGCCTCCTGATTCCTCGCTATCCTCGGCCTGCAACTTCCTCGCCGAGGGCTCTGCTCGCTCGGCTCCGGCCACCATCCCCTGGAGAGCCTCGCGCCTTCGACTTGAAAGGTGGCCGTCCCTCCCCTTACTCTACCCATGAATGCCATCGTCTCTCTCGCCGCTTTGAATCTGAGCCCGACTGGTGCCGGCAACAGATCACTGAGCTCCAGGTGCTCGACGCTTTGCCCACAAGGAGCTTTTAGAGGCGGGACCCCATGTCATTCCAGTAGGGAAATTCTCCGTTCTTGCAAATGCATCAGGCACAGCGAAGACATGGTGTCATGGTGCTTGTTTTTTTCGTACATATTCATCATCTTGTTCCTCGTCGCTGTGTACTCTGTTATTGCTTCTTCTCCACATCATGTCATGCGTCACTGATCTCTCTCCATTGACCACTGTTGATCTTCAATGGCCAGCTCTACGATCCTCTCGGCATCCACCGGCACGTCATTGTGCCTTGCGAAGGTGTCTCGGGCAAATCACTGACATGAACCTTCCTCCTCATCTCAGTAATCTCCGTTTCGCCTCCGTGCTCATCTGCACCAACCTCGGTAACCTCTGTTTCAAGCGCACGCGTCACCATGATGCCGCCGGAAATTGGATGCTAGCTAGCTAGGGCTCTCGCCGTTGTCGATGGCAGGGCCCGGCCGCAACGTCCTCTGGCTCCTTGACTGTCCACAGCCATCGATTTCTCAGCCCATTCTGGCACGTCCGAGGCCGACGTGGTCCTGGCCCGTTTCAGCGGCAAGCCGGCAACGCCGTCGTTGCTGGACGCCGGGAGCGGCACTGCCGCCGCGCCTCGCGGGAAAGAAGCTGCGACGCATGGTGGCATTGCTGCCGCGTCGGTCGTCGATTGAAGGCTGCGCTCCTCTCTTCGTCGCTTCCCTCGCGGCGGCGCGGCGCTCCGACGGTGGCGCTGGCCGCCGGACATCATGGCCAGGGGTGGACAGTATTTCGTTTACCGTCCACCCCCTGGGTACCTGAGAGCCGTCCAATAAACATCTAGTGGTCGAGATTAAACACCGGGACCCATTCCAAGCACTTGGATGCCTCTTCCGCAAGGAGCCGCGCGCTCCCGCCCCGCCGTGCCGCTTCACCCGGCCTCGCCGCCGCCCTCCGGCGAGCTCCAGAGTTCGGCGTGTGCACACAATAGCGCGTTGAGACGCTTCTCGTTTCCCCGTCCATGGCCGATCCGACGCCTTGATTCGCTGCCATGGGGCGAAAGAACTAGACGGGCAAGTACATTCCAGCTCTCCTGCTAGCAGGCCTCTGCTTCCCGTGATTCGTCTTCACTTTCTTTCGCAATAAACCGGCCACCCGGAATCCTGTCTCTCTGAGTTCATGATCGACGTCGAGGGCAGGGAGCGATCCACCAGGCTTCAACATGCGCTGTGCATTGCCTCTGCTTGGCATGTTTCTGACTTGCAAATTTGCAATCTGCGATGATGCATGATTTATTTTTTTTCCCCAAAAAAAATGTCTGAGTTCTGGATCAATAAGATCTTGAAAAACAATTTTGTTTCTGAAAGTTTTTTTTTCCCTAAGGCTGGGAGTTGGGACCAAATCTACCTGATAGAGTAGCATGTGGAAACGGGTGCCCTGAAATCATCTGAATGAATTAGAATAAAGTTAAATATGGAGGATCGCATGGCATTCATAATTATCAAGCATAAGTACATATGTTTATGTTTTCTCCTATCCTAAAGTCTGAAGCCTTTTTTTGTCTTTGAACTCTGAACTTCTGCATGGTTGCTACAGATTTGAGACTCTGTACTGGGAAATGAGCAGCCTCTGAAGTGAGAATGAAGAGCAATGGTAGTTCAAGAAAAGCAACGATGCCTCTGATGAGTGCTAATTTTTTGAGCTTTTGGCTGTATCGACACTTCAACTGAAATTTGGTCAATTAGTTTTTCTTTTTAAGAAAAGCAATGGTATCACACCTGCTGTACTGTTACTTAACTGAAATTTTGTCCCTGGTTGTCTGCTGCAATTTCTTCACACTCTTCTTACTTTGCTTTTGTGAAGACAAAGTCATCCTCTTGTTACACGATAGTCATGCTAGTTAAGCTTGTTGTACACGAGTTGTTTCATTCAAATTTAAATTGCCCTATTGATTATCTGAAATTTCGGCATCTGGCTTATATAGCCCATACATTTGCAGCATTTATGTGTGTTTTCTCTTACTACTTACTAGTTACTTCCATCAGGACATGAGATGCAATTCCGACCCATGTCTAACATCTTGAGCTACTATTTCATTGGTCTGAATAGAAACTTACACCATGAATATGGGTTGAGACTTTAGAGCAAACTGAATATGGATGTTGTCAATCGTCATCGCTTCAATCTAGTATCACTAGGATTTGTTCCGCATGCCACAGTAATCAGATTATCCTGTCCACAATTGGAGCAGCGTCAAGCAAGCCCATCCACTGCATGCAGAGGTCACGCGGAGGTCATTGTACGCTTTGTGTTTGTTTCTTGTTGCTTCTGGTTTTCATAGTTTTTTTTTCAATTTTCACCAATTTGTAAATGCTATATAAAGTTATTGACATGCCTAACAAACAAAAACCATTTTTAATAGGAAAAATTAAGGCATAGTTTATCTTAGCTTCTTACCTTTTTCTTGTGCCTGGTTTATCTCTTTTCCTTGAGATGATAGTGTCCTATGTCTTGGTAATTATTTGGCTTATTTATCTCCGCTAAAGGACATTTCTATGATGTGTGTGTAATTCTATTCAGTATCATTCAGGTCTTACATTCTTAAGCTGTCATGGTTGAGGTTGTAGGCAGCGCATTTCCCACGTAAAGCAGAATCTGCTCGTGGACAAAACAAAGGTTCAGAGTTCAAAACATTAGCACCCAACCATAACTGTTCAAAGGGGAAAGAGGTTCTGTTTCGAGCCTGTTGGAGCTCGAGCTGACAGCTGATGGCCTGTCTGCATGCAAATTATTCAGATTTTCTGCATACCTGACGAACCACCACCCACGTATAAACCAGCGTAGAATGACTTCCCAAACCATAGTGTCCAAATTCAATCTCTGTTTGCCGTTAGTTTATCGCCTGCAAACTTGAATTTCATAAAATTTGTTTGTAGTTTCTGAGTTTGGACCTAGGAATAAGACAGCTTGCAGCCCTGTCGATCTGGCAGAGCACCACCAAACCCGTTTGGAAAAACACTTGAATACTTTGAGAAATTTCGATATTTCACACCCAATTCGAATGCCTCACTACTCTTGACACTCATGTGAAAATCAGAGGGTAATAGGTTAAAGCGTGCTACCTTGTTGGAGGGCCACCCTACGTGTTTATATAGGCGCAAACAATGGCGCAATATTTACAGGATTGTAACAAACTGAGTCGACTAGGAGTTCTAGTTACGACAGAATATCTCTATCTCTATCTAAACAACATGTACAACAATATACTAGAACTCCCAGCCGATGCTTACTCTTGTTTGTTACAAATATGTGTTTACAAAACCAACACGTAGGATATCTAGATATCTTACTTCTAACAGCCTCCCTCGATCATAACCGGAAGAGGTTGAGATTGACTTTGAAATTCTCCAAAAGTTAAACTGAAAGGATTTAGTAAATCCATCTGCAACTTGATCTCCAGTAGGCACATAATCAATGTCAAGTAGCTTCTGTGAGACTCGATCTCACAAAGTGATAATCTACCTCGATATGTTTCGTCCTTGCATGAGAGATAGGATTGGCCGACAGATATTTGCCTCCCAAGTTATCACACCACAACTTAGCAGCTTTAGGACTATTAATACCAATTTCTATAAGTAGTGTTTGTACCCATATCAACTCTGCTGTAGCATTGGCTATAGCTTTATACTAAGATTCAATGCTAGACCTTGACACTGTAGGTTGCTTCCTTGCACTCCATGAGACAAGATTCAACCCTAGGAAGATAGCAAACCCACCTGTAGACTTTCTGTCATCTATATTGCCAGCCCAATCTACATCAAAGAAAGCACTGACAAGAGTAGAATCTGATATGTGAATATGCAGCCCCAACTTTGTACATTGCTTCATATATTTAAGAATTCTTTTGACTGCTGCCGAATGCAATGTAGTAGGAGCATGAAGAAATTGACAAACCTTGTTGACCGGAAAAGTAATGTCGGGTCTAGTTAAAGTGAGATACTGCAAAGCACCCACTATACTCATGTACTGTGTTATATCTTTTTCTCCTAATGGTGATCCTTCATGTAAAGATAATTTCTCACTGGTGGAAAAGGTGTACTGATCAGTTTGCAGTCAGACATCCCTACTTTTTTGAGTAAATCCGATGCATATTTATCTTGAGTTAGAACAATACCATCTCATACCTTGTTTACCTCAATCCCCAAAAAGTAATGTAGGTCACCCAAGTCCTTGAGTGCAAATTCTTCCTTGAGATCACTTAACAATGCTGCAGTTGCTTTGTGAGTGGAGCTTGCAACAATTATATCATCAACATATACAAGCACGAAAATAGTAACACTTCCCTTATTGTAAAAGAACAATGACATGTTAAGATTTGATGCTTGAAACCCAGGAGAAAGAAGTTTGGTACTCAAACGTGAATACCATGCTCTCGAAGCCTATTTCAACCCATAGAGTGCCTTGTCAAGTTTGCAAACATAGTTTTATTTTGTTGAATCTTCATATCCAGGAGGTTGTTGCATGTAGACTTCTTCCTCCAACACACCATGAAGGAATGCATTCTGTACATCGAGTTGACGTAGACTCCATCCTCGCGAGATAGCAATAGAAATTATTATACGAATGGTAGCATGTTTAACAACTGGATAGAAAGTATCATCATAATCTACCCCATACTGTTGTTTAAACCCTTTAGCTACTAAACAAGCTTTATACCTATCCAAACTACCATATGATTTTCTTTTAATTTTATACACCCATTTACATCCTATAATGTTTCTCCCTTTTTGTGGAGGAACATGGTGCCAAGTTTTATTTTTCATTAGAGCTAAATACTTTGTATCCATAGCATCTTTCCAATTAGCATCTCCTAAAGCTTCATCAAGATTATATGGTTCCCCAAAATAAGTAAAACAACCATATCTAATAGTGCCATCCATGTATACCTTTGGTTTCCTGATCCCTTGTTGGAGTATTGTTCTTGGGCGAGATGGTGCAGGATCCTTCCTCCAGAATCATCACCGGGACTTGTGCAGGTGAGGTAGGCAGCTCCACAGAACCAAGCGGCTCAGAACCCGACGGCGGTGTCACGGCAGTGGGAGCTGTCGACGAAGTGTCCTCCCATCCCGTGGTGCCGTGTGGCAGCGCGTCGGGGATAGCGGGCGCAGCTGGGGATGCCCAGCTGGTCGGAGGGCGCGTGGCCGCCTGTGAGTTGTTGCGGTGGGATGGGGATGGTGTGGCAGTCGACGACGGACCAGGGACGAATCCCGAGCAAGATTCGCTTCCAGGACCAGCCCCGTATCAACTCCAGGAGTAGCGCTACATACTGGATGCGCCAATGCATCCATATTGGATGTAATTTCTTCCTGATTTTGAGCAAAATTTTCTCTAGAAATTTGGTCAGCCGCATGGTCAATCAAATTGTTTACCCTATAATTAAACATGGCAGGGTTTAAAAGATGAGATGGGAGAAGCTGAATTTCATATCTCAAACGAGCACCAGCATTATCATGCAAGGAAGCGAACAGGAAAATATTTTTATCAAATGTAACATCTCTAGAAACATACACCCTTCCAGTAGACACGTCTAAGCACTTGAACCCTTTATGTAAGGCACTATAATCAAGGAAAACGCAATGTTTGGAACGGAATTTCAGTTTGTGAGAGTTGTATAGGTGAAGATTGGGCCAACACGCACAGCTAAAGATTCGTAGCACCGAGTAGTCGGGTTTCTGGTGAAACAAGTGCTCAAAGGGTGTATCTAGAGGAAGAACTTTGCTAGGGGTGCGATTGATCAAATTTGCGGCAGCTAGAAACGCCTCATTCTAAAATTTGAGAGGCATAGATGCATAAGCAAGCAATGAAAGCCCAACTTTCACTATGTGATGATGTTTCCGCTCAACCGAGCCATTTTGTTAGTGAGCATGCGAGCAAGATACAAGATGTGAGATGCCTATTTTGTTGAAGAAAGTATCCAATCTCTGATATTCCCCTCCCCAGTTAGTTTGGACAGCAAAAATTTTCTTATCAAAGAGTCATTCTACAAGACTTTGAAATTTATGAAACTTCTGAAAAATTTCAGATTTATACTTTATAAGATAAACCCATGTAAATTTGCTATAATCATCAATAAAACTCACATAATATTTCTTTCTGCTAACAGATTCAGGTGTAAGATCCCATACATCAGAAAAAACAAGCTCAAGAAGGGAACTAGATACCCTAGTAGATCTAGGATATAGGAGTTGATGAGCCTTAGCTTTCTGACAGGCATCACACACGAATTCATCTGTTGATTGACCTAAACAAGAAAGTTTATTTTTGCTAACAACCTGACGAATGATAGAAGATGAAGGATGGCCTAAGCGATATGCAGAGTGCGCTTGGTGGCGTCAAGGGTAGTCTTTTATTATGGATGTGGCAGGGAGGGGGTACAATCCTTTGTGGCAGCGTCCCTTATGCAGAGTGCTCCTGGTGGCCTTGTCCTTGATAACAAAAAAAATTAGAGTGAAATTTTATGAAGGCAGAGTTGTCAGCAGTTAATCTATAAACCGAGACAAGATTCTTTTTAGCTTGTGGAATGTAAAGAACATCATTTAGATGCAAATCTCGACTAGAGGTATTAACGGTAGATTGACTAATGTGGCTAATTGTCATACCTGAGCGGCTGGTGGTACGGATTTGATCACCACCAGCATACTTGTCCCTTATTGAGAGCTTCTCAAGCTCTCCTGTTATGTGGTCGGTGGTGCCTGTGTCCGTGTACCAATTAGTGTCGATATTGTAGGAGTTGGTGGCGGCTGCAACAAGCTTTTCATCTGGAACGAAGTCTTCTTCGAACCTGTGCCAGCACCTGGACGCAATGTGGCCCTTTTTTAAGCAGACCTAGCAGAGCGGTCTCTCATCGCTAGAGTTCGTGAAGCGCTTGCTGTAGCCTCCCTAGTTGCCTTGGCATCCACCAAATCAAGTGGTACGATCACCACGGGATGGCCGCGACCTCCACACTGGCCATGGCCACCACCGCCTCCTTGTTGCCTTCCACGACCTCCTCGACCAGCCATGTTTGCTAATCCTTGATGCCACTCACCTCCACCTCTGATGAGATCCAATCTGGTCTCAAAGTTCAGCATATGAGAGTAGAGATCCTCAAGTGAGATTGGTTCCACTCTTGCAACAAGAGTAGAAACCAGCGGCAGGAACTCCTCTTCTAACCCGATAAGGATGTGCTCGACCATCTCTTCATCTTGGAGTGGTCTTCCTGCTGCTCCCATCTTGTCGCCGTAGCCCTTCATCTTGGTGTAGTACTCGGTGACAATCATACTACCTTTTTTGGTAGTTGACAAAGCAAGGCGAAGGTTCACAGTCCGGGCTCGGGTCTGCGATCCAAATATGGCCTCGATGGAGCGCCATGCCTCTGCCGTTGTCTTGGATGTGGTGACTTGAATCTGTACCTCCTTACTAATGGATGAGGGGAGATAGCTAAGGATCTATTGGTCCTTCGCCTTCCACTCTTCAAAAGCCGGATTGGGGGTCTTCTTGCCTTCCTTGTCGACGATCTCCTCGACAGGCTGCTTGGTTGCTCCCATGAGGTGGCCCTCCAGGCGTGCGCCGCACATTGCAGCATGCACCTGGGCCTTCCACAAGGCATGATTCGTCCTAGTAAGCTTCTCAAAGATCGGATGCGCAACAAGGGTGCTGGAGGAGGCAGCAGCGCTGGTCGACATGATGAACGAGGCTTTTGGTGGATGGTTTAGGCTCTGATACTATGTGAAAATCAGAGGGCAATATGTTAAAGCGTGCTACCTGGTTGGAGGACTGCCCTACGTGTTTATATAGGCGCAAACAATGGCGCAAGATTTACAGGATTGTAACAAACTTGAGGAGTCGGTCAGGAGTTCTAATTACAACAGAATATCTCTATCTCTATCTAAACAACTTGTTGTATAACTCCCAGCCGATGCTTACTCTTGTTTATTACGTATATTTATTTACAAAACCAACACGTAGAATATACTCCCTCCGTATAGGAAAAGAAAGTCGTTTTGGACAAGGTTTGGGTCAAACATTGGGAATATAAATCATGAATAACTTTTAAGTTGTTGAGTTTGGAAATGTGAAAGCCATATAAATAGATTTGTCTTGAAAAATACTTTCATAAAAATATACATATATCACTTTTTGATAAATATTTTTATAAAAATAAGGAGTCAAAGTAATATTTTGGAGACCGTGTCGCTGTCCAAAACGACTTCCTTTTCCTATACGAAGGGAGTAATATCTTTACTTCTAACAACTCAATTCACGAGCCTTTCAAAATTGACACCGAGCGCATGAATTTCTTCGATTCCCCTCTTTTCCTTTTCATTTGGCCTGCTTTCATATCTGAGTTGACGAATATGCCCCTGGCCTGTTCATCCTGCCGTCACCGCTCGTTCTTCCTGCCGCCGTCGTCGCCGCTCGTGCTTGCCGTCGCCGGCACGCCGGCCGCCTTCTCTCGCTCACCTTGCAGCTCTCCTGCATCGCCATGTCGCAGGCGTCGTCCTCGGCTTGCGCTAGCGGCGATGTCCCCAAGGATGATGGCGCCTGGTCCCGCGGCGCCTGCTGCTGCCCGTCGGCGCCCGGCGGCGCGCGGGCGTGGTTCTTGGGGATGGCCACGAACGCCGGCGGCGAGTCGGTGGCGTTGGGAAGGTTCGATAGCGAGGACGGAATCGAGCACGCCTGCTTCAGCGGCGGCCCGCTCAGGTCCGGGTTGCCCGCGTACGCCGCCGCCGCCTGGGGCGGCGAACGGCCCGGCCTGCGGGATACATCAGCTGAATCAAAGACAGCAGCGTCGGGCACAAAGCCACTTGCTGTCATCTGTTTAAGCACCGTCTCAGCTTCTTCTGGATCTCCTAATTTGCAAACATGTTGATTAGCATAGAGTATGTCACAGCATCAGGAGTAAGACCCTCGTCAAGCAAAGAAAATATAGTGAACTCGCTCAGGCTCTATCCCATGTTGTCTCATTGTACGCAAGAACTTTTCTGCACGGTCAACGAGCTCCAACGCGCCGAGCCCGCCGATGGTGAGTCCTCCGGCGAGGTTGTTGCCGGCGAGCCCCAGCACGGCGAGGCTCGGCAGCCTGCAGAGCACGGCGGGGAGGCACCCAGAGCGCATTGCCCGAGAGGTTGAGGCCGATCGGGGAGCTGAAGCTCTCTCGGTAGCTCGGGGCCCTCCCCTCGCGGTCAGGGCTCTTGAGCAGCAGCTGCAGCGGGCGGCGGCCGCGGCGGCAGGAAGAACTTGCGGCTCTCCCCTCTGCCTGCCTGTCATCGATTCAGGATAAGGCCAGGGGCATATTCGTGAACTGAGGTATGACAACAGGCTGAGATGAAAAAGAAAAGAGTGGAATTGAAGAAAATATGAGAGAGTGCCTTGTATTGAAGGAATTCGTGTGCTCGCGAATTGAGTGTCAAGAGCAGTGAGGCGCTCGAATTGGGTGTGAAATTTCTCCAATACTTCAGATCACGGTGCAGCCGCCTTCTTTCTCCCAGCAACCACCGTCCTCCGGGTCATTTGTGCAGTCCGACACGGACGCAGGCCGTTGGAGCCCCGACGCCTGCGCTTTGCATCGTCCCGGCCGGGGTGCCTCGCGCGCTGAGTCAGAAGACACGCCGCCGTGCTGCTGCTGCTGCGCCAAGCTGGCGTTCCGGGAGCGCCGCCGCCGCGCGGTGCCGCCGGGAAGCTGAGATGCCTGGTGCAGCGGAGCCGGTGCGTCGGCCGAAGGGCGCCCGGTCCTCTTCCTCGCTTCCCTCGCCGCTTCCGGGAGGTCCGGCGGGTGGCGCTGTCCACGACCAGGGGAGGACGGTATTTCATTTACCGTCCACCCCCTGTGTAGCTCAGAGCCGTTCGATCTATTTCCGGTGGTCGGGATCGATCAGAGGGGACGCCGTAGAGCGCTTGGATGCCTCCTTTGTGAGAACGCGGCGTTGCTCCGCCTCCGACGCCCCGACGGCCTCGCCGCCGCCCGCCGCGCTCTAGTGCATGGTGATCTCGCCGTCGTCGAGGGAAGGATCCGGCCGCAACGCCCTCTTGCTCCTTGAGCGTCCATAACCAACTTCTCAGCTCATTCTGGCACGTCCGAGGCCGACGTGGTCCTGGCAAGCCGGCAACGCCGGCGCGCTGCGAACAGCGCACACGCCGCCGATGCCGTGGTTGCTGGCCGGGAGCAGCGCTTCCGCCGCGCCTCGCGGGAAAGAAGCTGCGACGCATGGTGCCGGTGCTGCCGCGTCGGTCGTCGATTGAAGGCTACGCTCCTCTCTCCGTCGCTTCCATCGCGGCGGCGCGGCGCCCCGACGGTGGCGCTGGCCGCCGGACAGGTTGGATCTCAGGGAAAGGCATCACGCAAGACCAACGTGTTGAGCAATGGAATCATGCAGCTTGAAGTCTTAACTGCAAAACGATCCGCAGATCCTATTCCTATGTTCGTCGCAGATCTTGTATCAACAAGGAAAACTGGCCTGATCCTGTTTGCTTCCACTGAAGAGCACAGCGGGAGCCATCTTTTATCTACTTTTCCTCAGTTCTATATCTCCCGAGGACCATAGGAACATCTAGCTTTTGATGTTTCTACAAGGAATCGTCATCGATTACGCCCTCAAACCTGTACTGATACTGAATCGTTCAAAAGCAGGTTCAGTTGCTCAGCTGGTGAGGTCATGTAGCACGATATGACTGAGTAGTGAGTACTGTATTTTTAACTTGTACGCCTGTATGACCGAGATTGATACCTGAAGCAGGTGTTGCTCTCTGCTGTGTGCAATTCGTCAGGTTGAAAATAATATGGTGATGATTGCCCATCTGTGGCGAGATCACTGATATAGCGATAGAAGGTGGGACTAACAGAAGTGTCAAGTATGCTTGGTCAGGTTGCACTAAAATTCGTGACAAGTATCAGATCAAGGCAAAAGGAAGATAAAAAAAAACATAGACCAGAAGGCCAAGAAAAGCAAGCCAGAGTCAGGATCTGAACAATAGAACCATCTCTATCACTTATACCAGGTGAAGGATAACTGAAAACAAAAACCACCAGCACAACAGTACAGTACCAATGTCAATCTCCAAGGACCTTGCTCCAGCTCAAGAGATATAATTACAAATTTGGTTGAAAGTACTTTGAGGAGCCAAAGACAAGCAAAAAAAAAAAACATGCACTATGGAGAGAATCTCGATGATGCTGCCACAGCTGTGGGCAATAACCATACCTCTCCTCTCCTTAATTTTCTCGGTCCTGTCAATTTTTCCAATTTGGCTGAGCTTGAGAATTCCACTGACTGATATTCAGGCTGTGGGAATCAATAAGTGTAGACTCTACTTGGAGGAGGTGTCTACAGAGCTGCTGCTAGTTGCTAGGGAGGATAGCCCAGAAGCATAAGCAGCTCACGAGATTAAGGAAAATTTATTCATGGATGACAACAATAGAAACTGGGACATTCTGGATTCGAACATCAGGAACTTAAATGTTGAATTTATGTGCAGTACAGTTAGGGCAAAAGTTGAGGAAAGCTATTACAACATCTTCTGTCTTCAAGAAAAAAAAATGGAGGTTATCAATTGTTTGCACTTTGCAGTCTCGGTTTCTTCACTACAACTCAGCAGCCACATGGACTCTCAACACTGTTTATGGATCTTGCAAGGGGGGAGGAAAGAGATAATTTTCTTAACTGGCTAAATGATCTGCATATTTAGAATGAGGAAAGTCATCTCTTTTTTAGAGACTTCAATTTCTACAGGTCACAGGAGGACAGAAATAAAGAAACATGCGTGACATATGCATCTTCATTCTTCAATGAGGTCATTAGCAATCTAGAATTACAAGAAATTTCTCCCAAGGGTCGACAATTCACCTGGAGTAATATGCAAGAATACCCTCTACACTCTACTGCAACTACTTGGGACAACATCTGGCAACACTTTCAATATTTGCCAAAGATGAAAACATCTCAGTTGCTGAATTTTTGCAAGGCAGTACAATCCAAAGACACTTTCATACTCCATTGAAAGAAGCATCATAAACTAAGCTACAGGTTTTACAAATGATGATCCAGCAGCTACAGGAGCAACCAACCAAGCTGATGACTGGCGTTATAGCTGGGGATCTAACACATAATCATCTAGGGAATTCTATGCTCTGCTTTTCAAATCCATTTCACCATCACAACCTGTCAGTTGGATCTGGAAATCTAAGTGCTGTAACAAGTTCAAAGTTTTCTCTTGGCTAAATACAAGAAAAATTATAAGAAGGAAGAAGTGTAGAATCAACAGTAATGGTTATATATAACTGTGTTCTATGCAGCTTTTCATCTGTTCAATGAGTATTACTACACCAAGGGCACTGAGCCAAGAAGAAAAGGAGAGCTCTGAAACAGCTCTCATCCTATGTAATTGCAGAGAGGATTCCTGGGCCGTGCACAGCCTTTTGTCATTGGAATAAATAAGTACATACCATTGTAGGGGTTGGACTGTTTTCGCTAAAAAAAAATCAAGTATTTCTTATGCAACTTGGAAGAGAATAAAGACGGTAAATATTTGAACATCCTCAATTAAACACAGTATACAAGAGCCACATAGACAATAGAGTTTGGTGACTACAATATCCATACAAGCTGCAGATCACATAGAAGGATGGTACAACCAAAGATGCAATCACAATTTGCTGGATGGCACGCCAACACCGGAGGTCCGAACCTTCTTTTCGACAAGCTTGGAGAGGTCCTTCACTTCCTCCTTGGGAATATGGCGAGGGTGACTTAACCAAAGGCCTCCATCAACCACCAGGGTAGTCCCATTTACATATTTGCCTGCAAACCAGATTATTAAATACGTCAAATGGCTGAGTTTTTCAGGTGAATTTAAACCATTTCACTGATCTATTGTTTCCTTCAGCTGCACGATTACACCTAAACCAGCAAAAAAAACACAGTAGCTAACTAATTTATTAGCTCTGTGGACAAGCTCTTGGGTATGACCTTATCCCTTAGGTAAGTGGTGCAAAGCACTTATTGAAATTCTGAGAATATTTGACTTCTGATAATCCGGTTAGAAAACATGCAGACAGAACCAACCTGCATCAGAAGCAAGGTAGAGCGCAGCCATTGCTATGTCCTGCTTCTCCCCAAACTTGAACAGTGGCATCATTTCTCGAAGTCCCTTGCTCATTTCCTCAGGTGCAAGCTTTCTCAGTCCCGGGGTGCCTTGAATTGGTCCAGGTGCAATCCCGTTGACTCTAATGTCATAATCTGTTCCCCATTCCAGAGCCAATGATCTTGTGATGCTATCAACACCTGCCTTTACAACCCAATCCGTCAGGACAAATCTGCTTATTCCAATTATTTTACCTTAAGGAGTGTTTCAGAGAAGATCCAGGTACCTTAGCAGCAGAGACATGAATTTGGTACCAAGTCGCAGTGTAATGCAGTGTTGCACTTATGTTAATGATTAGGCCACCATTGGATGGGCCTTTTCCTGGCCCACCCCTTTTCAGATACTTGAGGGCTTCATAGCACATTGTATATGTACCCACAGTGTCAATGTCAAGAACTGCAGAGACAAATTTTGGTCAATACGAACTTCTCTGAAACAGTTAATAATAAGCGAAGTACAATAAACAAGTTCCTGATCTAGCATAGAATTTATTGATCTAGAAGCCTAGCACAAATGCACAATCGACCAAACCAAGATTCTGTGTATTGCTGACAATGTGCGAACGACTGGAACAGAGAGCTTCACTGAATGAACACAAGAGCACGCTTTGATGAAGTACCGGTTCGGAATCCCTTGGGTGTCAAATCCTCCGGGGAAGCAAGGAAGTTGCCGGCTGCACCATTGACAAGAATGTCAAGCTTGCCAAAATGCTCAACTGTCGCCGCAAGCACTTTGGCCGCATCCTCCTCCTTGCGGACATCTCCATCAAAACCAACAGCCTGCACATCACACCATTTGAATGACTAAAGAGTGACAGCAGTTTATGTCTTGATCGCAAAAGAACCATGGTACAAGTTTAGCACATTAAAATCATGACAGGGAGCATATGAATTTTGTTTCACAAGCAAGAGACTCTGAAAACATATATGCTGCTTGCACGGAAGCGTTCCTACACCGAGACCCTTCCTAGACAACGCTGTGCATTGGATTCGAAGAACTTCCACCAATTTCATTTCCAGCACAAGACGATGCGACTAGCAAATTAACATCCATAGCTGCTAGTACCATTACAAGCAAAAGACCGTGTTTTTCCCAGCAAACAACGACAGAAATCACCCAGACATTAGCACCCGGAAACCAAGAACAGTATAAGTGGAAGCTAGGGTGGTAGAAAGTCGATTGGGGACGCACCCGGAGGCCCTGGGACCGGAGAGCGGCGACGGCCTTGTCGAGGACCTCGCGGCGGCGGCCCATGATGGCGACCTGCGCGCCATGGCGCGCGAGCTGGGCGGCAATCTCGAAGCAGATGCCGGATCCACCGCCTGTGACTAGCGCCGCCTTCCCCTTGAGCACGTCTGCCCGGAATGGTGACTCCATCCCCTCGGCTCAGATCTTGCGCGCGCCGGCCTCGCGGTTCCGGAGGCGTCTGGGGCGCGATTGGGGAAGGGGACCGAAGGAGTTGGCGGCTGCGGCCGGCCTCTGTCCGTTTTGTTTATAGTTTGTAGTACTCCACCACAGTCCACACAGCCGCACCACGGCACCGCGACAACGATGGCGTTTACCTTCTCCCTCGTGTTTGCCAAGAGGGCACTGCACTGGTCATCGCATAGGTGCGCAAGCAGGTAGTAGTAGAAAAATTCGAGGGAGAAGATCACAGCAAGGTCTGTCAGTCAGAAGAAGCAGCCCAGACAAAGGTTCAAACATTCACAGGGTCAAGCCGCAACGAAAGGCCCCGGAAGAAGCCTGAAAGGCTTTCTTTCAACTCCTGGTAGTAAACTATTTGCAAGGAGTTGCAACACGAGGGATATGCAAGTTGTTCAATCTTCAATATAACACTCCACAGACAATCTGAACAAAGATTTGGAAGATAGCATGCAAACATTTGGAGATAAACACTTCGTGGTTGGGAGGCCATAACAATCTCATCAATTTCTAATGCGATTTGGAATACATCAACAGTAAATGTTTGAACTTTGCTCAGCTGAACAGACTCTGGTCAGCTGACATAATCAAACTGAGAACAATACTGGTGAGTGGTGACAACAATATGGACATATTCTACACAGAACACACCGAAGAGCTACATAAACAAAGATGCCATCATAATTTGCTGGATGGCACGCCAACACCAGAGGTCCTGACCTTCCTCTCGACAACCTTAGAGAGCGCCTTCACTTCCTCTTTGGGAATATGGCGAGGTCGACTCAACCAAAGGCCTCCATCAACAACAATTGTAGCCCCATTGACATATTTTCCTGCATATCAGATTGTACCATACATCAAATGGCTGATTTTTTCTCCTCGCGAAAAGAAAAATGGCTAAGTCTTCAGGTGAGGCTAAACCTTTTTTTAACAAGGTGAGGCTGAAACCTGCTACTGAGTAACTTACTGAGAAACACATAATAACCATGGGGGTTTAAACTGACTACTTAAGAGACATGCATGAACATAACCAGCAAAAACCACAATAACAAAGCATATTAAGCGTGCACATAACAACCACTTCCAGATACCCTTCAGATAAGCGGATGCTAAGTACTAAATGAAACTCTGTGTACAGTTGAACCTGTTGATAATCTGGTTAGAAAACAGTGAAGAACACAACCCACCTGCATCAGAACCCAGATAGAGTGCGGCCATCGCTATGTCCCATTTCTCCCCAAGCTTAAATAATGGTGTCATTTCTCGACGCCCCTTGCTCATTTCCTCAGGTGCAAGCTTCCTCATTCCTGGAGTGTCTTGAATTGGCCCTGGTGCAATTCCATTGACTCTAATGTCATAATCTGTTCCCCATTCCAGAGCCAACGATCTGGTGATACTATCCACACCTGCCTATAGAAGCCGACCATCAGGAGAAATCTACATATTTCATCCCTTTTCTCTTACGGAGCAGTTCAGAGAAAGTCCAAGTACCTTAGCAGCAGAGACATGAATTTGGTACCAAGCTGCAGTGTAGTGCAGTGTGGCACTTATGTTAATGATGAGACCACCAGAGGATGGCCCTCTCCCTGGTCCGCCCTTTTTGAGATACTTCATGGCTTCATAACACATTGTGTATGTACCCACAGTGTCAATGTCAAGAACTGCAGCAAGAAAATGTTGTCAATACTAACTTCTCTGAGACAGTAGAATAATGAGCACGAAGTACAGTAATAAACATCTTAATAACACATAAGTTTTTGGGGTAACAGGCTAGCACAATTAGGCAAACTAGTAAGATCCAGCTTATTGATGGCAATGTACGCAAATTTGGAACAAAGAGCATCATCAAATCAGGGCGCGTTATGATGAAGTACCGGTTCGGAATCCCTTGGGCTTCAAATCCTCCGGGGAAGCAAGGAAGTTGCCCGCTGCACCGTTGACAAGAATGTCCAGCTTGCCGAAGTGCTCAACTGTTGCCGCAAGCACTCTGGCAGCATCTTCCTGCTTGCGGACATCTCCATCGAAACCAACAGCCTGCACGCCATGGCAATCTTGAATTACCAAATAGTTTACTACATCGAATTTTATATGATGAGTTAGTGCCACACGCATACTGAATTCCAAGTGTACACCCCTGGCTGCCTGCCTGCACAGACGCGTTCCTACATCGCAGGCACTTACAATATTAAACTGATGCGCATTTACAATGTTCAGCGAATGTTTCCTCCACGCAATACTACTCAACCATTCACAAACTCCCTTCCTACTTGCTAGGCAGCAAAGTAGCAAATTTTCCACCAACTAACGAGTAGCGAGTTAGCGACCAGAAGGATCTTGCACAGCGCCGTGCGTTGGGCTCCCAGACTAAACCAATGCATTTGGGTTCGATGAAGGAGATTGGGCTAACGGTACCGAGCACAAAGCAGGAATCTTTAAGCGAAACGCCGTACGGGAGAGCAAGAACACAAGCGCGGTAGTGGTAGGCCGAGCGGGAAGGGAGAGTCGCGTACCCTGAGGCCCTCGGACCGGAGCGCGGCGACGGCCTTGTCGAGGACCTCGCGGCGGCGGCCCATGAGGGCGACCTGTGCGCCGTGGCGCGCGAGCTGGGCGGCGACCTCGAAGCCGATGCCGGAGCCCCCGCCCGTGACCAACGCCGCCTTGCCCCTCAGCACGTCCGGCCGGAACGGCGACTCCATCTCGCGCCCGGGTCTTTGCCCGCGACGCGGATGGGGAGGACGGTGTGGTGGCCTGGTAGGAAGGACCCAAGGAGCACTTGGCACTGGTTGGTACCAGATCGCGTGGCGTGGCCTTGTCTTGGACACGCAAGAAGGTGTTGATTCGTGGTGGATGGACGCGCGATGCCGTACATACATGGTTGAAATTTATTCGATTTTTTTGGCTAGGACAGATTTGATACGGAAAAAAAACAGTGATTCGTCA
Source organism: Setaria italica (assembly GCF_000263155.2). Taxonomy (NCBI): domain Eukaryota; kingdom Viridiplantae; phylum Streptophyta; class Magnoliopsida; order Poales; family Poaceae; genus Setaria; species Setaria italica. Next base: position 29,799,793 of record NC_028456.1, on the reverse strand, counting down.
AACTACATGATTAAAACATGGTTGAAGCTGATTTGATTTTTTGATCAAGACAGTTTGATACCGAGAAAAAGCAGTGATTCGTCAACTACATGATTTAAAACCAGACAGATTTGATACGAGAAAAAAAAACAGTGATTCGCCAACTTGGTCAGAAATGAGCGAAAATACAAAAAGATTCCGTTGCCGGGAATCGAACCCGGGTCTCCTGGGTGAAAGCCAGATATCCTAACCGCTGGACGACAACGGATTTGTTGGTGTTCTGTGCTTATATAGGTAGTACACTGAAAAAATCTGCGTCACACTTGACCTTAGAATTAACACGGTTGCTTAAGCAGCTGTTTTGTCAGTAACCTAGCCCACACAAGCCATACACTCAATTTCTTTGATAATTACACCATACTTAACTTTATGCCCTTACCAGCAGCAGAGGTGGCCCTAGTATTTACGCGATCATTTTTATTGGACATGCATCCCGTCCGTCCGTCCATCCATCGCAACGAGGATGACGATGACGATGACGAACGAGGCCGACGATGACGAACGAGGCCGTGCGGCCCGCTGGGCGACGCAGGCAGGAGGCGCATAGCAGCATCCCAACGCAGCGAATGGGCCCTTACCGGGCGCGCCACCACGCGTGCGCGGATGCATGCATGGCCTGATAAGCCCAAGTGCCCCGGGCGCATCGCGCGAGTTCCTTTTCAGTTGCGGCGTCTCTTTCGTTCGCTAGGCCGAGACAGGCCAACACCTGCTGAGCGCGGCCGGGGCCGGCCTAGGCGAGCGCGACGGGAGTCGTCGTCGTCTCGTCTCGCATCAACGGAGATCCGACTCGACGGGCGCGGACGATCCAGCACAGCAGCCGCCGCCACGTCGCCGGCTGATCACTCTCTCCTGCATGCCTCCACCAGCCGCGTCCTTCTCGCCCAGCGGGGCCGGCCACCGACGTGCCATGATTAGCCTGCAGCCGCCGCGACGCCGCCCGCCGGGGATATGCCGGAATATGCCCGCTCGATCGGTCGCTGCTACACCACCACCACCACGAGCTACACCTACAAGAGTTTTGGTTCAAAACCGAAAAATATTTGGGGATTTTAATCTCTCTCTCTCGTCTGCATACGTAGGCGTGACACGGGTGCTGATGATTTCATGCCGCCATGCGAGCGAGGCGCCAAGGTCCCGAATGTCTCATTGATGATCCTCTTGAGCCACATATGCATGTGTACGCACCCTACTACCGTCTAGTTCTGTGCTGCGAAACTGAAACGGAGGCAAATTGCCAACCACCGAGAAAGAGCATATGTGCCACGTGGATTTCCTTCCAGAAATTGCCGACCACCGAGAAGAACATATACGCCACGTGCTGATAGATGATTGGATTTCTTGAAAACGTTTCTTTCTTCGCTTAGTTCAATTATACGCGGTAAGTTTGATACACTTTTCAAGTGTTTGCCACCCTCTCACAACTACGTACTCTCCTTTAAAAATAAAAGATAACAATTATGCTTTACAATGGAATCATAATGGTAAATGGAATCATAATGGTATACCAGGGGCCCGTGTCGCTCCTCTCGGGGCGACTCGGGCGGACGCTTGAATCCCAGCGCTGCCACCCCTCCCTCCATCCAAATCCCTCAACGTCGCCTGAGCAGCTTGATGTAAGCCTGTCGGTTACAAGGAAGGTGGCGGCGAGGCCTTCTTCCCTCGAGCTGATGGTGCCGCGTGCCTCACCGGCCAGCCAATGGCCTCGCCGGCCACCAAACCGGAACAAGCCTATTGGGGCTAGATCCGTGGTCCTCCCGACCTGATCTATCCCCTGTGGGGACGGATCTAGTGGCTAGAGGCTGGGGGACGTGCAGTGGCGCGTAGGCTCTTGTGGCTACCATGGCTTGGCTGCACGACACGACGGCCGCGCGGTGGTGGCCCGCCGCGGGGCGAGCGGCGGCCGGGCGTGGAGCGAGCAGCGGCTGGTCACGGGTGAGGAGGTGGCGCAATGGCAGCCGGTGCGGCGGATGTGAGGAGGACGCAACTGTGGGAGAGGAGGCCATGTGGGGAGCCGACAGCTACTGTGATGGTGGCCGCTTGTTGAGGCGTGGCGGTAGTGGACGCATCCGCGCGTGGTGGGCACGGAAGCGTCGGAGGAGGCCATGCTTTGGTGCGGCAAAGGAGGCCATTTGTGTTGGTAGTGGCGCGAGGAGGTCGTCTGGCTGCGGCCGGTGTGACACGACGTGAGGAGGTTCAGCAGCGCCAGCAAGGACATGTGGCTGGAGGCCATGCAAGCGAGGAGGTGAGGCGGTCCTAAGGCCACGAGGCCATAGTGGTGCCGCGGTAGTGCAGTGGCCACTCGCGTGGTGCCGCGGCGAGGAGGATCTACACCGATGGTGGGGTGGCATTGTTGTCGACGTACGACTGTGTGTGAGGCGAGATGTGCACAAACACTGACGAAAGCCTTAATCGGTTTAACCGATTACAACGACGGTGACGCCTTTGGGCGTCGTTCCCCTCCTTGGAGGCGTTGTCTTTGTGTTTTTGCATACCCCCTCCTCTGATCGACGTTTGATATGTTTCACCAAGGTGATGAGCCATTGTCTCTAGAAGCTTTGTGTCTACGCACGTGGTGCAGATGTGATTCCAGCGGCGGCAAGGTGGAGGTGAAGTGATTGGAGTAGCTTGGTGGCACCATGTCACCCCCAGCGGCAAAGCGAGTCCGGATCCTTGGAGTGGAGTCCAGTGGCGGAAGTGGCGAGGCTCCCGTTCACTTTAAGGTGATGTGTCCGAGGAGTGGTGTGCGGCGGTGGATGTGGCGAGACCCCCCGTTCGAGTTGCCTTGGAGGGCCAGGATCCGGTGCGGTGTTTTGTCATTTGGTGTGTACGGTGCAGCAACGGTGCTTCGGCGTTGGGTCCTTCATAGCGGTGGTCTTTTCGGCGTGGTGCAGTGTGCTCCTCTATTGTCTTCTGCCGACGCAAGGCCGTGGATTGGGAGATCGACGACCGTGTGTGTGTGATCTAAGAATGACGGCGTTATGGTGGAGTCACTGGTAGCTACACGACTTGCAGCGAACTGCGGCGGCCAGTCCTTGCGTGGCAGCGGCTGGTTCAGCATGGGACATCGTCGAGGATGACGGCGCTGGCGGTGAGGGCTACTTGTCGGCTTTTCTCCTAGGTTGTGGTGGTGCGGCATGGTGGTCGGTGCTCAGGCGTTAGCATTCTGCGGCTTGTGTCGATATCTCAATCCGACCGACCCCATAGTTTGTTTTATTTTGAGTTGAGTTTGGCGCTATCCACTAGGAGTCACTTGGTGGCTCTGTTGTTGTACCCAGTCTGGACTTATTCTTCTTTCCTGGTTCGTTTAAAAAAAATAATGGTATACCAGCCTGAAATTATGATAGTAGGTGCAGTCGAGTATAATACTATTCAAGGCGCAATGTGTGTACGGTGTACCATACGCTCGCCGGCTCGAGCGAGAAAGCGCAACTAACTAATTTGGTTGAAGCCGCAACGCACATATTTGGCAACCGCGCCGTACGGTGTGTAGCTGTATTTGCATCATTGTATGCATCCCGTTTCGCCGACAAATAAGATTGTCTCCAACTCTCCATGTGATGTGACGTGAATTGATTCGAAAACCCACCGATACTTGCACCATGCATGCATGATATATAACATAAGTAAAAGATTCATGTTTCTCCCTCCATAAGTCTTGTCAAGCAAAATTTACCAATTTTATAGGAAAATACACCAACATTTATAATATCAAATTACTTTCATTAAATCAAGCATGGAGTATGTTGTGATAGTGTATTTATTTCACATTGAATATGTAAACACATACACTCAGTCAAAGTTAAATAAATTTCACTTAACACAAAACTAAACTCTTTTATGATTTATAAACTAGAGCGAGCTAGCAGCTGATTTTGACAGCACAAAGTTTGTCAATTCGCAAAAAAAAAGGTTAGAAACTCCAAGGGAGCACGTAACACCTTGGCCGTACATGTACATCCAAACAATGCGACTTTTTTGCTTACTTTGACGATTAATTCCATGATCAAGCGAAGTCAACATATGTTTAGTGCTGCACTATTTTATATTTGGCTCTCATGCTTGAGAACCTAGCTTAACAATGTGTCGCACCCTCTCCCCTTTTTGTGGGATCCACAGCTCCCATCTTTTACATCGTGCATAGTTGACCTACACCCAGTGCGCTAGATTAAGAAGATCTGTAGTGGTAATCTTAGTACTGTCTCTACTTACGATAGAATTTAAAAAACGTTCCTAAGACTCGAACTTTGGTTAACATGGGCCATAATCAAATAACAGCATCCATCAGCCACGTACGCATCCGTACATCCGTTCTATGAAATTCAACCAGGTAGTACACGTACTCAACGTATAGGAGGAAACAAAAACAAAATTATTAAAAACCTCTCAAGTAATTAAGGAATTTTGTTCCGACTTCCGTGCCCAATGAAGAGCTAATCATGGAGGACAGATTGGAACCAATGGATATAATAAATTAACTCCAATAATGCTCACTAGCTGAAGAACCTAATTGGTGATGCAGACATGCAGTGCATGTAAGCGACCAGAAATTGTAGTTTTCTATGAGCGCATAATTCAAAATTCTTCCTGCAGATGCTCCTGTTAACATTCAGAAATGAACGTCCCTAACGCAATTCATCTTGTAGAATATGCCTCACTAATTGATTGCCTCACCAAACTGTTTTTTCTTTTATTTTCCTTTTTTTTTCATTATGCTTGACGTCCTGGCGCTCAAGATGGATCACTTGGACGATTTTTCAAACATCGAGCTCGTACTAAATTTTGTCTACGTCACGCGTGCATCCCTACTATGTTATTAAGATGGCGTTTGGTGTCCTTTGCTTATTTTAGCACGTGTCATATCGAATGTTTAGATACTAATTAGGAATATTAAACGTAGACTATTTACAAAACCCATTGCACGTATGGAGGCTAAACGGCGAGACAAATCTATTAAGCCTAATTAATCTATCATTAGTAAATGTTTACTGTAGCAACACATTGTCAAATCATGGACTAATTAGGCTTAATAGATTCATCTCACCGTTTAACCTCCACTTATATAATGGGTTTTGTAAATAGTCTATGTTTAATACTTCTAATTAGTATCTAAACAGTTGATGTGACGGGTGCTAAAAATAAAAATAAGTAAGAGTAACCAAACCAGGCCTAAAAGAGAAGGGGAGTCGGATATATCATTCAGCCTTGGATATGACAAGCAAACTAATCATCACACTTTTTGAAAAAAGAAAAAACGGCGGACGTACAGAAGCTCCGACCACATGTATTACTAGAGGAGTTCTATCAAGGTTGACTAATCATCATATTTTGGAGCATTGCAAGGGGTTAACAGTAACGCTAGCTACCTAGTTGTCAAATTAGGTCAGGATCAGTGCACTTCCTTCTCACAGTCTCACTCAAAGTGCTCCCTACTTTCTTGTTCTCGGCATTATTATTGCTTGTGGGACACGTGCAGGGTGTTTTCTAGCTAGGAATTATCAACAAAAAGAGGTAAAAAATGCAGTTTAACAGCATAAAATAACTTACCATTATCTAGCTAACTGAATAGTCTCCTCTTCTTCCCTCTTTCTTTCTTTGCTGTAAATAACTCCATTTTTATTCATATATTATAACCCACTGTTTCCTAAATTAAATTTTACAAGTTCAAACTCCAAAAGCACCCACGCGTTTCGCTTTGCTTCTAGATAAAAAAGAGATATTTTAAGTGTGTTGAGCTACCTGCACCGATAAGTCAAGTCTAAAAGGCTAATACATAGTATTTCGACCGAGAAGAAAAAGACGGTGTCGCCACCAAGAACAAGTTTCCTTTTCTTATCTTTTGCTCGATGTAACTTGACCAATATGGAGCTGGACAGCTTGCAACCCCACACACTCACAGAAAAGAAAAAAAGTGAGTTGGATGATAGAGAGAGGGGGGAAACTGCCAGTATGAGAGGAAGAATGATAATCCTATCAAGTATCAGCCCGCCAAGGAAGCATATATGGTGGTGGAGCATGCATCACACCACCTGCAGAGAATAACATCCACTAACGCTCCCATGCATCATCGATCTCACTGGTTCACAGAGAACCATCAGCTTATCCATGACCTGCTGCGCCCTCCGGGACTCTTGGCCATGCCTTTCAGGTGCTCTTACTGTAGTGCCATGAGCCCATGACTCCTTTTTCAAATCATAGGAGGGCTTTCTGTCAAGAGAAAAAAAAAATCATAGGAGGGCAGAAGGGTCATTTTCTGCAAGTTCATGTGGATAAAATTACATGCACCAACATACCTGCAACCTACCTGGTGATGTGTACGCTGATGAGCCAGTTCCGTTTGAGCCGTGACGCAGGCGCAGTGGCTGCACCTGCACTAGCCGTCGCGCTCACCGTCAGTCAGAACTAACCTTGCTGCTTGTCTGACGCACATCTTGGCATATTCAGAACTAACCTGAAAAACAAGAAATGTCAGGGCTTGCAAACGTGAAGCATGTAAGGCATATAAAACTATTTCTGGTTTGTGCATATTGATTCGTGACTTTTCATGTGGCCGTGAATCAATTGCATTATTGCAATCGTAAAGAAAACAATATTTTGATTTTTCAGCGGCGAGAAAAGGTCACAGGGAATTAGTTCCCCGGGCATAATTCCCCTGCATTATTACTTGAACAAAATCATCGCATTCCATTCCAATTCCCTTGCATAATTGCAGGGCTTTTGTTCTTAAGAATATATGGCAAAAACACAACAAGATTCCTACAAGCCTATCTACCAGCATGTTTCGCTGCTGGACACCAGCCAAGGCTTTCAGATGTAGGCCTCTCGGAGGGACCAGCTGTGGCAGATGTAACAGTATCCGAAATTGTCCATTTTTTGTAATGTTATTTGGCACATTAACTACTGATAGAGCTCTCTAGAAAAGGACGCATATGGATGGGGGAAGTTTGAATTAGGTATGTGAAAAACGCTCTCTTGTATAGATGCATTGCATAGCAAATGGGTAGCCACAAGATGCATCTGGTGGCGGTTACACGATTTGATTAATCTTTCTCTCATTATTTTTATGAAAAAAGAACAGTGTAAATACAATAAAGATAAACTAAAATAAACTGGCTCAGGTTGTAGATCATTGAACTTTAAAAATGGCGTCCCACTAACTGACTATTGGTTAGTGCTGGTAGTCTAGATGACTAGAACTCCAGATACTATAGAAAAATCCCGGCACATATAAAAACCAACAATGTCAAACCACAAATTTTAGATATTCCAAGTTGCAAGTGAGCAAACAGGTACCAAGTACCATACCATACTACTAGCAGACAAGATGAACTGAAATGAAATACTAGTTTAACAGAGAAGGTGACAAATCTGGATCCCAAGATCACCAAATGAACATGAACTGATTAATTAAGTAGTTCATGAAGCAGAATCAATGCCAGTAAGACGGTAATATTTTTCTTTAGATGACTAAGACAGTAACTTTCCATGTCATTATGCCAACATTAGCATCCTCAGCAGTTTTTACGGTCCGGTCTACACTCTACAGGCTACAGCCATAAAGCACTAGCAGCCACCCAGTCAGGCAAGAAGATGCAAGAGCCAAGAAGCACAAAACTTCTTTGCTCTCTCCTCCCTCCCTCCCTAGTCCCTAGTCCCTCCTTTCCTATCATCTTCTTCCTCAGTTCTTCTCCTTGTCTGTAATTAGCGGCAAAGTTGCAATCATTCTTATCCAAAGGCAGGAGGTTTTTGTCATTTATTTCTAGACCGAATTGTATTTCGAAAAAAAAATTCTAGACCAAATTCGTGGGGGCGTCCCACCTGCCATATCTCCTTGTAGTGCCCAGGCACCTGCTGCTCCTGGAAGTATTTCTTGCCTTCTTTCGCTCCGAACGGGTGGGTACTGCTGCTGCTTCTTCTTCCTCCTGTCTCCACCTGACCACCTCAACCTTCCTCCGACCTCCTCGCGCGGCTCTTTTGCTTCGCCTGTTCGGGGCGGTCTTGGCGCCCGCGGCGTCAAAATTCGATTTTTGTTGAGGTCTTCGGGACAAAGGTTGGTTTTTTGGTCGGGATTATTCGTGGCTACAGGAACCTGTGGCCTATTTCTGCATAGTGATTTCGGTCTGTGCTGTGAGTTTGCTGTGATTTCTCGCCGCTTCGCTGTGGGACGGAACATTTTCGTTTCTTGCAAACACCAAAGTGGTGGAAACAGTTCTTCAGGAAGCAGAGAGCTGCTTGGTGGGGAGATTTGGTTGGAAGGCTTGGTGCTTGCTCCAATCTTTCTTTGATGAAAGAATTGAATGCACTGATGCTGGTGACGAGATCCGAGTCTGAATATCGAGTGTGAGATAGGAGTCTCAATACGGTGTTCGTAGGACAAAAATTTTCGTTCGAGGAACTGTCGCTGAGGGGAAAAGAGGTCGATGGCGTCGCTGTCAGAAAGTGAGGTGACAAATAGGGGGAGCATGTGGGAACTAGATCAAAACCTTGATCAACCCATGGATGAGGAGGCAGGCAGGCTGAAGAATATGTACAGAGAGAAGGTCTGGCATTTCTCCTTTTCAGTGTGTTTCATGTTGGTTTTGTTTTTTTGATGCCAAGAGTTGAATTTTACCTGAATACTTGCAGTAGATGTAAGATTAGTGTCTGCATGTGACAATCCATTTCACTGTGCAGACCGTTCTCTGAACACATCTAGATTCTAGAATAAATGCGCCACTTCAGCATAGGTTCTACATTTTTACTGCATGAACAATTAAATTGCCATTTGTTGAGCATGACTGAAGAAACTTGGTATGACTCCTGGGATCATGTTACCATTTTCCTAACTAAGGACCTTTTGTTTTACTCAAGTCTTTGGTTCATTCTACCCTAATGAAATCACTACCAGAAGAATCTTTGGTCCGAAAGAAGAATGCTAGTTTGTGATTTAAGTAAACAGATTTCTAAATCAAGAATTTCTGTTGACTGTTGTTTCCTTTCGTGCAGAAGTTCTCATCAGTTTTGTTAATACGGCTGGCATTTCAGAGCCTTGGGGTGGTCTTTGGTGACCTGGGCACATCGCCTTTATATGTGTTCTATAATATCTTTCCTCGTGGAGTAGATGACGATGAGGATGTTATTGGAGCTCTTTCCTTGATTATTTACACCCTCACTCTCATTCCTCTTCTGAAGTATGTTTTTGTTGTCTTGAGGGCAAATGACAACGGTCAAGGTACTTATCCTCACAACGTGTAACCAAGTTTTTGTTTAAAAGCAAATGCCTAACCAACCCCTTGTATGGTCTGATAAGCGCCTTAGAAAAATGAAAGACTAACAGCAATACTTCTCTAAACACATAATTGTACATATTAGAAAATTGTACGCACCATCGGACACTGCTTGAATTTATTAGAAGATTACCTTTCTATTCTGGAGAGATTCCAGAAGTTTCTGCTAAATTGCATTCTTCTGATGACCTCAGATCATTTTAATTTGCTCAATGCTGGAGATATCACTAGATTTCATAATTTGTAAGGTAACAACTTCTCGCACTTTCTTGCAGGTGGTACATTTGCTCTTTATTCCCTATTATGCCGTCATGCAAAGATCAACACCATTCCTAATCAACACAGGACTGATGAGGAATTGACGACATATAGTCGGCAGACCTACGAGGAGAATTCAGTTGCAGCAAAAATAAAGAGATGGCTAGAGGCACATGCATATAAGAGAAACATTCTTCTTATTCTTGTTCTCATTGGTACTTGTACAGCAATTGGAGATGGAATCCTTACTCCTGCTATATCTGGTAGACATCATCACTTTTTGTGAGCAATGCTAAGCACACATTGTTTTGAGTAAATCTGATGGTTTGCGTTTCCTGTAGTTCTTTCTGCATCAGGTGGCATAAAAGTTCAGAATCAGAACATGAGTACTGGTATGTTTTTGCCATTTTATATTATTTGAATCTCTGTATTGCAACTTTGATTGTCAATGACAAATACTGTAAGCAAACAAAAGTTTTTTCTTGCTGCAAAGGTCGAAGGAAATTAGTGTAACACTTATCTGTTTTTGTTGATTTACGTATCCCAATCTCATTACTACATCCATCCTTTTTGGTTTTACTACAATGATTCCAATATCTGAATCTATCCTTTACATAATTTGATATAGTAAAACTGTTTCATATTTGCTTTCCTCTGCATCTTGCAGATGTTGTTGTGCTTGTTGCAGTGGTCATCTTGATTGGGTTATTTAGCATGCAGCACTATGGCACAGATAAAGTGGGATGGCTCTTTGCACCGATAGTTCTTCTCTGGTTCATCCTAATCGGAAGTGTCGGAGCTGTGAACATACACAAGTATAATAACTCCGTGTTAAAAGCATACAACCCAGTATATGTATACCGGTTTTTCAGACGGAGATGGAACTCTGACATATGGACCTCTCTGGGAGGAGTCATGCTTAGCATCACAGGTCAGAGTCAGATCACTGTAGTTTTTTCTTTTAAGCAATAGAGTTCACCTTTCATCAACCTCTATCAAATCCATTGCAACATGAAGCATTATTATTTTTTGATTCAGGAACTGAAGCATTATTTGCTGATCTCTGCCACTTTCCTGTATTGGCAATTCAGGTAAAATGCTTTCAGTATCGAGTAGCCATATGCATATGTAATTACATGTTTACTAAAGTGAAGATATCTGTTTGCAGATTGCTTTCACCTTGATTGTGTTCCCATGCCTTCTACTGGCATACACAGGGCAGGCTGCCTACATTATTTCCCACAAACAACATGTGGCCGACGCCTTTTATCTGTCCATTCCAGGTCCCCCTCATCTATAACATCTTACCATTCTGTTCACTACTAATTTCAAGACACAGCTGTCAGTGTGCCACCATATGATGTCTGCTAGGTGCACAGTATGTAGCATAGTGCACAATACATTATTGATAGTGTGTACTGTCACTGTGCACTATTACTTTTTGTAATTTGGTGCTCATACTGATACCTTTGATCATTGCAGATGCCATATACTGGCCAGCCTTTGTCATAGCAACTGCTGCAGCAATCGTTGCAAGCCAAGCCACCATATCTGCAACCTACTCAATAATAAAGCAAGCTCTTGCACTAGGCTGTTTTCCCCGCGTGAAGATAGTCCACACCTCGAAGAAATTCCTTGGGCAGATTTACATCCCTGACATCAATTGGGTCCTTCTGGTTCTTTGCATTGCTGTCACTGCCGGATTCAAGAACCAAAGCCAGATAGGAAACGCATATGGTAAGGTTTCCTCTGAAAACCAAAGACATTCAGTATGAGAACAGTTGGAACTGAATTTTCATGATATGACCTGCACTTTAATACTGCATACTACATCAGACAACACTTAACTGTCACATTCATACTGAATGTACAGGCACCGCCGTGGTTATAGTTATGCTAGTTACAACATTCCTCATGGTGCCGATAATGCTGCTGGTGTGGAAGAGCCACTGGGTCCTGGTCATCACCTTCATCGTGCTCTCGCTCATGGTGGAGGTCCCCTACTTCGTGGCCTGCATACTCAAGATCGACCAGGGCGGCTGGGTCCCGCTCGTCATCGCGACGGCCTTCTTCCTCATCATGTACGTGTGGCACTTCTGCACCGTGAAGCGTTACGAGTTCGAGATGCACAGCAAGGTGTCCATGGCCTGGATCCTTGGCCTCGGTCCGAGCCTCGGCCTGGTCAGGGTCCCGGGGATAGGCTTCGTGTACACGGAGCTGGCCAGCGGCGTCCCCCACATCTTCTCCCACTTCATCACCAACCTGCCTGCGATCCACTCGGTGGTTGTCTTCGTCTGCGTCAAGTACCTGCCGGTGTACACGGTGCCGACGGAGGAGAGGTTCCTGGTGAGGAGGATCGGGCCCAAGAGCTACCACATGTTCCGGTGCGTGGCGAGGTACGGGTACAAGGACCTGCACAAGAGGGACGAGGACTTCGAGAAGATGCTCTTCGACTGCGTCCTCTTATTCGTCCGGCTGGAGAGCATGATGGAGGGCTACTCCGACTCGGACGAGTTCAGCGTGCCGGAGCGGGGGGGTGCCGGCGCGCTGATGAGCGGCGGCGCGAGCGCGTTCCTGGGCGAGAAGACCTGCAGCACCATGTGCTCCAACGGCGAGCTGAGCTTCTCGTCGCAGGACTCGATCGTGCCCGCGCAGTCGCCGCGGCCGCCGCTCAGCAGGGGGATGACGGACAGCGGCCTGCTGACGACGAGGTTGTCGGCGGGGCAGGCGAGCACGGTGGGCGACGAGCTTGAGTTCCTGAACCGGTGTAAGGACGCCGGCGTGGTGCACATTCTGGGGAACACCATCGTGCGCGCGCGGCGGGACTCCGGGATCGTGAAGAAGCTCGCCGTCGACTACATGTACGCCTTCATGAGGAGGATGTGCAGGGAGAACAGCGTGCTCTTCAACGTGCCCCATGAGAGCCTGCTCAATGTCGGTCAGATTTACTACATCTGAGAGATTAACTTCTTCTTCCCTTCCGTGTTCGAATCTTGTTCTTGGTTCCTGGATATGTACATTCTCTTGTACAGAATAAGACAATGGATTAGAAAACAATTTCCCCACTTCTCTTCCTGTTCATGTACAGCTCCAGCTGAGAGTGCACAAATCGTTTGGGGCACGCGCGGCGTACGTTCCTCCTCCGTCGAATTAAACACCCGGGTTTTCACGCGTGCTATGCGAATTGTTGGCCGCGCCGGTCGTCGTCCGCGCGGCGGCGGCGCCGCCGGCTTGTCCGACGCCTGGCGGACGGCCAGATGTCAAACGGCAGGGGGGCCGGCGGAGAAGGGTTCTGCAGCGGTACATAGAAGACCACGATGATGGTGGGGGAGCGGGCGACTCACTTGCACCACCGCTAGATGATCTCCGGCGAATCCATGTCGCCGGCGGCCTCGACGGCGGGCGGCGGACGGGCCACGAGACACAGAACCGAGTATGGCAGGTAGAAATCCGATTTAAGTTAGGGGTTTTTATGAAAATATTTGGATCGCTATAAATAGTCACGATCCCTTGTTAGAGGGTTATTTATAAATAATCGGTTCGTGATATTAATCACGATCCAAATTAGGAAGTTTTGTGAAAATAGTAGGAATTGGTATGAAAATAGAAGGAAGTCTGGCCAAGAAGTTTAAAAATGTAGGTTTGGCTGTAAGATTGTTGGTTCATTTGGTGGCAACGAAGACAAGTTGTACATGGGGAAGAAACTCAGAGTCCAGCCAGAGCAGCCATGTCAATTGCGGCGATCACAACAAATTATGCTTTAGCGCCCAAGATATCGACTGTGGTCAACAATTCTTGGAAGAATCCGGTGGACGAATTCCTTATGATTAATGTAGATGGATCCTTTGAAAAAATTACGGGGTGGGAAGTATTGGCGCGCGGTCATACGAGATGCCTCGAGCGGCTTCATCACAGCTTCGTATAGCTATATCTCTCACGTGCTAGACGCAGCTGTGGCGGAAGCTTCAGCTTTGAGAGACAAACTATTATTGGCCAGCAGATTGGTTCCAATCGGGTGCAAATCCAAGCTGATGGTACGGAGGTGGTTGATACAATGCTAGGTGGAGGTTTCTCAACTACGGCTTCGGCGGCAATATACGACGAATGTTGTCGGCTTTGGACGGACTTTGCCGCAATTTCTATTAGCCACTGTAATAGGGAGAGTAATTCAGTAACTCATGAGCTGACTAGGCAAGCCATGTTAAGAAAAAAGTTCATGTGTTTGGATAGATGATCCCCTGCATCTATTCGCCAATTTCTTGTAAATGATGTAACTATTCTCGAATCAATAAAGCTTGCCGAATGGCTTAACCTCGAAAAAAAAAACGCGATCCAATTCAATTCAGGAGGCTTAGTGAAAATACACAGGGGCTTTATGTAAATAATTGGATCGCGATTATTAGTCACGATCCAATTCAGGGGGTTTTATGAAAACGATTCTCCGCCTCGCCGCTTCCCCTCCTGCCGCCGCCGGTCGGCGTCGATGGCGAGCTCGCCGGGGCCTCTGGCGCCCGTTGAAATCTTTCATCAACTTCGGCGGAGGACGCCGGCACCGTGGCGCGCGAGCACACCGCCGACAGGAGGCTACGTTAGTCAGGCGCCACCGCCGCGGCCGGCGCCAGAGCTTGTGGCTCCCGCCTCCGTCCGCCGCCGCCTCCCATTGGGTATATGTCTCCGTCGATCCGGTTTGTCAGTATCTCTTCCGTCGATCCCTCTTCGCGAAATTTTGTTCGCTCAGCTGCAGGACGGAGGGAGAAGATAACGTGTTGCCGCGCCGCAGTCGGGCCACACGATTCTTTTCTATCACGCGCGGCAGCGGGAGACGGCGTGCACCGGCCCCGTCGCACAAGCAGGCCGTCGGTTCAAGAAGATTGCCGCCGCGCGCATGTCGAATTTGGCCGCCGGCAATAGTTTCTGGAACGGCGACGCCGTCCGGCCCCGCGCCGCGACGGTGAGTCAGGGCGGTTGCGACCGGCACGCCTGCGCCTGCCCCGCGACGCGCGCACCCCTTCGACTTCGCTGCGACTGCTCCGGCCATGCGGCATCGCGCTATCGCCGCTATGCCGAGCCGAAGGCAAACCGCCCTGGCAGCCAACGCCGCTCGTTCTTGTGCCGGCCGTGCCCGTCGTGCTCAGCACGTCACACCGTCACCGACCGCCGCCGAGCTCGCTGCGGGCTTTCGCGCGGCACCTCTCCGCCGCTGCCACAGCTTCGCCCCGGCGCTACACCACCCGGTACCACGCCCGGATTCGCCGATTCGCTGACTAGTAAGCGTGGTGCTTGAGGGGAGCAGAAGCACGATCACCACCGCTACGTCTACATCATCTCCAATTCATAAGGATTCATGGATGGTTCAAGCTGTGGTCAGACTTTTTTTTTTTCTTTCACTAATTTCTTCATTGGCTCGATGTAGGGATCATGTTTATTAGGCTAAGTATCCGTGTGGATAAGTACTCATGCATGTTTAGATTAACATTTGGCACCAGATCTTCCTTAGCCACTAGATCCTCATCCCATAGCTTAATCGGGTTTTATGCCTCTGATTAGTCTCGGATCACTTGGTTTATGCAAGTTTTTATGTGCCACCGGTTCTTATTCAGATAGGTTTTTATGCAAGTTTATGTGGCATTATCTCTAGTTAGTTAGGACTAATCATGTTTTAATTGATTTTTCGAATCTGGTTAAACCCTAAGTGGCGAGTTAGACCTAGATTAGATGGATTCGTGCCTAAATTAGAACAACAGAACTAATTGAGCCTAATTTCATTTTCATGTTGAGCAATTAGGGCCTAGGGTTTATTGTTTCATCAAATTAGAGTCAAAATTGAGCAATTCGTAAGTTTTCATGTGAATGAGAGTAAATTTGACCATATTTGCGTGTCTCCCATATCTTTTAAGTTTTTTATAATGAGATCGTAGCTCCATAATTGTCTTGAGTATTTTCGTTCCAAGTCTAAAAGAAATCTAACTAATGGTCTTAGTACATCTTCTTTTTTATGATACGTTCCATTCTCCCATTCAAAATATGGCTTAAACAACAATGCCACAATTTTGATGAGGTCTCATTGTTTTGCTTACACTTGTTCGAATTATCACAAATAGTCATCACAAAGATTATCATATATAGAGAACATATAAAGCAGTCCTTGCAAAGTAGCAAGACATTATTAGAAATATAATTAAAAGTGATGGTACGTTTATGTTATTAATAAACTCATAAATATGTTCAGAATCATCTAATATGGAACACAGAAATGAGGTTTCTCTTTAGGCTAGCTAGAAACATAAGGTACATCATCAAGCTGGAGATTGAAACCACTAGCTAATTCTATTGAGAAGTTCCTGACGCCTTAGACTTTAACTTTATTCATCAATGACTCTAAGATTTCGCTCCCCTTTCTTATGATTCTCATGGAATAGCCTTAAGTAATGTGTATAGTTGCACCTGAGAGTCAATCCACCAGGTATTAGGGAAAAAATTGCTAAGGAAGACTCATTAATAATGAAAAAACAACATTACCTTTTTTTATGCAGCCAGTCATTAAAGCTCCTCTTCTACACCATCACAGTAGCTAATGAGATCAGCAATGCTCTAGGGCTCCTTCTGAGTGTTGTAGTTCATCCTAAAAAAGAAGTGGTTGCAAAATAAAGGTAATGATGTTGTTTCATATTTATGAGTTCTGTTTAGCAAAATTTCTTCTAATAGCTGGTGGATCGACTTGGGTGCAACCGTGCGCATAGCTTGTGGGTATTCGTGAGAACTATAAGGGCCTGTTTGGCTCCATGGTGTTAAAGTTTAACACCCGTCACATTGAATGTTTGGATGCTAATTAGGAGTATTAAACATAGACTAATTACAAAACTAATTGCACAGATGGAGTGTAATTCGTGAGACGAATCTATTAAGCCTAATTAGTCCATGATTTGACAATGTGGTGCTACAGTAACCATTTGCTAATGATGGATTAATTAGGCTTAATAGATTCGTCACGCGAATTAGCACAGGGTTCTGCAATTAGTTTTATAATTAGCTCATGTTTAGTTCTCCTAATTAGCATCCGAACATCCGATGTGACACTGTTAAAGTTTAGCACCTCGTATCCAAACACCCCCTAAGAATGGGGAGCAAAGTCTTAGTGTCGCTAATGAGTAAAGTTGAAGTCGAAGACGTCACGAGCTTCTCATTAGAATTAGCTAGTGGCTTCAATCTTTAGCTTAGTGATGTACGTTATGTTTTCTGATTTAAAGAGAAACCTTATTTATGTTTCTACATTAGATGATTCTAGGCACATTTGTGAGTTTGTCAATAAATGCATCATTAAGTTTCATTATAAAGTGTAAGCGAAATGATAGAGGTCTCATCGAAATTGTGTCATGGTCATTTAGGATATATTTCAAAGGAGACAATGAAACGTCTCATCAGAGAAGAGATGCTCAAATCGTCTTCCCTTCCGAGTTCTCAAATCCTTGTTCTTGGTTCCCGGATATATGTAAATTGTCGTGTACAGAAAACAGATTGAAAACAATGAGTTCTTGTTCATGTACTGCTCCAGCTGTGAGTGTCACGGCAGGCTTAAACCACAGTTGCAGGAGCGATGCCACCGTGCCGCCCGTTGCAAAGCCGGCGGCGCGCAGCTGGGGTTGCGTTTCTACCGAAAAATAGATGCTGTGGACTGACGCCTGAGAGAGGCTGTTGCCGCCCGTGTGGCGAGTATGACGCACCCCTGGCAATGGCGTCTGGAACGACGACCGACGCCGACATGCCGTGGTCGGCGTTCGGGACGACACGACCTGCGGCGAAACTCTCTTCTGTTGGGGAACGCGCACTCGCGTAGCAAATGCTCCGTCGAATTAGATATCCGGGCCTTGACGCGTGCTCGGCGACTTGTTCGCCGCGCCGATCGTCCTCCAGCATGCCGCCGCCGCCTCGTCCGACGCATGGCAGACGCCCTCTCGCCCAGATGTCAAATGGTAGGGGGATCGGCGGAGAAGATCCCGATGATGGTAGGTCGGGGAGAGCGGGCAACCGGCGCCTCAGCACCGCTAGCGGATCTCCGGCAAATCCACGGCGCCTGCGGCCTCGACGGCGGTCGACGGACTTGAGGTACAGAACGGATTTGAGGTAGGGGGTTTTATGGAAGTATTTGTCAGTAGTTGCGATCCGGGGGTATATGTAAATAACCGTGCGATCCAAATTGGGGAGTTTTCAAAGTAGTAAGGGTTCTTATATAAATAATCGGAACGCTATCATTAATCGTGATCCAATTTAGGAAGCTTAGTGAAAATACTCAGGGATCTTTTTGTAAATAGTTGGATCACTATTATTAGTCGCGATCCAAGCCTCGCCGTTGAAATGTTTCACCAGCTTGTCGCTCTCCTCTTCTCGACGCTGCGCCTCGTTCGCCGCCTCCTCCCCACTGGATCAATGCTGCCGTCGATCCGGTTTCTCAGCATCTCTTCCGTCGGTTTCCTATTCGCGAAGTTTTGTTTCAACAGCGGCGGGACGGACGGAGGAGTTGCAGCACTCGGTGCCGCAGTCGTCGGTGTCGCCGTGCCGTCCAAACGTCGCGCGCGCCCTGGTTACTCTGGGCGTCGGTAGAATTTTTTTTATGAGAGCGCATGTACAATTTGGCCGCCGGCCGGCGCCGTCTGCGCCTGCACCTGAACTTGAACCGCGCCACGCGGGCCGCGTCGCGTCCTTTTCTTATTGATCTGTGTGTTGTTTCCTTTTGGTTTTGGGGGTAAAAGATTGCTTTTTGTACACTATGGATGAAGAAAGTTTCATACTATTTGGATGATTATGCTTCTCGCGGCTATTCACTTTCTCCGAGTAATTGGATCCACTAGTTTTTATGAATATCTATGCTCTAGCTATTGATAAAATTGTGCACATGTTCTTTCATGCCATCTTTTGTCCAAACTCGCAGCTTCACGTTACTTCAGGTTTACTAACAGTTGGTGAAATCATACCAGTGTCAGGAAAGAAACGAGTGTTGATATCATTGTCGGATAAAACAGACTTGGCTTACCTTGGCAATGGTCTTCAGGGCTTGGGGTAAGCAGCCTGCAGTGTGCCACTTGTTTCCTGAATTTGTCACTAAGGGTCTTGGTACTGTATGGACCTAAATCCACCATGGTCCATGGATAAATTTGTACCTGCAGATGATGTATAGTAAAAACAAATGGATGCAAACACAAGGAGAAACATGTAACTCGGCAATGAAGAATCTTATTGATATTTTATATAGGTACTCCATCGTCTCCAGTGGTGGAACCGCATCCAACCTGGAAGCTGCAGGAGTCAATGAAACAAAATTTGAAGACATCACAAATTTTCCTGAAATGGTACAAAGGCCTGCAAAATGCTGTTAGTGATAACAAGCATAATTCTTTTCGAACGTTCACATATTGTCTGGTTACTTCAGCTGATGGAAGAGTGAAAACATTGCATCCAAGTATGCACGGTGGTATTCTAGCTCGGAGAAACCAGGAGCATCACTTGAAGGCACTAAAGGATCATGGAATTGGTAAGTTATATTAGTCTGGTGTTTAAAATGCATGCGACTTATTTTTTATTGTTACGGACTCAATCTTTCTACCAACTTTGTTGGTCACTGCACTAAAAAAAACTTATTTTCTGGAGCACAGGGACATTTGGTGTAGTAGTGGTGAATTTGTATCCTTTCTATGATAGAGTCACCTCTGGTACCATTTCTTTTGATGATGGCATTGAAAATATTGATATTGGTGGGCCTACAATGATCAGAGCTGCAGCCTGCAGCCAAGGTAAATTACTATTTTTTTTTTGTCTCTTGACACTATGTACAGAGTAACTCTTACCGTTACCACGGAACTGCAATTTATGCATACATTTGCAACATAAATGGTTTCATACTTTAACTATGGAAATTTCTGTTAATTTGTTGCTCTTGGTGTGACTGAACCATAAGGATGTTCTTGTTGTGGTGGATGAAAGTGTAATTGTGGGAATAAAATCAATCTATTCCATAGCAATGTGACTGTATACATATGGAGGCCGGGGTGGCTCTAAGCCAACCGCACAGGCGTACATGCCTAAAATCAAGGGCTGACTACTATAATCATACATACTATAATTACAATAGTCTAACAGTGGATCATAACGATTATCCTGCTTTACTTGAGTACCTTAAAAGAAATAAAGAGGACAAGCAGTTCCGCAGGATGTTGGCATGGAAAGCTTTCCAGCATGTTGCCTCTTACGATGCTGCGGTGTCTGAATGGTTGTGGAAGCAATCCCAGAAAGGTAACGCTTCAGTAACAGACTGAATGATGTACTGTTTATATGGCTATTAACCGCACGCGTGTTATGTTTTTGTAGGAGAGATGTTTCCTCCAAGCTTTACTGTGCCACTGGAACTGAAGTCTACACTTCGGTATGGCGAAAATCCTCACCAGAATTCTGCCTTCTATGTTGACAAGGGCCTTTATCTAGCAGGTGCTGGTGGCATTGCAACTGCTATTCAACACCATGGAAAGGTGAGATTGTTGGTCAGTAACTTCAGTTATTCAAGTAGTGAAGCAATTGGTGAATTTGTGGAATTGAATAAGAGGAAGGCTAATACAGAGCCTGACTAGCATAATTCGCAAGTCATACATCTAAGTTTAACCCTGCGAAGTTACATATGAGTAATTGTAACTTGCTTCTCCTACGCTTTAGAGTACCCTGTTGTGCAGCATAACCTGTATTCTACATATCTTGAAGAGCTTTGAATACTGAATATTCCTTTACAGGAAATGTCTTGCAACAACTACTTGGACGCGGACGCGGCATGGAATTGTGTCTCGGAGTTTGATAGCCCAACTTGTGTAGTGGTGAAGCACACAAATCCGTGTGGAGTTGCTTCCCGGCAGGATATCCTTGAAGCTTACAGGTTAGCTGTGAGGGCAGATCCCGTTAGTGCATATGGTGGGATAATTGCGTTCAACACGACAGTTGATGAGGTATTCAGAACTCTGCTGCTTCCTCCCTTACCAGTCTCTTCCATCATAGGCCACTTCTAGTCATATCCTGCAATACGTTCAGGAACTTGCCAAGGAAATCCGTGAATTCAGAAGCCCTACAGATGGCGAGATGCGGATGTTCTACGAGATAGTGATCGCGCCCGGGTACACAGAGAAGGGCCTTGAGGTTCTCCAAGGCAAGTCCAAGATGCTGAGAATACTCGAGGCGAAGAGGAGCAGTAAAGGGATGCTTTGGCTCAGGCAGGTCAGTGGTGGGGGGTTGGCTCAGGAGTCCGATGATCTAACCCCTGAAGACATCATCTTTGAGACAAAGTCTGAGAGGGTCCCCAAGAGAATGAGCTCTCTGATGCCAGGTTCGCCTGGCTTTGCGCGAAGCATGTTAAGAGCAACGCCATTGTTATAGCCAAGGTTCGTATGTTCTTCTGATCTTCTCAGCTACTGCCGTTAAATGACTGAACTTATTAACGATGGGCTTGATGCTATCGCTGCAGAACAACTGCATGTTGGGAATGGGTAGTGGCCAGCCGAACAGGCGAGAGAGCCTTAGGATCGCCTTCAGGAAGGCGGGAGAAGAGGCTAAGGGAGCTGCGTTGGCAAGTGACGCCTTCTTCCCCTTCGGTAAGAAACAGCGGTATCTCTTTTCTCCACTCACTCTGGGCTAGCTCGTCTTGCTTTGGCAAGTGACATGGCCATCGATTTCTGCAGCTTGGAACGACGCCGTCGAGGAGGCGTGCGAGATCGGCATCGGGATCATCGCTCAGCCGGGCGGCAGCAAGAAGGACAAGGACGCCGTCGCGTGCTGCAACAAGTACGGCGTGTCGCTCGTCTTCGCGACGAGGGAAGGAACTGATGCCAGTGTCAGGCACTTCAAGCACTGAGCTCGATCGGAATTCCGGAATAAGGGTGTGCAAGCTTTGATTTTGGAGGCTGCCGGTTGTAGAGCGGCTTGCTTCAGATGAGTAGCTTTTGTACGAGATAAGTTTTGCAATCACTCGAGCTGCATTAGCTGCTTGTCCCAAGGTTAAAGTTTTGCAATCTCACAGTCCGACCGCCGAAGAGTCGGATCAGTGGAAATTTGAAGATTTTGTGAGGTCCGGATGAGACGGATATGTTGTTACGGAACCGACAGCTCCGGCGCCAAACGTTCAGACTGCTAGTGATGGCGTTGGCGTTCTTATCATTGTCACGATCGTTCCCGTTCTCTTCCCGCTTGACGGCTTGCCAAAAGCTCGAGCAGACCAGGACGTGGTTCTTCGCCGCCGCCGTCACTGCTCAGCAGTGGGGCCGGCGGGGAGTGGCCCAGGTAGCCATCCTTGGACCTGTTCGGCTGGACTTATAAGTCGGCTGAAAACTGAAACGGCTGATTTGCCGACTAATAAGCTGAAGCGAACAGAGCGCTCGTCGCCCCGTCTTCTTGAGGCCCACAGCTACCAGCTCCTGGCCGTTGCGAACCATCCGTCCGACAATTTCGAAAGGCCCAACCGACGACGGCGTCGAGTGGGCACTCCCGGCGACCTCGACGGCGCCCCGCGTCGCCGTCTGCACCTGCGGCCTCCGTCGGATTAAAAGTCCGGTCTTTCACGAGTGCTTTTGCGACTTGGCCGCACCAATCATCTACGCACGGACGCACGGCGGACGGACAGCCAGAGGTCAGTCAAATGAGGGGGGCCCGGTGAAGAAGGTTCCGGCGGCGGAGCATGGAATAGCAAGATGATGCTCGGGGTAGGGGGGAGCGGGCAACCCTCCTGCACCGCCGCTAGCGGATGGATCTCCGGCAAATCCACGTCGCCTGCGGCCTCGACGGCGGACGGGGCCAGGAGATGTCCAGAACAGAGGATGGCAGGTACAAATTCGATTTAAGTTAGGGGGTTTTCTGAAAGTATTTGGATCACGATTAACAGTCGTGATCCATTTTATGGAGTTATTTGTAAATAATCGGATCGCGATTGATAATCGTGATCCAATTTAAGTTTAAGGTTATTGTAAATAATCGGAACACGGTTATTAATGGCGATCCAAAGTAGGAGGTTTTATGAAAATAGTAGGGTTTTATATGTAAATATTTGGATCGCGACTATTAATGGCGATCCATTTTAGGGGTCTTAGTGAAATTAATCAGGGGTCCTTTTGTTCATAGTTTCAGGGGGTTTTATGGAAACTACTCTCGCCGCTTCCCCTCCTGCCGCCGGCGGCCGGCGTCGATGGCGAGCCAGCCGGGGGTTCTGCCGACCCTTGAAATCTTTCACCTGCGCGCCGCTGAGCCTCGTTCGCCGCCTCCTCCCCACTGGATCAATGCCGCCGTCGAGTGGGCCCGCGTCGGCTCCCGGCTACCTCGGCGGCGCTCCGCGTGGCCGTCTTCACCTGCGACGCTGTCGCCGCCTCCACAGCCGCGGCCACCGGTGCGCAAGCCGCCTCCTCCGTCCCAACTCTACACACCAATCCAAGCCGCGGCTACATCTCTGCCTCCCGGGTCCCTCGCGCGCCGCCGCCTCCCCGCCGCGAAACCATGGCGGGGCAAGGAAGGGCGCCCTGCTCGGCTCGGAGCGCCGTAACAAAAGGCTGCAGCCTAGCGTTGCAGGTTTTGGCGCCGTCTGAATCCTCGGTGCAGGGATGCAGGGAGGCTATCGAGATGCGTCTGACCCTGACGAGTAGGCCTCGTTTGGTGAGCTAGTGAGCTTGCAGGGAACGTTTCTGCTTCAGGCTTCAGCTGCACAAGCGTATCACTCATTATTGTCAATTCTCCCAAGCCACGACGATGTGGGATTTTCTGAATGTGTAAAATTCAGATAGAAAGAGGTTGGCAACTTTAGATGAGCACCTGTAGCACTTTGCTTACTGCCAAGAAACGTGTGATCCATCCTTTTCCACGTTTCAGCCTCGCTGCTTCAGATGAGAGCAGACATTTTTGTGTTTGGTGAGCTGCTGCCCAGTGCCCACAAGGAACCTTTATCCTTCACCCGCATGTGCTGATGCCCGTACCGTTGCTTTCAATTGTTCCAAGCTAAATTCCTGCGTGATTTACGCCTTACAACTGACGATTATGGTTTGTGGAAATCCATCTCCGAATGCTGAGTTTCAGGTAGCAAGGGAGTGGGATCCATCGTTTTCCACGCTTGAGCATGTGGGGAAAGTGGGGTCTAATGACCCCGCTCAAGTCGACATCTGTTCATCTCCCTCGATTAGCCATGCCACTAATAAAGCTGGGAGCTACAGAGAAACGGTTTCCTCCATAGTACATTCATGTTGCTATCTGCCATTGTGATGCTCCCTCTCTTTCTGATTGACTTCTCTGCCCTTCAGAGTCTCAGGGACCCTTGCTACCTCACTCAGTCTGAATTAGTGGATGTGACACGATTCACGGACCCCAGGTTAGCTTAATCTGCTTGGTTGTTGCTCATCCCATCTGCCTCTGCCAAACTTGTAACTGCGACTTTTATATCAGTCTGGAATGGTCGTCAAGGATGCAGGCGCTGATTTTGTGAAGGATGAGGCCAATAATTGGGGCAACCAAGAGGAGTGGCACACTGGCACTTGGCACCAGAATACCTTTCGCTGGGGTATCTTCATCCGTACGGCGATTGATGTGACCTAGACCTCAACTGCAGAATCGGGCAAGGTTGTACTCAGTACAGAGTGAGTGCTAGCCCAGTAGAGTACTTGACTGCTAGTAACGCTGCAAAGCTGCAAACACCATGCAGTTCGATGCAGAAACATCGTTGACTGAACTCTTAACCTTCAGACTAGATCATCACCACCCAGAAAAGCAGGAAAACAAGAAACAAAAAGTGATTGGGAAAGAATTCTTTCTGGAGCAAGCTAATGAGTGCTTTTGCAGTTGTCCTGCCTGGTTTACACGTGATT
This sequence comes from Setaria italica, assembly GCF_000263155.2. NCBI lineage: Eukaryota > Viridiplantae > Streptophyta > Magnoliopsida > Poales > Poaceae > Setaria > Setaria italica. The sequence continues at coordinate 29,775,369 of NC_028456.1, read as the reverse complement.
AGCAAGAAAACGAGAGAGCACAAGGAAGGAGAAAAAAAATGGTCAGCCGTGCCTGTGCAAGAGATTAATGTTGCAAGGAGCCAAGGACGGTGTCACAGTCAGCACATGACACCACCACCGCGCAGCACCTCATCGTATCTTGAGGAGCAGACAAAAGTCGCGGGCTCGCGGCGGCATCAGGGCACTGGGCGCGGGTAAAAGAAAGCTGCTGCCTTTCCTCCTGCTCCTTCCTAGTGCGTGGAGGTGGAGCAGTGGGAGCAACAGCTACCTTGCCGTGTCCTCCTCTCCCTCCTCTCTCCTCCTGTCGGCGGCAATCTCCGCGGAAGCCGAGCTCCATGGCCGCCGCAGCCAGGCCGTAGCGCCGGCCGGTGAGTTCTTTCTTGCTCCGGCTCCTCGTTTCTTGCTAGCGCGTGCTGCTACTTCGAGCCCGTGTGCGTGTAATAAAGCTTGTATTTTAGCTGATTTTTTATGCGCTATACTGGGGCTTTTTGGGTTTCAGAAAAAAAAATAGAGTTTGGATTGTAAAGGAACATGGGCGGGTTCTTGGTTATATTATGTGATTGTTATCGGTGGCTTCTGTACTGCTTGATTTGGTGATATATATGCGTCAGAGTTTGGATCTGGAAGCAGAAATTGTGGGAAAACCAAAAAGATATGTACTTGAGAGTGCGTGCGTGGCTTGGTCCAGTAGTTCAGTTAAATAGCTCCAGACTAGGATTCCTACTTGAAAACGGCTTTGTGCATCCTAGGTTGATGCAGCAGCCGGGATAATCTTATTCCGTTATCTAAAATAAAAAGTATTCCTAATTATTTTAAGTTGCTGCACGTACAACGCCATGCTAATGTGCTTTTCCGACAGTCAGAATGCTAGACAAACTCATGAAAAAGGTGCCTTTCAGTTAGGCTCTTTTTTGTTAACTAGGGTATTTAGCGCTTATTTAGAAATTTGCTCAGTTAATCTTCAAAGAACTTGCTAGATAGGTTATAAAAGATTTAACCTTCCTAGTTTTGAGTGTTTTGGTTTTTGTAGAATCTAAGATTATACGGGGAGGTGGGTCCATTCTTCTATGAAGTTCTGTTGCTCGCTGCTAACATGAGCATAATAGGTTGTCTCTTTCTGAAGCTGAATTGGTGAATTGAAGTAAGGATGGATTAATATAATTTCAGTTGCTCTCGTTCATTTTGAGCCATGCAGTAACTTCTAAGTAGTGCTTAAGTGCTCCATGGGAGTGTGCCCTTGTTCCATTTGTTTTTTTTAGCGCAACACATGAGGCGGCACATTTCATTAAAGTACATAAATATTGATCACACTAAGCCATTTTGCAATGTGCACCATGCATATATGCCCTTAATAACATACATAAAGTTTCCTTGCGTGACTTAGTAAACCATTCATTGTCTCTCTGAGCTAAACAGGATCTTCTGCTGTTCTAAACCAGGCATAGTTATTGATCTTGTGAGGGCTCTCATTCTATAACTCAAAGTGAGATTGTCCTTGCAAAACCCAAATGCCATGGTATATAAATTTGAAACTCTTTTCTTTTGTTTCTCTTTTACATGGCTGTCCTATTTGACAGTATTGTTTAAAGTTCCACTTGCTGCTACCTGCTTAGGCTGATGGCAAGTACGAGCCTGCTGGAGAGGGGTTACCTGACGGTTGGTTGAAAGAATGCAGACCTAGAAAGAATCGAAATGGATCTAGAATCAAGGGTGACATGGTAAATTGTAGTTATCCTGATTCAATTGTGAAAATGTCTAACTGACAAGTTTCTTTTGACCTTGTTTTTCTAACATGTTTATCTCCTACTTTTTTATGGTTTCATTCTGATGCCCGAATTTCTATATAGCTATTTGTTCTGTGACTGTAACTGATCGATTCATTTTATCTACAGTTCTATATTGACCCAGTCAATGGATATGAATTTCGCTCTCTTAAGGATGTGTACCGCTATCTTGAATCTGGAGACATCAGTCAATGTGTTACATTGCCAAACAAGAGAAAAATTGAGGACCTGCATACTGCAGGGGACCAATCTGATCATGTAAGTTGTTTCTTTGAGCTTTGACCCGCATCTGTGTTTCTCCTTGTTAGCTACAATGTTGGATTTTTTTGGAACGAAACTACAATATTGGATTGACATGGTGATGCAAATCACCACGAAGTTTTATTTGAGGTAGTATGAATTTCAGATTTCCTATATGCACTTAAACACAAACATTGTTCCATGATAGTTGAAGTACGATGCATCTTATGTTGACGTAGGCATCATGCTAAATTATTACACTGCTGCTGTGCTTTGATTTTTGTATTCTAACTGAGTGAATTAGAAGGATTTTTTCTTGTTGGCTGTTACTTACCCAACTGATGATCTTTGTTTTGTAAAATTCAGACAGGGAAACCATCAGATCACACACAACCGGATACTGATGTTGAGTCCAATGAATATCATATACCAAGAGGTACGAACACACTGAGAAATGTCCAAAGGGAAGCTGTTCGAGTTGAAGCTTCAGAGTCCGAGAGCATCCAATCAGGCTTGATAGAACACACTCCAGGAAAAGCTGAATCTGTTACTAGGACAGGAGCGAATGCGGAGCAGAGACCCAAGGAAAAGAAACGCAAAACTAAACCTGTCAAAGGGATTGCTACACCTCTTCGATCATCACCTCGTTTAGCTGCACTGAAGATTAGCCAGGAAGCAAACAATAGTGCGCCAAGAGATGAACTTATCAGCACAAATTCAGACATCACCAATCAGTCACAACCAAAGCAAGCCCAGAAACCTAGGCGAAAGTCTAATTCCTCTGTACTTCCTGAGAGGAAAGATGAAAGCTCCTCAGAAAAGTTTGAAGACAAGTACCCTTCAGTTCCCAATCAAGTTCAAGGAGCATCAGTCCCTAACTCTTCAGGAGATGCTGCATGCCAGAATGCACCAGCTGGGGCACCTGTTCTGCCACAACAAATTGGACAAGGTGGAACATCTGATAATAATATGCCTGGATCAGCCCTGTCATCGCTATTTCGACATGTCTGGTCAGACCCATGCCTTGTGTTTGCGTTCAGGACTCTGATGGGTGATATCCCTGTTCTAAATGACACTCTAGCATATCGATCTTCAGCTTATGATGGAAACAGAAGCTACTTTCTTCCACCACAGAATCTGAATAAAGGGGCGGCACCCAACTGGTCCTCTTCGGCTTATGATGGTAACAGAAACCACACACAAGTCGATCATGTTAGTCTCTCAGTGCCAAGGCCATCAGATAAGTTCTACGGCAGTGGTTGGTTCCCTCCGCAGTGAATTCCATCTGGGGAATATGAAACAGAGTTCTTACCTTGCCATCTCATGTCCTAATTGTAGTCTTCTTAGCGCTATTTGTTAGGGATCTCGACAAGCATGCACGTTGGAAACAAGGCTGCAGCTTGTAACTGTGTAGGGGATCCATCACTAATAACGTAATATAGCTGCCGCATGCTTCCTTGTGCTCATGGGATCAGTCTAATTCACAGGAAGCAAAAGGCAAAAGCATTCGCTACTTTCTTTTGTTTGTATTATTGTAGTAATAATTTGATCATGTATTCACTTCTAGTATCGTTAGAGCAGACTTGATATGCTCGTAGTGCTAATGCCCCTCCCTGAATTTGTGGTTGGGGTTGTAGTATGTCTGAGACCAGACACTCCAGTGTATTACTTTTGATGTGCATTGCAGCATTGGACTCAGTTCATGTAGAGATTTGGCTCCTGACTTACTGTTTTTTTTTTAGGAAACCCTGACTGCTTTTTTGGGGAGATCCTGACTGACTTTTTTTTTTTTTTGAGAAAATCCTGGCTCGCTGCTTTTTCTGGGAGATCCTAACTTACCGCTTTGAGTTTCTCTATTGACTTGAGTAGGATTGCAGGAAATGCTATGTTGATGTGTACTCTCTTCATTGATTCTTGAAGTACTTGAGTGTGGTTGCCAGCTCTGCTTGTTCTTTGTTTGGGTTACCACACTGTGGTTGGGTTATAACTGGTGATGCCTCCATCAGTTGTTGGGAGATGCATTGGATGCCATGAAAAGTACTCAAGTACAGATCACCGGTCTTATCTCTGCTTGCTTGTGGTCCTTGAACTATTTTCAGAACAGTGATAAGACACACCTAAAGAATTTGCTGTTCCGAGAGGCCCACGCACTGACCTGTTATGCTAGGGCTCAACATTTCCTTGTGAATTTGACGTGCTGCCCTTTTTAAAATTCTTTTTTTGCCCTTTAACCTGCAACCTTTTAAAATTTGGCAGGCTGTCTGATGGCCTTGGGCTCTATCATCTATAAAAGCGCCCGGCTAGTGCAAACAAAGCTCTGATTGGGCCTCCAAATGGAGGTATGCAGATAGAAAGTTGGTCAATGATTGCTTGTCACTCTGAAGCTGCAGATGCCATAACAAGCTGAAGATTCGGCCTGGTAATCTGAACCCATGCTGTCTCATGATGAGATGCAACTTTTAACATAATAATGTTGGCCTAACCCACAGCATTAGGATATAATAATGTCCTAAGGCTCATCAACAAGAAGAATACTCTTGGTCTCTTGGATGGTATAGTAATACGTCTCTCAAAAAGAAAGAAAGAATGAAAGAAAAAAAGAAAGAAAGAAAAGGAGTAATACGTGTGATACATGCAAAGCCAAAAGACTTTTGCTAGCAACTGGACATTTGTTGTTAGTTGCTCTAGGTCAGCTGTCAAATTTTCACCTAACATTTATTCTTTTCTTTTAAATTCTGTTTTGTTATACGTGCTAATATAGATAAATTTGTAAGATGCTTCCCATTTCTTGGTTTTCTGGCACACCGACAAAATTGGTTTATTTTCTACGGATTCTTTTTTCGTGGCATGCGAAACTGCTGTTATGCAGTGCAGAATTGGCCCCAATTTCACAAGAAAGGGACCGGACGATGCACTGAAAACTGATCAGCACTAATAAAGATCCAACAAAGAAATTTTTTGATTCTGTTCAAGTAACTAGATATAGGTTGGACTTATCATGACAATTTGGATAAAGAAATTTTCCACGTTTCACTAGCTTCTATACAAAATTTTAGACTTGAAAAGACTAACATGGATGGATAGTGGTGGTTGGGAGTTAGAGACCAAGTTCATGCCTATCTGCGCGCGCGCGCGCGCACACACAAGCATTCCTTTCAGCTCTTCCTAAAAGGTGCTAACCGAATCCTAACCATAACATAACGTCAAATTAACCGCCAACAGCAAGGTCCTCTTCTCTTGTTCAGAGGTCAAGTTCGTTGCAACCGAAGGTCCTTGCACGAGAGCGACTCCAGACCTATGAGTGAATGAATGAACGAACCGAAACAAACAGTGATGAGTTAACGAGTCAGAGTCAGTACAGCAGTGGCCACTACTGCACAATGCAATCGCTGAAGCCGATTAGGAGCACCAGAAGCCAAAAGCTTTACTCTAAACTTTGCGATGATAAGGCCGACAAATCCGGTGTTTTTTGTGGTCCATGGTCACTAAAATAATGATGAACTCAATGATAGTATGGCACTGAAAAAAACTAACATCTTCAGTATCGTTCTTCAGAAGTCGTGTGATAAAGATGCAGGAGAATACGTCTCGTGAGGTTCTGCTGGTACATATGCTTGCGTGCCTGCAGAGCAACAACAGCCAAAGCCTGAACATTTCAGTGCCTTTTCTTCCCGAGACCGATCCGATCCCATGCACGCTGCGTCGCCTGATCTGTGATGTGAAAATCTTGCCGTGTCTGCTACACTACCGGCTGGTTGGTGCTCGCCAGTGCGGCTGCATCTCATCCAATCTCATCTCCCGTTCAGTGACTGACAGGTAGCTCCTTTTCGATGAGCAGAAACATTCAGCAATGCTCTCCCCACTTGATGAAGACCTGCGAGCTCGAGAACTAGGGACATGTCACCAAACCACGACGATCATCGGTTGATACGGTTGGTGCCTCCATCAGCAATGCTCACAAATCAAAAGAGATGTTAAAGGTGTTTGTTTGAACTCTCCAACTAATAAATCACACATTATGCAGACATGCAGTAATGCAGATGTAGGTAGTACGTCAGCCTGCAGCTTTCTTTTGATCCATCCTTGTGTTTGTTCATGTTTACACATCATGGATTTTGGGGTGGTGTTGAGTGAGAAGCAAGTTTTTCTTTTCATTCAAGAGAGGAGGAAGAAATATGTCTGGAAATGGCAACCGACAAAAGATCGGTGAAAAGAGAAGCTGTAAAAAAGCTAGCACTGCCTAGTGGGTCAATCAACCAGAGGGAAATAAAAGACAAGAAAAAAATGATGCTTCCTCCCTGGGTTAGAATTCAGAACTATGAAACGGCTTGGAAGGCAAGCTTTTGATCATTCGGCAGATTGGTGTCGGTGATCTGCTGCAGCTTGATCTGCCGGCACCTTTTCTTCAGTTCCATGTACTGAAGTAACTGAAGTGTTACATCATAAACACGCCATGCTGTGGAGAAAGCTACAGGGTTTGATCATTGAAATGTCCAATGGATGCTCCTGTGGTTAATTCCTTCACCATGCTGAATTCGAGACAGTGAAAAGTTTTGTAAAAAGGGGCAATTTGTGTCGAG
>NC_028456.1:29645379-29768665 GCF_000263155.2 Setaria italica | reverse complement strand
GTTGGAGCTTTTCTCTCCAGGCCAAAGAAAGTCCAGGAGTATTTTGACCTCCAGCTGAAAGATTCCAACAAGTGCTAGCACAAAGAGTGGTTCACCATTGCCAATCAGTAGCCTGAGCTCCTGCCGCGCACTGGATACGGGCCAGTGATCATGCCCGAGTGGTCGAACCAGTCGACCTTTGAAGAATAGATGCAGTTCAAGCAGTTGTTGGTGAAGATTGCTGACTTGAAAGCACAAGGACTCACAGTTGGGGCTGTCAGCATCAACTTCTGCCGGAGACTGATGCAGCCAATCAAGAACAAAGTTCATCCAGCGTACGACTACACAGGGCCGCAGGACCCAACATGGGAAGTCTAGCGGAAGGTGCCCAAGGAAGAAATTGTCAACTGGGTGTCCGAGTTCTTCGGGGTTGTTATAAAAAATAGGAGCTTCCCCAAGGCGTATTCTCTGAAGAGGCCGCAGACCAACTCGGTATGATCTTCAATGGCATTGATGTGGTGTGCTTATTGTGCTGCTTTGTTGTTGTTGACTATGCTGGTGGATTAATTAGGATGACGAATTTGCATTCTTTTGCCCAGTGCCGCTTCCTGGAGGGGCCGAGCAGCAGGGGCCCAAGGTCTGCCCGACCGACGAGCCCAACGAGCCGCCTACCAACCTTGAGTGGGAGTTTGACTCGTCAATCGGGCTGGATGAGAACGTGCCAGAAGAGGTTGACCAGGCCGCAGACGCTACACCGGTTGCGCGTTGGACACAGCAAGCGTGCATAAGCGGGCCACCTCCAAGTCGCAGAGCCAAGCTTCAAGATGAGGAAAATGGCTGCCGAGAATTATTTTTTGCTCCCTTGAAATGCTTTTTGGCCAAAACGACCCCTGGATTTTCCCCTGGCCCCTACTTTATACCACGGAACCTTGGCAGAACAAGCAAAATTGAATTTACTTCATCATCTTGTCATCCATTTTATGGTGCAATTAGCCTTTCCTAAATTTTGACTCCCATGTGTTTTATGGATACCATAACTTGTGTTTTGTCCTCAGATATTGGACTTCCATCTGGAAAGTCACTTTTCCAACTCCAAGCTGAACGGATTTTGTGTGTTCAAAAGCTGGCTGCTCAATCTAGTGAAAGTAATAACTTTTAATGAGTACACTTTCAAGTTATTTGTATGTTGTTTGCTTTGATTGTCACCCTCAAATGGATAATAACTTGCAGGTCCGAGTAACACTGTGCCAATCCACTGGTATATAATGACAAGCCCCTTTACGGATGCTGCCACTCGCAAATTCTTTGAAACCCGTAGATATTTTGGCTTAGACGCTGACCAAGTAAGAGCTACAAAAATTTCTTTGTTGTGCTAAATATTCCATTGCTTTCAACAAAATGCACAAGACCTCCAATTCGTTAGTGCGAGCCTTGTTTCATGATTAGGCTTAAACCTTTTCTTGGCAGGTGACATTTTTCCAACAAGGCACACTTCCATGCATTTCTGCTGATGGTAGATTTATTATGGAGACACCATATAAGGTACAATCTTCTTCTACTTCTAAACTTTATTTTGAACTTGTACAGTCAGGAGTCACAAATTTGGTGTTTGCAATTAGATTTATGAGTGTGATTGCTGAATTCAAAATTTTGTTTTCCAAAGTTGTTTTGATACTGAGTATTTTCCAACGCTAAGTTGTGACATCCTTATTGGCCATGCTTGTGCTGAAAACCAGGTAGCAAAGGCTCCTGATGGCAATGGTGGAGTTTATGCTGGTAATCCCTGTAAAAATGCAACATCAATCGTATCATTTTCTGAATAATCCTTTAATTTCCTTAGTTTGACTAACATAACATCCCACAGCACTGAAGTCCAAAAAGTTGATGGAAGATATGGCTGCACGTGGTGTGAAATATGTAGATTGCTACGGAGTAGACAATGCACTGGTGAGCATGTGCATTTTGAGAGAAATCATTCTGTTTTACCTTCCTTTTCTTTTTCTGACTAGTGCCATGTTTATAGGTTCGTGTTGCAGATCCAACATTCTTAGGGTACTTCATTGACAAAGGTGTATCCTCTGCTGCTAAAGTGGTTAGGAAGGTACAGTCCAATACTTCTCATGCTTCATCGACAGGTGGGCTACCATTATCATAGCAAGGCACCTCATTGATAGTCAATTGAAAACTCAACAGGCTTATCCACAAGAGAACGTAGGGGTATTTGTTCAACGAGGTCGTGGTGGACCTCTCTCTGTGGTTGAGTACAGTGAAATGGATGCAGCTATGACTACTGAAATTAATCAATCAACAGGGCGCCTTCGCTATTGTTGGAGCAATGTATGATTATATCCTCTGCTTCTTGCTCCCCTTCCCTCCTTCCTCCCTCTAAAGTGTAACAGCTACTTATTTTCTCATTCTTCCTTTTGTAGATCTGCCTGCATATGTTCACTTTGGACTTTTTGAACCAAGTGGCAAACAGCCTTGAAAAGGACAGTGTGTGAGTATTCTCTAGCTTGCCTCCTTGACAAAATTTGCAAGGCTTCCATCAACAACAGAGTAGAAAACCACACTAGTTATCTAGTTGCGAATGATGGCTTTTTAACTCTTTCATGAGAGAGTGGCAGACATGAAGCTCACGGCATTTTTATAGATTTTTACTTTGTGATTTTTAGTAATCTGTAAGACATGTCATGGGAAGTAATTTTACCTGGCAATGGCCAAGTCCGACGTACATTATATTTTCCTGTAGAACCTGACATTTGCAACATTTTATCGCCAGATATCATCTAGCTGAGAAGAAGATTCCTTCCATCCATGGGTATACAACAGGCCTGAAGCTTGAACAGTTTATATTCGATGCTTTCACTTACTCCCCATCCACAGCACTTTTTGAGGTTTTGATTTTCGACTAATCATGTATTACATGTTGTCTAATGATATTCTCATAAGAGCTGCAAACACTTATATATTTCTGAATTTTTCAGGTCATGCGGGAAGAGGAATTTGCACCAGTAAAGAATGCCAACGGCGCAACATATGACACCCCTGATAGTGCGAAACTCATGCTGCTCCGTCTCCATAGTAGATGGGTCGTCGCTGCTGGCGGCTTCTTGACACATTCTGTGCCCTTGTATATGACAGGTAATTTTTCTCCTGGTGCCTATATTCAGAAACTTAGCCGGGGCTTGCAAACAGCCAAACATAACTTAGTTCACTGATTATCTCTCACATTGATCGCTTTTGCTCATAGGCGTCGAAGTTTCTCCGCTTTCCTCCTACGCTGGAGAGAACCTGGAAGCAATCTGCCGTGGGCGAACATTCCATGCGCCAAGTGAGATATCGTTTTAGGTAGGGCTGTTCATGACAGCAAGAGCTGTGTAACTGCAAAGCGAATTTAAAGGATTGCAGGATGTGCATGTTCCCTTTCTAGGCAAGAGATGGGTGTGGATGGACAGGTTGTTGTATACTTGTATGTCATGTAATGTAGCCCCCGAATTCCGAATTCATCGTGAGTTTTCTCCCCATCCTCCTTGCAGTGCCGGTTCATGGCCAGGGATCTGCTGAGCATTTTCAGGTCCCTGTTCGAAACAGGATGACCGTATATGTTTCACAGGCTGATCAACGCATATGATAGGGTGGTATGTACAAATGGTCTCGAACTCTCTCGCGAACTGAGCATGAAAAACCACTCCTTTCTCCTCCTATCCCAAATCTCTCTCGTGAACTGAGCATGACAATCACTTCTTTCTCCTATCCTAAATCTTGCCCCAAAATTAAAGGTGGTTCATAGGTCTATGTGTGGGTACAAAAAACTACGAGGAAAGTTGATTTTGTAATTCATTTTTATTTTTAATATTATCTATATAATTTATGGTCTATTTTAATAGTTTAATTATAAAATTTCAGGGTAGTCATTGCATTTGTAGTTCAAACCCAACAACCTATATCAACCAACAATGTACACCTCACCTGTGCGGTTGGTACACTTGATGTCAGCCCACCTAAGACACTGCGCGGTATGTCCACTCAGTCCATTGACTTTGTCTATATATAACACTATCCCAGCCTCTAGTTCCCCATCTCTAAAGTCCGTTCATTGTTGAAGTAGCCTAGCGATGGCATCTGCCCTGGATTTCCCTGTCAAATCATCATGGGTCTCTGATGTCGCCATCGCCGCCTAGGTAATCTTTGCTAAGCTACAAATCACTGATTCCTCTTCTTGGCTTCTTCAAAATCACCATATTTGTCAATCTTATCTTGCCACATCCGCCGCCATTGCGGAATCTCTACATCACCGCAATCGATTGCTATCACCATATACGTTTCACAAGCTGATGAGCAATTTGCACAACATATATGATATGATGGCAGGTACAAATGGTCTCGAACTCTCTCGCGAACTGAGCATAAAAAACCACTCCTTTCTCCTCCTATCCCAATTCTCTCTCGCGAACTGAGCATGACAATCACTTCTTTCTCCTTCTATCCTAAATCTTGCCCCAAAATTAATGGCGGTTCCTAGGTCTATGTGTGGGTCTTGATGTCTTCACCACCTAGAAAAAACTACAAGGAAGAGTTGATGTCTATGTGTGGGTCTATTTTGTAATTCATTTTTATTTTTAATATTATCTATATAATTTATGGTATACTAATAGTTTAATTATAAAAGTCCAGGGTAGTCATTGCATTTGTAGTCCAAACCCAACAACCTATATCAACCAACAATGTACACCTCACCTGTGCGGATGGTACACTTGATGTCAGCCCACCTAAGATACTGCGCGGTATGTCCACTCAGTCCATTGACTTTGTCTATATATAACACTATCCCAGCCTCTAGTTCCCCATCTCTAAAGTCCGTTCATTGTTGAAGTAGCCTAGCGATGGCATCTGCCCTGGATTTCCCCGTCAAATCATCATGGGTCTCTGATGTCGCCATCGCCACCTAGGTAATCTTCGCTAAGCTACAAATCACCGATTCCTCTTCTTGCCTTCTTCAAAATCACCATATTTGTCAATCTTATCTTGCCACATCCGCCGCCATTGCGGAATCTCTACATCACCGCAATCGATTGCCATGACCATATACGTTTCACGAGCTGATGAGCAATTTGCACTACATATATGATATGATGGTAGGTACAAATGGTCTCGAACTCTCTCGCGAACTGAGCATAAAAAACCACTCCTTTCTCCTCCTATCCCAATTCTCTCTCGCGAACTGAGCATAACAATCACTTCTTTCTCCTTCTATCCTAAATCTTGCCCCAAAATTAATGGCGGTTCATAGGTCTATGTGTGGATCTTGATGTCTTCACCACCTAGAAAAAACTACAAGGAAGAGTTGATGTCTATGTGTGGGTCTATTTTGTAATTCATTTTTATTTTTAATATTATCTATATAATTTATGGTATACTAATAGTTTAATTATAAAAGTCCAGGGTAGTCATTGCATTTGTAGTCCAAACCCAACAACCTATATCAACCAACAATGTACACCTCACCTGTGCGGATGGTACACTTGATGTCAGCCCACCTAAGATACTGCGCGGTATGTCCACTCAGTCCATTGACTTTGTCTATATATAACACTATCCCAGCCTCTAGTTCCCCATCTCTAAAGTCCGTTCATTGTTGAAGTAGCCTAGCGATGGCATCTGCCCTGGATTTCCCCGTCAAATCATCATGGGTCTCTGATGTCGCCATCGCCGCCTAGGTAATCTTCGCTAAGCTACAAATCACCGATTCCTCTTCTTGGCTTCTTCAAAATCACCATATTTGTCAATCTTATCTTGCCACATCCGCCGCCATTGCGGAATCTCTACATCACCGCAATCGATTGCCATGACCATATACGTTTCACGAGCTGATGAGCAATTTGCACTACATATATGATATGATGGCAGGTACAAATGGTCTCGAACTCTCTCGCGAACTGAGCATAAAAAACCACTCCTTTCTCCTCCTATCCCAATTCTCTCTCGCGAACTGAGCATAACAATCACTTCTTTCTCCTTCTATCCTAAATCTTGCCCCAAAATTAATGGCGGTTTATAGGTCTATGTGTGGATCTTGATGTCTTCACCACCTAGAAAAAACTACAAGGAAGAGTTGATGTCTATGTGTGGGTCTATTTTGTAATTCATTTTTATTTTTAATATTATCTATATAATTTATGGTATATTAATAGTTTAATTATAAAAGTCCAGGGTAGTCATTGCATTTGTAGTCCAAACCCAACAATCTATATCAACCAACAATATACACCTGTGCGGTCAGTACATTTGTTTAGTGATGTCAGCCCACCTAAAACACTACGCGGTATGTCCACTTAGCCCACTAACTTTGTCCATATATATATAACAGTATCCCAGTCTCTAGTTCCCCATCTCTAAAGTCCACTCGTTGCTGAAGTAGCCTAGCGATGGCATCCGCACTGGATTTCCATATCAAATCATCATGTGTCTCCGATGTCGCCATCACCGCCTAGGTAATCTTCGCTAAGCTACAAATCACCGATCCCTCTTCTCGGCTTCTTAGAAATCACCATATTTGTCAATCTTGTCTTGCCACATCCGCTGCAAATTGCGGAATCTCTACATCCCCGCAATCGATTGCCATGACCATATACGTTTCACAAGCTGATGAGCAATTTGCAGAACACGTATGATATGATGGCATGTACAAATGATCTCGAACTCTCTAGCGAACTGAGCATGGAAAAACACTCCTTTCTCCTCCTATCCCAAATCTCTCTCGCGAACTGAGCATGACAATCACTTCTTTCTCCTTCTATCCTAAATCTTGCCCCAAAATTAATGGCGGTTCATCAGTCTATGTGTGGGTCTTGTGTCATCACCACCTAGAAAAAACTACGAGGAAGAGTTGATTTTGTAATTCATTTTTTTAATATTATCTATATAATTTATGGTATATTCTAATAGTTTAATTATAAAAGTACATGGTAGTCATTGCATTTGTAGTCCAAACTATATCAACCAACAATGTACACCTGTGCGGTCGATACACTTGTTTAGTGATGTCAGCCCACCTAAGATACTGCACGGTATGTCCACTCAGTCCACTAGCTTTGTCCATATATAATGCTATCCCAGCCTCTAGTTCCCCATCTCTAAACCCCGCTCGTTGCTGAAGTAGCCTAGCGATGGCATCTGCCTTAGATTTCCGTGTCAAATCATCATGCGTATCCGATGTCGCCATCACCGCTTAGGTAATCTTCGCTAAGCTACAAATCACCAATTCCTCTTTCAAAATCACCATATTTGTCAATCTTGTCTTGCCACATCCACCGCCATTGCCGAATCTCTACAACAATTCTTCCCATAAGAGATCCGCAAAATTGCAACTGTCTTCGCCAAGCGAATTTGTCGACTCGTCGGAGAATGGTAGCTTTTCCTCTTTTTACGGCTCACTTTTTAGTTTCTATCCTTTAGAAAGTATTTCTACCTGCAAGATAGAGTAAAAGGGATGAGTTTTTTGAAAGGAGTTAGCAAGGCAAAAGGTAGAGGCTACGGTTATATCTCAAGTTGGGCCCAACTTTAAGCCCATGAGTTTTGGCCCAGGAAACGAAACCCAGCTGCATGACTGGCCCCGGCCTATTTTTTGGCATGGCCACAAGCCTAGATAGAGAAAAACATAGTTTTTTTCCCTTTAGCCGCACAAAACGAGGAAGTTAGCAAAGCAAAAAAGATAGGAGGAAGGCTACAATATATCTCTACTTAGGGTGTTTAATACTAGGTACTAAAATTTAGTAGTGTCACATCAGATGTTCGGATACTAATTAGAAGAACTAAATATGAGCTAATTATAAAACTAATTGCAGAACCCCTATGCTAATTTGCGAGATGAATCTATTAAGCCTAATTAATCCATCATTAGTAAATGGTTACTGTAGCATCACATTGTCAAATCATGGACTAATTAGGCTTAATAGATTCGTCTCGCGAATTAGACTCCATCTGTGCAATTAGTTTTTTAATTAGCCTATATTTAATACTCCTAATTAGCATCTAAACATCCGATGTGACAGGTGCTAAACTTTAGCAGGAGGTATCCAAACGGAGCCTTAGACCTCCACTATGTTGAATACGCCTGGGCAGGAAGATACAAATGGAAAAAAAATGGAGGGTAATTACAGATCTCGAAACTCACAACTAGTTTATACTGAAGTAGAATAAAGAAAATTATAATTATAATGACTATTTAAAATTTATAACTAGTAGATAAATTACCAGTTTTAAAACATTGCGTATATTGTATGATGGAATTTTCAGAAGTCGCAACTGGTGATAAGTTATAGCCGATGCTTGGTTTGAGATTAGAAAAAACAACAGGACATGTGCGCTGTGATGCAAAACAAAGATTACTTAGAAATGGACCAAGCCGTTCATCATTTAAGAAGGCACGTCAAAAATTTTAATTTTAACAGAACAAAAAGCATTTCTCTGGTGATATGGGCAGCCGCAAACTAATCAGTAGAAAGTCCAAGTGCACTGCTTGAAACAAGAGTAGGGATGTAATTTATGATGCAAATATAGCGAGGACTTTTTTGGATTTGAGCGAACTGAAGTTTAGATCCAACTTACCATAGCAAGATACCATGCAAGGCCCTGGTACGTGAGCTGTGGGTGAATGCAGATAGCTCCACGAGGAAAGCTAAATTAACGGCTATGACGGAACTGAACCCTGCACGGTAAATCTGAACAAACAATGTTCAGATATATTATGCAGCAACGAGGTATATCAAAAATCAAGAACATGATGCAACATTTGTAGGGTTAGGGAAAAGTAAGGTAACAGAATTGGGGATGGCATGAAAAAGCATGCAGGAATTTTTACCTTAGTCGCCGTAATACATGATTTGGTTCCCATGTTACAAATTCTCTGCACTGCTGTTTTAGCTCCTCGTTACAGAAATTGGTTCCCATGTGCTCCAGCGAACTCGGGAGGCCATCCTCGGGCAGGGAGCTGATGGCTGGACAGAAGATAATGTTTAACGTCCTGAGGTTGGGTAGTCTATACATGCAGTCCTGCAGGGAGGCACTGCAGCTTGTCACAACCCCAACATTCGAGTTCTTGGAGGGAGGTGAGAAGCTGAAGGGCCTCTTCTTGCTCCTCTGTGAACCGCCCCACCTCTTTGTTATACGCTATATGTAGCTTGACGAGGGAGTAAGAGAGGATGCTGCAGATGGGTGCAGCAAGGATTGCGTCGTCATCTGTTTTTAGATAGATAGATACTCGAGTCTGGAGGAACCGTGAAGCTGCTGTCTTGGCATTCATATACTTCAGCTCCCGCATGGGATCCGAGCCAACAAAGAGTTTGGGGGTGGCCTTCACTTCTAAATAGCTAAGCTGACCCTGGGTAACAAGGGTCCATAATCCATTCGATCTTAAATCATCCCCACAGTTTATGATGACTAACTGGGTGAGAGAGGCGAGGTTTGAGAGGGGCTCCAGGGTTCCCGTGCCCTCCACACCAAGAAGGTTGAGGTATTTCAGGGAGGATGGGAAAGGAAGAGGAAAATGAGGCCTCGTATGCAGAGAGAAACTTGGGGCAACCATCTATACGTAAAGACTCGAGGTGGTGCAGAGCTTGCAGCCCTCCTCGGCCGCCTACTACTCCGCAGACGCCTCCTGCCTTGTAGTTGAGGATGGGAAAGGGCACCAGGCGCATCTCTGGACAGCAGTTAATTAACATATCCCGGAGGGAATCGCAGACATGGGCTGGGAAAATAAGCAACCCATCGTCCAACTTTTCTTAGGAGGTGTTTGGTTCCCTTTGCTTATTTTTAGCACGTGTCACATCGAATGTTTAGATACTAATTAGAAGTATTAAACGTAGACTATTTACAAAATCCATTACATAAGTAGAGGCTAAACGGCGAGATGAATCTATTAAGCCTAATTAATCCATCATTAGCAAATGTTTACTGTAGCAACACATTGTCAAATCATGAACTAATTAGGCTGTATAGATTGGTCTCGCCGTTTAGCCTCCGCTTATGTAATGGGTTTTGTAAATAGTCTACGTTTAATACTCCTAATTAGTATCTAAATATTCGATGTGACGGGTGCTAAAAATAAGTCGGTGGAACCGAACCATGATCCTCCTCCACTGCTATTTGCCACTCGTGGCATACTGCTTGCACACCATCCATTGTAACAGCTGAACATGATGGTGACCATCTGTTCGATGCCTCTTCTTGCTCCTCCAGCATCACGCCCACCCGTGTTATCTTCTTACAATCAAGTATGTAAAAGGACTGAGCTTTGGAAAATGAGAAATGAGCTCTGATAGTTCCTTCCCATTGGCATCACAGCTCTCGATGCACAGGTACTCAACTGGAAGCTGCCATTTCGCTTCTCCCTCGCCTCCTGATGGCACAATTGAACAGGAACCATAAGACAACCATAAGGAAACCAACGAGGTTAGCATTTGAAAGTGCTTGGACTCTAGAGGTGGGCATTTGATCATCGATAACTGCTTCAGATCCATCAAATTGTTGAAGTCTAAGATCTGCTCGTCTAGGCTATATAAATCATTCTTTCCAGTAATCCGCAGATGTACGTCCGAACATGACTTTGAGTATTCCAAATTGTATGGTAGCATTGATCCCACATCTCTTATCTCCACAGAGCACAAAGTTTGAGCCCAAGGTATAGGAGGCAACCACATGACTTTTGGACAATTATCTATTTTAAGCACTTTCAGATTAGGAAACCATTGTACTTGGCTAAGATTATATTCGTCTATTGTGGGCACGTTCTTCGATGTGAGTTCCTGAAGCAACCTCATGCGTTCCAAGGGTGGAAAAACTTCCCAAACAATACCATCCAGATGAAGAGATTGCAGAGCTGCAGAGATATGACCACCTAGCCATGTTGGACAAGAAGGACCTCCATGCCCACTGATGCACAGCTCATGAAGTTTCCTATGTGACTGAAGGCCTTCGAGAACCAATGCTTCCTCAACAGGTTCAATATTAGGTCGCTGCTTGTCCCAGACTAAGGTTAGCTTGCGCAAGTACTTTTTGTCTATCAGTTTTGCTTCTATTGCTTCTTCTTTTGTGTGTATTTTCTCGAGGTTACAAATGCCAAGCACTCTTAGCTCATTCAAATTCCCAAGTTGCTTTAGTTCAAACCCATTTCTTTCTTTCTTGACTACAGATGTCTTTAACTCTTGCAAAAATTGTAATTTCCCCACGTTTGAAATATTAGAGGAAAGTTCATTCTGCCGGGTATGGTAGAGAACATGGCAAAAATTTAAGAGGTTACTCATGACCCCAGGCAGATCGTCACGATCATACCATTGTTCTAGGTCAAGAATCTTCAAGTGATAACAGCGACATATTATACTCGATAAATTTCCTACGCTGTGTTCTCCGAGGCCAAAGGCCCCTAACCTTAGGTACCGCAGATGGACAGGTATTAAAAAGCTATGTAACACAGATTCCAAAGGAGATATCATTTCGGTCAAACAAAGTAAACGCAATGCCTTAGCTTCGCCAAACAAATCAGCAAAAGTGCTGGCAAAGCTTTCACCTATGAATCCAAATATCATCAAAGATTGCAAGTCCCCAACTTTCAGCCTTTTGCTTAATTTCCTCAATTCACTCTTAAGAATTTCATGTGTCATTATGTCAAATATCAAGGGTGATAGATAAGTGACGAATGGATGGTCGTATATTTCCTAAGGTCTTGCTAGAGAGATGTACATTAAGACATTCATGTGATGTAACCTTCGATGCTAAGTCATGCAATAGGTCATGGATAGTATAACCAGCACGCCCCTCCGTTTCATCTTTTTTGAAAAATCCATGTGAAACCAAATCCCTGATGTTTGTGAGCCCTATATCTTCTACAGTTAAATTGTTTTGATCACCGGAATGTAAAACATCTTGTCCTATCCAAAATAGAATGAGCTCTTTGCTATCAAACTTGTAGTCTTGAGGAAACAAAGCACAATAAGAAAAACATTGTTGCAGATCAAAAGGTAGATAATCATAGCTAAGCTTCAGCGCAGGCATAATGTCGTTGCTGCCTCTTTGTGACTCCCATTCTTTACTTTCTAGAACTCTAGTCCAATGATCCAAATCAAGGTCATTCCTCAATAATCTACCGACAGTTTTTGCTGCAAGAGGTGAGCCCTTTAGCTTGTCCATTATCTTATACCCTGTTTCAAGCAGCACAGTGTGATCCAGTGTAGGTTGCTCGTCACCAAAGACAAACGCTAGGAATAACCTCTTGAACTCTTCACGGTCTATGCCTTCCAATTCTATTGGATGATGAGTTGTTTTAACCATTTCTCCTAGTTTTGGAGACCGAGTTGTGACTATAATTATGTTACCTTTTACTTGTGATTTTTTGAAAGGCAGCAATAGCCTTTTCCATTCATCCTCGTCACTAAATTCCCACATATCATCCAATACAAGCAAAAATCTTTTAGATTTAATTCTTTGTCCAATCAACTCTTCTGCAGTACCGTTCTTTTCATCTTGAACTTTAGGGACATGGTTTTCAACATCTTCCATTAGCTTATTTACATTAAAATTGAGAGAAACACATTTCCAAATCATGACTTCAAAATGTTTTTGCACTTCTTGGTTGTGATATATGTGCTGTGCGAGAGTCGTTTTGCCTATGCCCCCTAGACCAACAATCGGAAGAACTGTCAAATTCTCGCCATAGTATTTACCCTGGGTGATATCATGTATGATGTTTTTCATGATACCATCTCTACCATATAGTCTGGGCTCTATACTTTCAGAAGTAGTGATGGGACGACTCTGGCCAATGTCTGGGGCAGTTTTCCAGGTAGAACCTAATGTGGTAAGAATCTCAGAAGTCTCTTTGCGCATGGGCCGCAGTTGCTCTACAATACGCCTCATTCTGTTAGAGACATCCACCCTACTAAACCCCAACTTTGGTGTTTCTGTTTCATGCCTGCCCTGTGGTGCCTCGTGGAAGAAGGCACTACCTGGGCTCAGCATACCAGAATGATCTCCATCATCACGGATAGGTGGGAGAGATGAGCAAGGGAGGCGTTTACCGACATGACGGGCGGTGCTGGAAGCCCCAGAGACGAGCTTGGGAATGCATCCATGGACCTCTTGATCAGATTGGCTGGCGTCGCGCGCAGCCCTCCGCCTCCGGGCTTGAGGAGCAGGAGCAGAACAGCATGTGGACGAACAGAGCAGCAGCTTGCCCACAGCCTGAACGTTCCTGCGCGGTGCGGTGGCCGGAACACTCGCGGAGAGATCGCCAACGGATCCAAACCGAATTTTCATTGCATGAGCTCGTTGTCGTCCAAATCAAGTTCGCTTGTTGTTAATCCAAGCCACTGGACAACAAAAAATCATCCCACGAGAAGCTTTCAAGCTAACTTAATTGTGAATTTTGTGACAGTGGTGCACGAGCTGCTCGCCTTGGCAGACCACGGCGGCAAGGGGGCAAGGCGCTCTTGCCATCATACGTTGAACCTGTTCTCCGTGGAGATGGCAGACGCAATGCAAGGCCGCCATGCTGAACCAGTTCCAGCAACGGCGCGTCCATCTCTAGGCCCCTCCTGTCCTGGGCCCACATGTCATCCTCAGCTCCAAACCTCCAGCCGTGACTTAACGGATGGAATTTCCTTCAATGGCGTGCAGGGGATCAAACGAATTGAAGCAATGGTAAATCACTATATTTTTTTATGGCATAGAAGGGATGAGTATAACTTTTTGATGGTACAGAAGGAATTTTCTCCGTCAGATAAGGAACAAGAGGGTAACTGCACGTTTGAACGCTAAGAACCTACTTGTTTGGACCATAGCTTTTGAAAAGGTGGTTTGCGTGGGATGATTCCGGTTGTAAGATGCTCACACGTCCACACTCGGAAACGGCTGTCGGGAGCCGGTGAAGCTGATTTTTCTACTCCTAGGCCTCGTTTGGAAGGGGTTATACTGGCTTCGACTTCACCTGTTTTATGTAATTCAAGGTACTGTAATGTGAAGTTATTTTGCAAATCGAGGTAAAAATGAACTAGAAAGCTGAGGTGAAGTCAGCTTTTTTTGTTTCACCTGCTTTGATTTCATTGGTGAAACAGTTTTGATAGGAGTCCTCTAATTCATGTCGAAAAGGACTTCTGGGAGTCGTTGTGCTACAGCGCGTCTGAAGCTGGAGCCGTTTCACGTCCAGGAGCCCTCCCAAAGCAGTTCCGAAAGGTTGCTTTTCAAAAGCTAAGAAAGCTTTGCAGAATGGCTTTTGAATAAATGAAATACTCAACGGATATAAATGTAATACCTCTTAGTGTACCATAAAAACTGGCAGATGTCTCTCCAGGCCTGCTTCTTATACCTTGTAATAGAAATACAACTATTGGTTTATAGATGCTACATCTAAAAAGCAGATCGTTCGTTTCAAGCTCCTAATTTCATGTACCAAAGCCAAAAGAAATTGATACGAAAGGGGTCTCGTGCAGGACGGCAAGGAATTGAGGCAATCTGGCCGGTTCAAAAAAAAGGGAATTGAGACAATCCTTCGTGCGCGGGCTCGGTCGGCAAGGAATATGCTATGCTAAAAGCTAAGGGCCCGTTTGGCAAAAAAAAAATCAGTTTCGTTTTTCATGAGAATCAGTAGGAATGGTGACAAACGGGGTAGGAGAGAAATGTTCTTGCCTCGAAACGTTTCTCGTTTTCTGCATGAGTGCTCGAATCGGCTAGAACGTGGTTTCGCGGTGATTCTAATTCCCTGATTGTGTACCTTTCCATCTACTTTGCTAAAAATTACGCAATTGGCATTGCCTCATCTATCAGCTATCGCACATTATCCTCTTCGATCTGACAATATGGATCTGTTTGATCATGTGCCCTTTTGGAATATCGTTGCACAAGCATATATCAATATTTTTTAGTGGTCCAACAGTGGGTTAATAGATTTATAATTACCATTAGTTTTTTTCATACTCTCATTTAACCTTGTTATTACCCAAGAACAAAGTATTAGTTTTTTTCGTACTCTTATTTAACCTTGTTATTACCCAAGAACAAAGTATTACATGTCCAAGGGTATATGGGTCTATTCCACCACATTGTCCTCTTTTCAGAATCTGAATCTAGCCAGCTAGCCAAACAATTCAGGAAGTGATTCTGTTTCTCCTAGAATCTGGATCCGAAATATTTCTTTGTAAATCTAGATCTCTACCAAACACACCTAGGGATCACTGCCGCGCAGTGCACGTTTATACCCTACCCTGCGCGAAACGCAGCATCAATTCCTGCGTCGCCTAACCAAAGTTGAGCCAAAGAATAAGCTTTATTCACCCCCAAAAATTACTGAAACCGACCAGTCAGCAAGAACAATGAGCCAAAGTGGCAGCGTAGGACCTGCTGCACTGTAGTCTATCATTCTGGATCCTGACCCGTCCAGGACGTGGAGAGAAGTGGCACCTTGCTCAACTCTGCGACTCATGCTTCTATCACAGTTATGATATGCCTGTTTTCTACGTGGCAAACAAGCTTTACTTGCTGCAGCAGGGATGCATCACCAGATAGATTGGTAGTCTGCATAAACAATGACGGCCCGGTGCGAAAGAGTGTTGTTCTTGCACAATGACAAGGATATCTCCAGACGCAGAGAAAAGCATTGCAGCAATGCCACAGCATCAGAGGGGAAACGAACAGATCATAACAAAACTTTGCACGACAGGATTCCATAAAGAGTAACATGTTCAGATGATAGGACTCCATTCGGACGGGGAACAATCTCCAAACCATAGTCGAAAACACCAGCCTAGCAGGAATTTCAAGCAAAAAGACATCATTCTATAGACTACTCATGGAACATAGTCTAAAGCTCAGGCCGCGGTGAAGGCCTTCTTCCCGCCGGCACCGCCAGTGGTTCCAGCTGGGATGACCTTGACGACGTTGAACCTCACAGTTTTGGACAGAGGCCTGTTCACAGTGCAGAACTAACACTTCAGCAATGAACAATATTACATCGGTGAATGTTGGAATCCTAATGTAGAACTCACATTATTGAGCTCAGCAAACCAAGCAAGGTGGGCATCACAAGTGATCTACCAAGTGGTGAGAGCTCAAGTATTTACCTGCACTGGCCAATGATGACATGGTCACCCTCCTTGACACGGAAGCACGGGGAGATGTGAGCTGGGATGTTGGAGTGCCTCTTCTCGTACCTGCAAGGCCATACAGTCACCTAATGTATTAGAGAAATAGAATTCCACTTGGAAGAGAAGACAAGAATCTAGGTTCCACAAACAGTTGGCTTACCTCTGGTATTTCTTAACAAAGTGGAGGTAATTCCTGCGAACAATGATGGTTCTGTTCATCTTAGCGCTGTGGCATGTTCCAGCAATAATTCTTCCTCTGATAGAAACAGTTCCGGTGAATGGGCACTTCTTGTCAATGTAGGTCCCTATATGAGAACAGAAATTAAACATCTGTTAACACTTGCAAGTGTATCGGACATCCATCAATGCATTACTTTCATGTGCCTCATAGAACTCAATATTACTGCTCCATTGTTTTCTGAATTAGCAAATGAAATTTGGAGCTAGTTATCCTATCAGTAGCAATAGAAAAATCATTTAAAACAGAAGATTGTTGTGAAGGCCACCACTTATGCAGAACTATCTCGAATATCAATGATTCAGGTGCATAGTACTTGGGATCATGACCCAGTGTTGTTTTCCAGATTAGCAAATGAAATATGGAGCTACATTAAGAATTTATTAGATCTGCAATTCTTCCTGTAGCAATAGACAATATATTTAACAGAACAGAGACCACCTCCTGTCCTTCACTATCTAAAACAACAATGACCACCTTCAAAATACTAAGACTCTGAAGATAGAGGAACAAAAGAACAACAATGACCACCTTCAAAATAGTAAGACTCTGAAGATAGACGTACAAAAGAAAGAATCAAGTATACCTTCAATTGCTTCCCTGGGGGTCTTGAAACCAAGGCCAATGCTCTTCCAGAAGCGGTTACCTCCCTTGCCAGGCTTCTTACCCTTGCCAGATTTCTTTGTGCTGCAAATAAGCAGAAAATTTCTGTTAAGAAATGCATATAGCTCATGGAAAATAGAAAGCATGGAAGGGACAATAGGCGCTCACCTGAGGAAAACCTTAGGCTGCTTGAGGAATGCCTTCTCAGTCTGGAAAATGGGTAGATGCAAACATTAGAACTATGACACAACTAGCGGCAAACTATTGAAACTGCATATACAAAGGAATAAATGAAAAATCGCAAAATCCCTAACTAATAGAGTAATTGTTATGATCTAAAATAAGCGTGCATGATAACACTGTTATAAATGCATCACATCGTAGCGCACAAAGAAACTATAAGTAGTGCACAAAGAAATAAGAGTAAAACTGACACTAGACCATCCATATGGCACAGGTAGGACTGGGAGTTCAAAAAACTGCATACAAAGATACTGCAGTAATCAAAATTTGTTACAACATCTTATCAAGTTCAATTTGGTTACAGTTTACTAGTAACAGAATGACCATGTCTCTCTAACTACTAGTAACCAGCAGCGCCCCAACATTACAAAATGATAAGTGAGATTTGCAAGTGCCAGTACAAAACCTACCGCATCTAGTCCAACCCAAATCCCGAAGCCTCATCAAGTTCGTGGGGCTTTAAACTACAAATCCGCAGCGAACAGCAAGACCTGATTAAGGATTGCATCACTAGAATACTAGTGAAAGACTTCACCGATGCGCAATCACACACACAAAAATGCAGGCTTGCGGTCGATCAATAAGATCGAATCGATAGATCGCGACAAACCAAACACACGAGCAGCCGCAGGCACCAGCGCACGGGACAAGACCAGATCAGAGCAACTCAACCTATCAACGCGAATGCGCATCGCATATCGAACTGGCCCGAGCGAGTGACGGCGAGCGACGAAGAGCAGAGGTACACGCGAAGAAGCGCGGGAAGGAGCGCGTTACCTGTTCCGCCATGGCTGCGCGGTGGGCGTCGAGCTGCGATGCGGCGGCGGCGGCGCGCAAGGGGGTGCGGAGCTGAGACTCGGAAGGAAGTGGCGGCGCGGCGGAAACCCTAGGGAGCTGTCTTATAGCGCAGCGGGGTTCGCTCGGAATTTGCAGAAACACCCCTGCATTCTTGCGCTACGTGCCCTTAGCTCAAAATTTTGCACGGCCCAGACGGCCTGATATTTCCACGGCCCATGTCTTCCGGCCTGGCCCGCTAATTTTCAGTTACTATACCGTCCGTTCGCAGTGACGCCACCACTGGTACCTGTTCAGACCCTGCGCGCTCGCTGCACTGTCCGATCCCACCAACCGTCTAATCTCAGCCGTCCGTTGCGCAGCCAAAGGCCACAGGAGATCTGCTCGGCCTGCTCGGCGTCTCCCTCCGTTCCCCTCCCGTCCGTCTCCTACATATCGCCGGCTCGCCGTCGTTCGTCGCCTCATCCTCCTGACCTCCTCCTCCTTCGCCTGCTCGATGCGCCCGTAGAGACCTGACCGGAGGGTTTCTGGAGTGGCGCCGCACGTCGCTCGTGGTGGGACTGGTTGGGGGGTCCATTTCGGGTTGAAGCAGCCTCAGCCTCCGCGCCGGTGAGCCGCCGAGGCTGGGAGGTGAGCCTGGCGGAGTGAAGATCCATCTGAAATTCGATTGGTTCCTCGGATTGGTGAGTCATGCGTTCGATTCGATTGATTCGCTTCCCCTGATTCGTTTTGTGCTGGAGATTTGTGAGTAATTCGTGGTGATCGATGTTTGCTTCGCAGTTGAAGTGAGATGGCGAACCTGCAGGCTACCCTCACCATTCCCCCCTCGTTCGCCGGGGCCTCACCGCCGTCTCCCTCCCCGGTGGCCGGGAGCAGCGGCGGCCCCGCCCTGGGCCAGGCGGCTAAGGATAAGAAGATGGCGTCAGCGGAGCAGCTGGTGCTGGAACTCTGCGACCCTGAACTGCGCGAGAACGCGCTGCTTGAGCTCTCCAAGGTTCCCTCCGCAGCTCTTGTAGTGCTCCCCTAGTGGGGAGTGATTTGTGCATAGTGATCTCTAAGTTATCAGTTGGATTTGTGTGGGAGTTATCTTTGGTTGATTTTTTATGGAATTTTGTGGAATTCGGTTTGTGCTTGTGAATTATGCTTGTGCAGGGTAGAGTCATGCTCAGGCATAGTAGGTATCCAACTTGGCAAAATCTTTTTGGACATTGCCAAATATCACTTGGAATCTGACACGCATGTGGCTGTCTGAATCAGCAGAGTTTCGAGGGCATGGGTATTCGAGTAACTGTCGCCGTTAGTGTTACTCCATCGCGGGTGCAGGATGGAGTTGTACGCAGGTGTCCGACTTGGCAAAACATTTTTGGACATTGCCAAATATCACTCAGTATCTGACACGTATTCGGCTGTCCGAATCAGCCAAGGTTTCAGGATATGAGTGTCCAAATAACTGCCGCACTTAGTATTACTCCATTATGAGTGAGGTCTAGAGTCATATTCAGGTATTGGTGTCCAACTTGGCAAAACATTTTTGGGCATTGCCAAATACCAGTCAGTATCCGGCACGCGTATGGCTGTCCAGATCAGCCAAGGTTGTCTAAGTAACTGCTGGCCTTAGTGTTACTCTGTTACAGGTGTGAGGTGTAGTCATACTCAGCTGCAGGTGTCCGACTTGGCAAAACATTTTTTGACATTGCCAAATACCATTAAGTATCTGACACTCGTACGGCTGTCCTAATCAGCCAAGTTTTTGAGGACACGGGTGTCTGAGTAACTGCTGTACTTAGTGTTAATCCGTTACTGGTGAGGGCTGGAGTCATGCTCAGGTTCAGGTGTCCCACTTGGCAAAACATTTTTGGACATGCCAGATTCCACTTGTTATCCAACACATGTACAGCTGTCTGACTCCGGGATATTTTTTAGGACATTATTTGGCCCTTGTGACGTTATGCAGTTTTGTCACCCTAGTTACATTATGCAGTTTTGTCGTATTGAATAGCCTACTTTATTTTGGTTTTGATTATTTTCTGATTGCTTTTCTTGATATAAAGGCTTCAGCTTTAGCTAGATGTCTTGAATTTTGATCTAGGCCTCAGCTTATAAGCAGTATCATGGCCAGCAATGGTTCAAGATTTCTGTTATGAGGCACATTTATTTAGTTGTAGAATCGGTTCGCTATTATTAGCTTGTACATACTTTCTTACTTGTGTTGCTATTGCAAAATTAATAGCTTGGTTGCTAGCTATGAATGGATGCCCCAATAAGTGGCTTCAGATATGTAGTACCTTTATGTTATCGGTGTTAACTAGTTGAGCTAGGGTCCATTTCTTGTCTAGTGAATGGGTTCTTAAATGATCTGAAATTGAATGATCGTAGATTTGTACATTCAGTGGCTAACATGAAATGACATTTGCAAGGCAAAACTAAATATCTAAATGTACCCTTTTTCCAGAAAAGAGAGATATTTCAAGATCTTGCCCCGCTGCTGTGGCACTCGTTTGGCACAATTGCTGCGCTACTCCAGGTATGTTCCTGGCCGGCTGGCCCTGATAGGATTTGGATGCTTGTAATCACAAAGGACTGGAAGCTATGTTTGAGGATACTTTACACCTTTTGTTGTGTCCCTGTGATGAATCTGTTATTGTGCAACTTATTCTGTTTAAGCCAATCTTTCTAACATGTTATGCTTTGTAACCTGGAAAAATATATAGGAGATCGTGTCTATCTACCCTTCACTTTCACCTCCAACACTTTCACCCGGTGCATCAAACCGAGTTTGCAACGCTCTTGCACTTCTGCAGGTAAGCTTCTTCAGCTAAGGGGATTATAGTTCAATTTTTTGGCTGCTGGTTGCTGCTACTGTAGAGGGAGCACATAGAATTATGGCATACCTTTGTTGTTTTACTTCTTTCGACTTTGTCTGACCATTGCAGTGTGTCGCATCGCACCCTGAGACGAGGATCCTTTTCTTAAATGGTAACAAGTCATGCCCTTGCATAACATAGTTTGAATGAACTGATGATGGTGCATTATTAGTCCTAGCCACTGTCTCCTTTCCTCATTGTCTCACTCACACATACGTATATTTTGATATGTATGTTGTAACTATTATTGACAACAAATTTGTTCATTTCAGCTCATATTCCACTGTACCTGTACCCGTTTCTGAATACTACCAGCAAAACAAGGCCTTTTGAGTACTTAAGGCTCACTAGCTTGGGTGTCATTGGTGCTCTTGTCAAGGTAATTTGTGCTTGGAAGTTTACCTGAACTAGTGAATCCATTATAATGCCTCTGCCTCCAGCACTAGATAGGTGCATGCTATATGATAAACAGATCTGTTTTACTAATTCTGCAATATGATCATCAGTGAAGATTCATGTAGTTCTCTTAAGCTGCTATGTAATTAGCACAATACAATGCACTCAGTTTAACTTCAGTACTAACCTGAGACAAATCACAAGTACAAGACAAATGGCAGCTTTGTTATTTGTTGCATTGAGGTGTTTTGTATTGTCAATTTATCATATAGCAACAACATATTACTACCTTTTGTGGTGTTCTCTTCATTTTGTCCAAATACATAGTCCTTACTTGCTCTAAAAAATACTAATTCTGTTAATGAGAATTTTCTTCTTCTTTTTTTGTGGTAATGCAGGTTGATGATACTGAAGTCATCAGCTTTTTGCTGCAAACTGAAATAATTCCTCTCTGCTTGCGAACCATGGAGATGGGCAGTGAGTTATCAAAAACTGTATGTAGCAAGCCAACTCAATTCTCGTTCAAATATCAGCGTTTGTTTCTTCTGCTTAGCACTGGCAAAGGTGTAATAGGTTTTTAAGTATGTGTCTGAAGTTTTTCTGGAGCACTACTACTTCACTACCATCAGTTATCTCTAGAATCTTCTTGTCCTGTGCCAGTGTTCTCTCTGATAAGCCTAACCGAATTAAAATTCATAAGCCTAAAAGGTGAATTGTACAAGGAACTTGAAAATCTGTTTGGCCATTCAGTCTGTCCTATGACCTATGCTGCTAAATTTTCAGTGGCCAACTTTTATCACTTGAACCTACTGTTCTGTTACAGTCCCCTGCAAAGGATATTTGAATTTGAGCATAGCCTAAGCATCTTTTGGTGGTGGAATTTAATGCTAAATTTTAAGGCTGAAGTATGTCCCGTGGACCATGCAAACTCATATTCAACTACGTTTATTGCCATCACTCTGTCACTAACTTAGACGAGTGTCTAGCAACAGGTCCTTGGTGTGGGCTATGTATTTCTCTTTTTCTATTGTGTTTGAATGGTTTAGATCAATATTTAAGTTTTTGTAGTTTATTCTTATTTGATGATATGTGAGTTATAAAATTTTACATGTATTAAAACATAGATCACTAAGTTTTACTTTTATATCCTTGTTGGTGGTGGCCCTTGATGTGTTCGATCTCTAGCCTACCCCAACTTGCTTGAGATTGAAAGGCTTTACTGTATGCATTTGCAGGTGGCAACCTTCATCGTTCAAAAGATTCTCCTAGATGATGTTGGACTGCGCTACATCTGCGCCACTGCTGAGCGTTTCTTTGCTGTAGGCAGTGTCTTAGCTAACATGGTTGTTTCACTTGCTGATCAACCCTCCACAAGGTTGCTGAAGCACATCATTCGTTGCTACCTTAGGCTGTCAGATAATCCCAGGTTCGTGCTATCATTGTATTATGCGAAGTTATTTTACACATTTCTCCAAACGCTGTGGGTTTTTGAACTTCCCCTCTTAATGCAGGGCCTGTGCTGCATTGCAAAGCTGCCTTCCTGACATGCTCAAAGATGGGACATTCAATAACTGTCTTAGGGTGAGTCGGACTCTTACGTCAGCTATCACCAATTCATTAAAGCGCTCTACCCTAGTGGATGGTTTGCAAAGTAAATGTCTCAAGAAATACTAACTATTGGCGTACTGTGAACACAGGATGACCCAGCTACAAGGCGTTGGCTACAACAGCTTCTTCATAATGTGACAGGCGGAGGAGGCATGGGAGGAGCTCCTCAGCCAGGCCTGGATCACATGATGGGCATATAAAGATGAAGCAGTCTAGTCGTTGCAATTCACAACAATAATACACCACCTCACAGTGAATTGCAACTAGAGAAGATCTGTCCGCTGTCCAGAAGAAACTTAGTATGGTGTAGTCTAACTTTCTGCCGGGGTTAAACAAAAAAGAAGGATTGTTGCGTGGTACTACCATAAGCGGTTAAGCTGGTGTGCTCTTATCATGTAACGCTGTGGGAAATAAGCACAGCTGGCTGCTCCTCTTCTGTGCTTGCACCGGAACGCTTTTGCTTTGACAGTTCAGAACCTGAGAACAAAGAGGAAGAACCCCATTACGTGAAGCTTTCTCTCTCTGCTGATGGGTTGAGAACTTGAATTGCTTTCAGATGATGCCTTAAGAAAAAGCATACCAGCGAGAAGTATGATTGTATGAATGTGCTTTATTTTTCCTGTTTAGTAGACCAACATATGGTATGGTTGATTTCTGTTTTTTTTTAAGTAGTCGTGTGTTAAGGTAGACGGATCCTAATTTGTGCAGAGAACATAGCACCATTTTTTGTTTCCATAGGGGTACCGAGCAATTTAATCGCTCCAGTAATATATTCAAAATTCCAATATGCCATTTTGACGAGTATGTTTGGGACCTATGCCAAATATCATGTTCAGTGAAATTCTACAAATATCATGGCACTTCGATTCATCTTGCATCCAAAGAGATCCTAGTAATCTTCTCATCTGGATTTAAACCTTTTAGTTTGAAACTTATATACTTGATGAGATTAATTTTATTTAACCGGAGAGGTGAAGTTTAATTAGCATGTTAAAATGGGCATGTTTTTTTATGAAAAGAGTTAAGTGGCAAACATGTTTTCTTGTGTTCTTCTCTAATGGTGGTGTCCCATTAAATGCCATTGGGCATTGAATGGGAGATTAGGATGGTTATGTGCACATTGATAATAGACACATACTACTCGCTCCATTTAGTTTTATATGCATAAGTTACACTACTAAAATTTAATATTTTACTATATTCTTTTAAAGATTTTTTGATAGCGTTCACATATTATTGGACTAACTGTGAATGGCCTAAACAGTGCACAAACAAGAAGAATAATCCCTGGACTATTAAACGGTTGTGACGTGTCTAAGTGCTTGGACGGTACTTCACCCACACTCGCATATTAGCATTTTGCATTGGTACTATTAATTTAGGAAAAAAAGTATCATACGATATTTATATTTGCTAAAAAAGGTAATGCTACGTACCGACATATGTTGCAATAGTTAAGTATTGATGTTGCAACTATTATTTTATTTCATAATGAATGTTGCATGAAATCTAATGTTCATGTTGCAATGGAAATTTTCTATCCTAGGGTCGAACGACGTAGTTATTTTTACACATTATTTTTCATATTATAAACAGTGACCGTTGATGTTGCATTAGGTGATTTTTAATGTGTCGTGAGAGTGTCTGATGGAAATGCGGGCTTAAAAAAAAGATGAATTGAAACAGGAAAGAAAAAGAAAAGACGAAAAACCGGACTACTACACCACGTGGGACCAGTGACTCACAACAATTGCAATCTTTCCTCCCACAGGCTTGCTGCAGCTTTCAGAGCCACTCAAATCCCCCTCCCCTTCTCAGCACAAACGAACGCAAGCTCCCAAGAACGCAGCCCCCGTTGGATTTGGAAGCTTCTCCATGGGACACCGAGGCTCGTAGACGAAGCAGAGGCGACCAGAAAAATCGAAAGAGCGAGGAGCAGGAAGCCATGGCGTTCCTCCTTCCCAAGCTCACCACGCCGTCCTGCAAGCTGCCCCCGAGTCCCCTCCTCAAGCCCCAGCTGGCCTTGCCAGGCCACGGCGGCGGCGGCAAGATCCACGGCTCAGGCTCCGGCGCGGCGCAGGCCGCGACCCCGGGCCACCTCAGTCTCCTGCTCCTGCTCAGCGCCTCACAGCAAGCAGCCGTCCCGTCGGCCAAGTCCACGGCGACCAAGAACCGGGGCAAGGGCGGCGGGGACCCGCAAAGGTCAGATTTTTACCTCAATCTTGGGACGGCGGTGCGAACGCTGCGAGAGGACCTGCCCGACGTCTTCTTCCGGGAACCCAACTACGATATCTATCGGTGAGTAAAAAGAGGCATGCTTTCTTTCGTGTTGCTATTTCAGTTAATTTTGGATTAGGCCTTTGACAATCGATCAATATGCATGTAGTATGAAGTGGATTTGCTAGTTTGGTGATTATTGATCATGGAGAAATTCATTTGCTGCTAGCTATAGCTCGGTATTTCAAGCTAATTAAGGTCAAACGTAGAAATTGTGCGGGTATTGGTCACTCTGTGCTTACATAATGGCCAATCATGAAAAAATGATAGCGATTTTTAAGTGATGCCATCACGATTGTAGAAGTGAAGGATTACAGTCATGTATTAGCCTTTCAGAACTTATAATTTATCATGTGCAATTATGATGATTGAATCAATAGATGAACAACCGGTTTATATTACTTATGTCTGAGAAGAACGCTAGGCTTGCATAAATTGCTTCTCTTGCAAACTTAATTCTTTGTAGGCATGCTTATTCATGTACAAATGGAGATTGAAATTTCTTTTACATGTATCGCAGTGAAGACATCACATTTACCGACCCACTGAACACTTTCCAAGGGATTGACAATTACAAGACTATCTTCTGGGCACTTAGATTCCATGGGCGCCTACTATTCAGAGAAATTGGGCTTGACGTATCGCGCATTTGGCAACTGACAGAGAACTCCATAGTCGTCCGGTGGGAGCTGTGGGGCACCCCGCGTGTCCCCTGGGAATCATATGGCTGCTTCAGTGGCACGTCGAGGTACAAGGTTGACAGGAACGGGAAAATCTATGAACACAAAGTCGATAACTTGGCATTGGACTTCCCACGATCAGTCGCAAACGTTGGCAGCATTGCTGACATGGTAGTTGCCACATGCCCGCCGAGCCCAAATTTGACATTTTGGGATGTTGTTGGGACAGGTGATGGTTGCTCATGGACAAAGCTTTACGAATCTGTGGTGGAAGCTGTGGAATGGGAAGGCCAGAGTTCCAGTGGCATTGGCATTGGAGGTCTAATCACTTGTTCATAGGATGGAATGAGCTCCAGGACTAGTTGCTTGGTAGTTCCTAGGGGAAATGTATAGAATGTTGGTACATGAATGACAATACTACTAATATCTCTCTGTATACTGTAGCTCTAGAACAGCAAATTTAGATAAAACACATACTAGATGGCTATATTCGAACACCCTTCTCACATTCTGGGATAGTGCTTTCACAGATTATGTCTTGTGAGATCCATGGATTTTGGGCGATACACGCTTCTTAAAACTTGCTATGTTTGCAGTATTCTTTACTGGTTGCTCAATTATCAGGGAATCAGTCTGATCAGACAGACTGGACTATTAACAGGTGTGAGGATTCATATTAGGTGTAGCTGATAGTTCAGAAATGATTTTATCACATCCTGTGACTCGGAGTGAAATAGTGAAGTTTGGTTTATGTGATCATATTTGTAGGGTAGGTAGGATTTCTGGGAACTCATATTTTTAGGCTTACTGGTCGCTGCACCGGCATGTTGCTACTTGCTGTAGATTTCTGCTAAGAAATAGTTTCGCTGGACTATCACAGGCCATAACAGAAATTCTACTGTAACTTATGTCGACTGATTCTGAATGTCTCCATCAGAAAGATTGCATGCACTAAGTTTGCTTCCAAACGGCGAAGAATCTATCAAAGGATTCTCAATTGGTGCGCCTGCAAAAATGCATCCACTGAAATCGCTTCTGAAAGTGAAAACCTAACAGGTTCCCACCTTTCATTGGAACATCATTCTTTAATCCTGTCTCTTTCGAGTTAGATTGAAGCTATGATTAGCGTAAATGATCGGCCGACATGTCGGATTGAAGTACTGTACGACACATTACTTGCCTTTATTTGCTTAGGTACTTTTCCCATAAATTCTCCGTCTCAATTCATTTCCTTTTCGATAATGCTTGGCTGCAAATCATTGGTGGGCGCCTTATATTGTCACAAATTGGTTGACCAACAACAATCAGTACGATCGATGAAAATCTCCCAACAAGGTTTGTCCACTACAACTCCCTTCCCAAACTGTTCAAGCAGACTAGTCCTGAACTCCTGATGACACGCTATCGCAGCGTGCAGATCTCGGTAGATAACTGTTTGATCTGCTCCAGGATTCATATCAGTTGCCACAAGACCCCAGTTTCTACATCTCATATATGGGAGGAGTATAGTCAATCGTCAGACTGGTGACTCACCAGCCAGATAATATGAACTGAACTATACCATCAGGCCTTGACTTGTACAAAATAACAATTCCATGATCTGAAGTTCTGAACAGGACGGGTTCCACATTGCTCATTAGTCAGTGCACTAAAAAGGACGGAAAAATGGCTCATGGAATTGCTTAGACTTTTGTAGACTTGAGAATAGCTGCAATTACTGACTGACCAGCAAATGGAAAAATTCAGAATCAAAGCAAACCGTCCATTTGATTATCTCTGGACGAGGAGATCAAGAGATAGGGCACATATGCTGAAAGCTGCCAAAGCTAACAAACTACCGTGTCAAAACCTACATCCAGGCTTCCAGAGTACCTGAAAAGGATTTATAAGGAGATGAAGAGATAGCACACAATAGCATTGAAAATTTAGAATCAAGAAATGACCGGTACGATTGCAAACGGGTTGGAAAACAGCCAGAAAAAGCGGGCGAGCTACTTTTCTGAATGTTAATTTCAGATTTTCAGTCCCGGGCCATCCCTTTTCTGTCAGAATGGATGAAACGCCGAAACGGGCCCTAAGCATGGATCAATCGAGGGCAATGGGCATGTTCCTTCATCAGGCAGTGGCTGTGACCTCCGCCTGTCCTCTCAGGTTTGTATCCATGTGACTCCATGCGCGGTAGCTTTGGCATTTCCGATTGTGCAGTATGAATATGAACTCGTAACGACCATCGAGCTCAGGGAATTTTACCAGAGTCGGATATGAGAGTCTGCGAGATTAACAGGATCAAACTAGCAGACTAAAGCAGTACATTGGGAGACAGGGGTTGGAGATTGGCAATCACCGGAGAGCTGGACGTCGGCCGGAGGGAGTGTTGAGTTATGATCCAAATTCAGTTATATACCGATAAAGGCTGACTTCGGATGGAGCGAAGCGAGACTCGTTGCCGGTAGGCTTGGGCCGAAGCGAACATCGTCACCTAGGGTTTCACCTCTTTATATACCTCCTGTAAGCTGCCGGTTTGGGATGAGTCGAAAAGTTGTAAATCCCCAACGTTTGTAACCTCATCCGATATAGTGAAAATTTGTTGGCTGGCGCCCGTGGTTTTTCTCTTCCTCCTTGGAAGGGTTTTCCACATTAAAATCTCGTGTCTCCTGTGTTGGATCTGCTGTTCTTCATCATTTATATTGCCTATCGTTTGTAACAAATGGTAACAGAGCCTGGTTTCAGATTAGGGTTCCGCAATAGCATCGATGAAGTTTGATCTACCGCTACTGGACTACAAGATGAGATTTTCACTATGGAAAGTCAACATGCGTGCAGTTCTGGCGCAATCTTCGGATCTTGATGAGGAGTTGGATGGTTTCGGAAGCAAACCGCAGAAGTCATGGACCGCTAATGAGAAGTGGAAGGACCGTAAGGCTCTGTCTATGATTCAATTTCATCTATCTAATGATATTTTGCAAGAAGTGCTGCAGGAGAAAACTGTCGTAGAACTTTGGCTCAAGCTAGAATCGATCTGCATGTCTAAGGATCTAACCATTAAGATGCACATGAAGATGAAGTTGTTTCGCACAAGCTGCAAGAAGGTGGTTCGGTGATGAACCACTTATCAATCTTTAAGGAGATCGTTGCCGACCTAGTGTCGATGGAGGTAAAATATGATGATGAAGATTTAGGTCTTCTACTGTTATGCTCACTGCCTAGTTCGTTTACAAATTTTCGAGACACCGTACTATTAAGCCATGATGAACTAACTCTTGCGGAAGTATATGACGCCCTCCAGATGAGGGAGAAGATGAAAGGTATTGTTCAGTCTGACGTGTCGTCATCCAAGGGTGAAGCGTTGCAGGTTAGAGGTAGGCCCGAGCAGAAAACCTACAACAATAACAACAATAATCGAGACAAGAGCAAGAACGGTAGAGGCCGTTTGAAATCCAGAGGGATATTCTGCGGGTATTGTAAGAAAAAAAAACTCATGTCATCGACGACTGTTGGAAGCTGCAGTATAAGGAGAAAAGGAACGGTATGTATCAACCGAAAAATAAATCCGATGGTGATGGTAAGTCCTCTGTTATCTCCGGCGCTGATAATTTGATTCAACAGACTGTCTCATTGTTTTTGCTGGTTGTGTTGCTGGTCATGATGAATGGATACTTGATTTTGCATGCTCATTTCATATATGCTCTAACAGAGATTGGTTCAGTTCTTACGAGTCTGTGCGTAATGGAGATGTCGTGCGTATGGGAGATGACAACCCACATGAGATCGTGGGCATTGGCTCTGTTCAGATCAAGATGCATGATGGCATGATACGCATGCTCAAAGATGTGAGACACGTACCGAGGATGGCTAGAAATCTCATCTCCCTTAGCACATTTGATGCCGAGGGGTACAAATACTCCGATTCAGGTGGAGTGGGTAAGGTACCAAAAGGTTCTCTCATGCATATGATAGGTGATATGAATTCTGCAAGGTTATATGTTTTTAGAGAGAGTACTTTACATGGTTCTGTTACCGCTGCTACTGTTTCTAACGATGAACCAAGTAAGACTAATCTGTGGCATATGCGTCTTGGGCACATGAGTGAACATGGTATGGCAGAATTGATCAAGAGAGACCTGTTGGATGTTGGATGGCTGCACTCTGGGGAAGATGAAGTTCTGTGAGCATTGTGTTTTTGGTAAGCACAAGAGGGTAAAATTCAATGCCTCCGTTCACACCACCAAAGGTACACTTACATGCTGATTTGTGGGGGCCATCTCGTAAGCCCTCTTATGGTGGTGCTCGTTATATGCTTACCATTATTGATGATTACTCTAGAAAAGTGTAGCCTTACTATCTGAAAAATAAAGATGATACTTTTGCTACTTTTAAAGAGTGGAAAGTTATGATAGAAAGGCAAACTGAAAAGAAAGTAAAATTGCTTCGTACTGACAATGGCAGTGAATTCTATTTGGATGCTTTTAATGATTACTGCAGGAAGGAAGGCATTGTCAGGCACCACACCATCCCATACACTCCCCAACAGAATGGTGTGGCTGAGCGCATGAATAGAACCATCATCTCGAAGGCTCGTTGCATGCTGTCCAACACTCGTATGAACATCGTCACCTATTAGGGTTTCACCTTTTTATATACCTCCTGTAAGCCGTTGGTTTGGGATGAGTCGAAAAGTTGGTTTGGGATGAGTCGAAAAGTTGTAAATCCTGGACGTTTGTAACCTCACCCGATATAGTGAAGATTTGTTGGCTGGCGTTCGTGGTTTTTCCTCTTCCTCCCTGGAAGGGTTTTTCACGTTAAAATCTCATATCTACTGTGTTGGATCTACTATTCTTCGTCGTTTATATTACCAATCGTTTGTAACAGGGAGGAGAGATTGGCGGCGGCCGGCGGCTGAGGGAGGGAACTGTGGAAGTGGAAGGAGGTGCAGGTAGGCCATTTTGGACCCTCGGGCCAGCCCATTCAGAGATTGAAGCGTCCAAGCCCATGGGCCCTTTCGTGTGAACCGGACGTGAGCATATCTCGATTGGGTCATGTTCTTCTTTTTAGGGAATCTGGGCGTGTTTGCTTCCGTTGCCTGCTCACCTTGCTTTGCCTCGCCTTGGCGGCGCGAGCAACGAGGAGCTTGCCGGGCGGGCGAGCCGATTTAGCTCTCCCACAGGAGCAAGCTAAATCTTGCTCGCACAAATCCCAAGACACTCAGGCAAGGGAACCAAGCGGGAGCGCCTGCTCGGTAGCCTCGCTCAGCAAGGCAATACAGGACCGAGTAAGGAAAGCAAACGCTCCCTATGTGATCCGTAACCAACCACTGAATCGTACACATAGCATGTGGATCGGAGAAGGTAAATGTAACAGAAGAAAAATCTGGATAATAAACTCATCAGCAACTGATAGTTGCTAAATTTCCTGAAGCAACTGATAAATTTCCTGAAGGTCAATAATTAAACTGACTCATTTCGTCGTTTGGTTTGAGGTTCAAGCTTGGTATTGTTCTTTGAATTGATTAGTGCCCTTGAAAAATGTGCACCACTGAAATAGCTTCTGAAAGTGAAGCCTATCATGCTAAAATGATGGGAGCATAAATGTTCCACCGCAAAAATAAGAAAAGAGGGTTTGCAAAAGCACAGAGTTTTGTAGTTTGCGAGTTTTTTCAGTTTGAGTGTTGCCTCCTTAGCAAATATTGATACGATACTTTTCACTTCAATTCTTCTGCTAAAATCATTTTTTTCCAAAACGTTTGACCTCCGGTCATTGGGTGGGTGATTCACTTATCACCCTTGTTGACTTACGACACTCAGTGGGATCCTGAGAGATCAAGTTAAGATATGCCTTGGTCTATTTGTGATGAGTAATTTATCAAGTGATTTGAGACTTTTACCGGTTGAGTCCATATTTCATATGTGCATGATTATGCTAACAGCTAACCAGAGGTGTTATGTTGTGTGCGTTGTGTTGTGGTGTTTGTGTAAAATAGATCTTGTGTATTGTACCTCTTGGCTTTGTGATGTACAGGTGTAGGATGCGACATGGTGGTCGACAGCATGAGGTGAAAGTTAAGCGAAAGGTTCATGCTTATGTACTAGAGCTGTGAACGGTGGATAGGAGCAGGCTTGGACTGAGGGACCCGAGGAGTCTGGGTGGAGTCATAGGCGATTGCCATGATGTACGGAAGAGCAAGAGTACACGGGATGGAGACGGCGTCGGTTGAGTCAAGCGAAACGGAGGTGAGTCGAGTAGGTGGCCTGGGAGCGGGAGCGAAAGAGTTAGAGGCATCGAAGGCTTGGCGGAGGCCGTACACGCGTCGACATCGGTGAGTCACGCCTTGCAAGGCATGCAAGAAGGTTTGACCAGTTTGACCTCAAAACCGGATTGAGTCACACTGCGAATGGGCTTGACCGGTTTGGCCTCAAAACGGGGGAGGGGGGCAAGTCCGGTGTGGCCAGACGGCGTCAAGTCGGAGGATGTGTGGCACCATCGCGAAGCTTGTGTCGAGGCAAAGCGCAGTCGCGAAGGCGTTGGATCCGTCCGATGGTTCAAGAAATATGAGGTATTTGAGTTGTATGTTTCATGTAAGGCATTCTGATCATTTTCCGAATGTCTATATTATTTGATTTTTCTTTTTGACCAATATAATATAATTTCTTAAGACTCGAGCATTGATATATAAGATTTCTTCTTTGTGCCCACTAGTATATTCATGGGTACCATACTTCAATGTCTGAAGTTTCTGGTACTTGTTTAGTCTCGCCAAAAGTTAATATTTACCATTTTGTTATGTTATACACACAATATTTAGCTAGTTCTATATGATGTCGAAAACCAATACTAAGAGACCAACTCACTATGAAGAAACTCAAACATTTATTATTTGTAACAACTTGATACAAGACTCACGCTTTATGTGACTACCCCTACCACTCTATACTCATACGGTCATGCCATAAAATGGCATGTCACTCTTCATATGCCACCTTAAAATGGCTCGTACTTGTTATGGCTACTTAGAGGTGGAGAGCACCCTATTTATAGGAGTACATGACCAAGGAAATGTTGCCATATGGCACATTCCACACTTTTCTTGTACAAATTTCCAACTCTAAAGTTTTCTCATGTTAATCCATTTTCCTATCATGCATGGAGAATTCTATACTTCATCATGAAGCATCGCAATGCTAGTCTCTCACCATTTCTATATTCTTCTAGAACTTTCTAACAAGTAACGCTACTTTTTCAACACTCCCCGCCCAATCGCTCCTGAAAAATGCGAACAGCTGAAATTGCTTCTGAAAGTGAACACCTATCAGGCTAGATGATCGGAATGTTCAGCATAAATGTTCTGCCGCAAAAATAACACGGTTTGCAAACTACAAGGTTTAGTAATTTGGGAACTTTTTCTGTTGGAGTGCTAGCCACCTTAACAAATATTCATCAAATACTTTTCACTTCAATTCTTCTACTAAAATCATTTTTTTCTCCAAAACGTTTGACCTCCAGTCATTTTGTGGGTGCTTCCCCTTATGAGCTTAGTTGACTTGTGACGTTTGGTGTGATCTCAAACTCCAATCAGGTTTCGTCTTTAATTTTTCAATGCTCAGAGGCTCAACTACCAGGGCAAACTAGTCCTTATGTCCGTAATGGAATGGCAGACGAATGTTAGTAGAAAGGTGTGGGATATCTTACTATTACTAATTGGAGGTTCCTTTTGAAACCTCCAGATGAAGCCACCTAGGATTCCTAGGTGGACACTTAAAGAGAAAATCCTAGAAATTCTCATAAAAAAAGAAAAACATCCGACCATCAATCGACAGATTCAAATCATCATAGCCATTGGATCTATTATGTTTTCTAAAAAATTACCCACCTATGCCATTATGAAAATAGCCTAAAGTAACCCCCTAAATCTATATACAAATTACCCACCTCTGCCATTATATAAAATCTTACTAAAGTAACCCCCTAATCTTAAAAATTACCCACTTATGCCATTATAAACAATATTTAAAATAACCTCCTAATTTGCAACCGAATTGCCCACCACTTTTACTTAAAGTAACCCATTAAATTTGCATCTATATTACTCACACGTGCCATTATTAAATAACATGATAACCCTACGTTTGAATCAAATAACCTTAATTAAAAATATACAGCAATATATTATTCTAAATCGTCTATATCTTGCACTATTGGTATATGATATGATAATTAAGCGTATAATGTGTGTCACCATTTATAAAGATATAGAGCAAGTGACGAGAATATAGATTTCTATGTTAAAATTGTATCACAAACTTATGGTTCATTAAACAAATTTAAGCGCATACCTGCGATGCAAAGTGAAAAGTTAAAGATTATAAATGTGTATGAAAATATTATAGAGTAATTACTAACTAAAATATATTACAATTGGATGAAGATAATAAGTATATATCTATATAAGTATTGTGTTCAAATATCTAATAAACGAGAGGTAGCTTGTGGTAATATTTTTTAGCAATGTAGTTCCTTTTTTACATTGGAGACTCCGCATTAGTTCCCATGAGACAACCTAGAAAAAAGAGATAAATTCTCATAAAAATCAAAATATCAAACACCAATCCTGTAAACTCAGATAATCATAGCCATTGATCTATTATACTTTCTAAAAAGTTACCCACCATTATCATTGTGAAAATATTCAAAAATGAACTTTAAACCTATATCTAAATTACTGAGCTCAGCTATTATAAAAAATAATCTAAAGAACCCCATAATCTTCATCCAATTTACTAATACATATTATTATAAAGAATAACTTAAAATATCATTCTAAAATTTTATCTATATTACCCAAGTATGTTGTTATTAAAAATAACCTAAATTAAACACCTAAATCTTAATCTAATTATCTTCATGTGCATCATACATAAATATCAAAAAGTAAACTAATATATGATTCTAAATTACCTATTTATGTCATTGTTAATATAAAAATACTAAGTTAAAGTATATATACATGATCAGCGTCACCATTTAGACCATTTATATATGTATGTGAGGAATCGATGAAAAATATTGATTTGTATGCTAAACATAATGTATGGAGGATTAGAGGTGCGATACAAAATGGAAAAAGTATGAATATGAATGAAAAAATGCATAGAGTAATTATTAATTAAAAATCAATTACAACTGGATAAAGATAGGTACATATCTATATAAGTATTATGTTGACGTATTGAAAAAATAAGAGAGTAGTAGGTAATCAATTTTGATTATTAGCTACAAGTTTAATTTCTAAATAATTTTCAAATACAATAGCTTCTTAAAAACATTAACCCGTGCGGGAGCACGGGTTACCCGCACGGGTTAATGGACTACTAGGATATAATTAGTTGCTCCTTGTCCTATTTTCTAGATCTCTTATGGAAGAAATCTTCTTGTTAGACTTAGGTGACTCGGCGGTCAAATATTCTGAACTTGATCTCGTAGTCAAGCCTTAACTTCTTGTTAGACCTTTAATCAGATGTTAAATTATAGTTTATCTATTCTTCACTGAGCAATCTGACAAGTATTTTGCATAGTTACAGTGATTTATCTGTGGTCTCAACAAAATAATGGTGT
Source organism: Setaria italica (assembly GCF_000263155.2). Taxonomy (NCBI): domain Eukaryota; kingdom Viridiplantae; phylum Streptophyta; class Magnoliopsida; order Poales; family Poaceae; genus Setaria; species Setaria italica. Next base: position 29,733,246 of record NC_028456.1, on the reverse strand, counting down.
TGGATTAGGGACCAGGAATCATGCTGATGTGGTTCAGATTTTCCAGAAGCCACATCACATGGTGACAGAAGATTGGACCATGGGTTTGCTCAGACTTTTGTGGAGTTGAGAAAAGGATAGAAACTGTAAAAGAAAAACTGCAATTACTGACTGACTAGCAGTTGGCAAAACTCAGCTCAAGGTCCTTTAGATTCTTATGGCGTGTCGGTGACTTGGGGATTGGAATTGAGAACTTGTCTTTCATTAGCAATGATTGCATGATTTGCGACTATCCATCAACATAATTTTCTGATTCTCTGAATGAGAAGATCAAGGGACATGGAGAAAGCTGGTAAACAACTCGAAGCCATATCTTGTGGAATTGGAAATGTAGGCGAAATAAACGGGCCGAAATATTGGCAGTTGAACTGCAGAAAAGTAAGCCACCGTAGCCTTGAAAAATTTAGCATCAAGAACCGACCGGTGTGAACGGATTGAAAATTAGACGGGAAAGCAGGTGAGCTACTCGTTGCGCTTTGGAAACTTTGAATGGCATCTTACTTTCAGCGCTTTGTTCCCGGGCCACTTCTCTGAATCAGAATGGAGAAAATGATTACTCGATCCGTAGCATGCATGATTCGAGAGCCATTTTCTGGTACATTTGAGAACGACAGGTGACCAGAAAACACACCAGGAGTCCGGGACCATGTATGGATCATGTCACCTATATTTCAGAAAGTACCTTATTTCCCCCACAGATCATTTCAGAATTGTCGTGCAAGTTTAAGTGGCTGGTCAAGCCATGCATTACGCTCAAAGCTTTTGAGACATTTCATTTCAGACAGCAAAAAATGATCCATTCTGGAGCATTTTTCTCGATCGAACGACTTGGATCCCTGACGAGTGACGACATAACATGAATGGCTGAATCTTGTAAGGATAAGAAGAAGGAGGAGGAAACGAATGAATCACGCCTTGCTCGCAGCAGTCTCGCGAGCAGGCAGCAGCAGGCACGCACGCACGCACACTATCTCTCAGTTGGTGTTCTGGTCGACGAGCACGTGGACGGTGGCCGAGACGGCCTTGTCCGTGGCGACGACGACCTGGTTGCCGGAGACGTTCCGGAGCGTGTGCCCCGGGAACTCGTTGCCGGCGACGAGCGAGTACTGCACGTGGCCGATACGGTCCGGGAACAGCAGCACGTCCGCGAAGTCCACCGTCCACGAGCTCCCGTTCCCCTCCGCCGACCCGCGCGCCGCCGTGGATTTCACCGCCATCCCCGTCGCCGAGTTCTGCTGCACGTACACTTGATCCACCGTGGCGAACTTGCCGTCCAGCTGGACGATGTCGACGCCCTTGTCCCGGCCGCTGAAGATGTTGCCGACAACCTGGACGCCCCTGGCGACGCCGTTGACGGCCTTGAGCACGACGTTGGCGTCGCCGAGGAAGAAGGAGCCCGACACGTGGAGCAGCACGGGGTCCTCGGCCACGATGCTGGTGTAGTCCATGTAGCAGTTGCTGATCCACGCCTGCGTCAGCCCGGGGCTCTTGAAGTAGATCCCCATGCCGCCGAACCCGGTGGCCTTGTTGTAGCAGTGCACGCCAGAGATGGAGTTGGCTGGCCGGGTCACCATGATCCCCGTCGCCGCGGAGAAGATGACGACGTCGGTGACGGAGTTGTCGTTGCCGTCGAGCCGGATGCCCGTGCCCGTGAACCGCCGCTCCCCGGGGTCGCTCCCGGCCGTCATGTGCTGGCCCAGGAAGCTGTTCCGGATCATCGTCTCGTGGCCGCCGCTCACCGCGACGCCGTCGGAGTTGAAGTGGACGACGTAGAGGTTGTCGATGCCGACGCGGAGCGAGTTCACCAACGACACGCCACCACCGCGGTAGTTGCAGTCCAGCATCAGGTCGCGCAGCGTGGCGTACTCGTAGTCGTAGCTCCGGGAGCTGCCCTTGGCGGAGAGCTCGATCAGGTAGCGGTCCGTCGGGAAGTCGTCGGAGGCCCGCAGCGACCCGCCGTGGATCCGGAAGTTGCCGCCGCCGGAGGCCGGCAGCGTGAGGGGCGCCTTGACGAGGTACGTGCCGCCGTCGAGGTGCACCTCCGCGCCGCCGAGGTCCGGGATGCCGCCGGTCATGGTGGCGTTGGACGGCGCCCGGAACGCGTCGGCGATGGCCTTGTTGATCGCGTCCGTCGCGTCGGCGGCGCCCGTGGGGTCCGCCCCGTAGTCCGTCACGTGGTACACCCGCGCGCCCGCCGAGGCCTGCACCCAACACGCAGCGTGGTGACACGTCAGAACGTTACACTGACCAGTGCGCCGCGCCGGAGCGCCAATCGTGCGTCGCGATCACGGCGAGCACGAGTAGCTGCAGAGCATCTGGCGTTCTGGTGGGCGCCCGTGTCGCGTCGTAGGTGTGGGGCAGTTAGTGGTTGGCGCGGCGCGAGCAGTGCTGTGCCGGAGATGGAAAGGGAGCTGGAAAAAGTTGGTGTTGCTGCTGGTGCCGGGTAAATGCAAGCATACCAAACGTTTCTGACGAAAATCGCATGAGAAATTCAGGGTTGGTGCCAAATGTCGGTAGATTCAGAATTCCAGATGGCGTCATGGGCTTTTTGCAGTCAAGAACCTGACGCACAATTGCAGTTGAAGTATTGCAGAATGCAGAGGGGTGAATCCAGTCCAACGGCTCCGGGGACTCATCGTGCTCTTACAGTCCTACAGCGTGTGCAGCAGAGAGTTTTCTATGCGTACTTCGCTCGAGTAGTTGGCTGATGAGCTTGACGTTTGAGTATATTCTAGCAGTTGGCGAGAGGCAATCTCTCCAGGAAGGCTTGGGAGGATCGTCGACAGCGACCTCCGGCAGAAAAGGAGACGGTGGGAAAGCTGGGTGACAAAGCTCCATTTGGTGGTAAAAAATCGTTGCTTTTTAAGCGTAGTACTGCAGAAGATGAGAAGAGCAATGTGAAAAGCTTAACTGCAAAGCAAGCCGACATCTCTCTCTGACTCTCTCTAATTACTAGTGGCCGTACAACTGGAGCCTAACAACTGCGCCTTCAAGACGACGATCAGAGCAAATGGACGGAAGTGTACGAGAACTACCAACTGCCCATTAAAAAACTCATTGCCGCAAGGGGAAAGGACTTTGGACCGTAGCAGCAACTTCTTCTTTCTTTTTCTGTTTTTTTTTAAAAAAAATCGGACGGTAGGAGCGATGAACACATGAACTGCGCTACTGTTGAAGTGATGAGAATGAAAGATAATCATGCTGGTACGGCTTTGAGCGCGTGCTTACCGTTGCCAAATCTCTCCTCGTCGCCCCGAAGGAAGATCTGACGCTCTCCATCCTCCGCTGCGCGAGATCCCTGTACCGCCGCTCCCCGCCGGCCCCGGAGGCAAAGCCAACGGCGCCATGGCCGACGGCGCCGTCGTGAGGCCACGCGCTCACACCGGCGGCCAATGCAAGAAGCAGAGCGCCGAGGAGCGGCAGCATGGCTCCTCTTCCTCCCCGCCTCGCAGGCTCCATAGTTGCTTCCTCGGCCTCTCCTGGTTTCTTGTGGCTATACAGGAGACTGACTTGACCTGACCTCTCTGCTACGACATCAATGGCGTCCAGGCCTCCTCACCTATCTCTCTTTTCCCCCTCCCTCTTTATCTGTGGCACTGGCACCACGCCTCTGCCCCCTTGCTGCTGGAATGCCAATGCTTTGCCTTTGAGAGGTGTGCGTGTGGGGTCATTACAGGCACCTGGGCTGCACAGAGGAAGAGATTAAGAGAGGATAGAGAGTTATATATACAGGTTAAGCTTGCGTTGCGATGGTTACAAGGCTGGTTGAAGGGGTCACACTCGTCATTGTGCTTCAACGGCGGAGCCCGACCGAAAGCGAAGCGGGGGGGAAAAGGCACGGAGGCTTCGATAATTGCTTGACGAGTCGATTCAATCCCGCCCTCGTTCCTGCCAACTCCCTCTCCAGCGCGGACGGGACGACATCGAATTGTAATCACGGACGGATGGACGGTGGTTGGAGCAGGCCGGAATTAACTTTTTGCCAACGGTAACTCTTGGCGTCAAGGTGATTAGCAGACTAGATTAACCCCGGCGGGCCCTGCACCGGACGCGTGTACGAAGAATCACCGGAGCCGCGCGGATCTGGGTTCTAGAAGCACAGTGGAGGATGGTTGTGCAGTGCACCTGCTTCTTGGTGTGTTGTGTTGGGTGCCCTGTTTGTTTAATCGGATCGGAGGAAAGAGCCCGAGGAAAGTTGCTTTGGTGCGTCAGTGCGTCTGCTTGGCTTTGGTTGCCTGCCGTGCCGGCGGCCCTTGCTTTCACAATCTTTCCCCCCGTCTCCTTTGATCCTTCCCCCTTCCTTTCGACCTTTCCTTTCCTTTCCTTGGGTGCTCTGCATCAGCGTGCTCTCCCTTCCTTTCTTCCCTTATTCCCTCACCTCATTGCTTGATGAGATGCTCAGAATTTCTTGCAGGGGCACACCATCATCTCATCTGATGTAATCTTTTCTTTTTTAACACGGTGGAATATGCTGCATGCATGTGGAGATTGTTACTGAATAGCAAGTTCAGAGATGAATAAAAGCTGCCTGCATTTGCTGCACCGGCATTGAGCCAATGAGCGCTGCAACAGAGAAAGAAAGCTCCCTAACGTTGGAGGCTAGCTTGATCTGATTGGGACTTCTTATGGAAAAGGTAGTGATGGAGTGAGTGGAGGTCACAGAGGAGCGTGGAGTGAGTGTGTGGCTGCTTTCTTACGATCTTCTTTTCCAACAAACCTGAAATGCTTGCGCTTTACACTTAGGACGGCACGATCCTGTCCCCAAACAAAGCATCATATTTCTGCTGGACCTAAAATCGCAGAACAAAAAGAAGCGTCCGTACGCAGCACCACTAACTAACTTTAGTTTTACAAATTCTTAAAAATTGTATTGAAGATCTGTATAGAGCTCTTGGTTTGCGCGAACACACACGATCGCTGCAGATGGGTCGACGAGCAGCCTTAATAGAATAACGCCTGATTGAGTTTGCAGTTGCACACCTCTGAGCTCGCAACGCATCGCAATCACAAAATACACTTTTATGAAGGGTTGCTGCTGCGGTTCGATCGATTCGCTTTACGGCCACCGGATCGGATCGGATCAGACCACGCAAAACTTTGTTACGAGGGTAAATACGCTTGTGAAAGGAATGGCAACGAGAAAGGGCAGGCAGGCGGTGCCTCTGCAGGAAGTTTCCACTGCAGGGACTCTGGCAAGCGTATCCCCAAGCTGGCATGCATCCGCTAGCAAGCTGTTTGATTTGTCCGGGCGGGGGATGGAAATAACGTAACGGATGCGCCCCTGGCCGGCGTCCCTATCATCACCACCGGGCTCCTTGATCGGTCGATCGCCGCGCTCCGGAAGCAAAGCAACCCTCGGCGCCCCCGTCCAGACGCGCCCGCAGATGCGATGCCGACGAGCGTCGTCGACGGGTGGGGGGCCATGCTTGCTCCCGGCCGGGGGCTGGTTGGTTCTGCGGTGCACGCACGCGTACGCGCACGGTGGCCGATGATTGGTTTGCCGCGGTGGTCATGGGCTAGGTAGGCGGTTTCGTGTTCGGCCGGGCGTCGTCTGATCTCATCTCATCTCATCTGCATCCTCCGATCCCAATCCCACCCAGGGTCAGAAGGTTTGGTGAGTCGCTGGAGCTAGACAACGCCGTTTCCAACAGTGGAACTAACTAACTAACTAACACACACGATGGCAAGCTGCAGAACCGTACGTCTCTCCAGCTGCTGCCAACGTCACAGGCCAGAGGCCACGAGGCCACACATGTGAACATCACAAACCTCCTCTCCGCACGCTGCAGGAATGCTGGCCATCGATCGAGCAGGTTCACAGCCCTGAACAGGCAAACAGTGTAACTAGTGAACGACAGGAGGAGGTACCTTCTGTGTCAGTCTAATAGCCGCAGCAGGTCAGGGACGCACCATGCGGCTCTGGTACGTACGCGCACGCAAGAGGGTGCCGATCGTGCGCCCAATGCCTAATTCAGGGGAGCCATGATCGCATCGCATCGGCTTGGATCAGGGTATGTTTGAGAAAGGCGCGCGCGCGTGTGCGTACGTAGCGGGAGGAAAATGAGAGCCTCGCGAATGGATTGCACTTGCTGCTGCTGCCGTTTAACTGCCCCATGCCTAGATCATCGGTCACGTACCTAACGAAGAAAAGGACGCACACGCGCAAGGGAAACCGGACGGACCTAACCGTATGGTAATCCGACTTGGACACGGCGACGAGAGTGCACGACGCTCATCGCTACGCACAGCGCAACGATAATCACGCGCGACTGACTCCATCGATCGCCCGATCCCATGAACAAATTATTCCGATCAGACCTGATGGATTGCGTACGTTCTTGGAAAACCATGTCGTTCCATTGGAAACTCTTGCTCGCTTGGTAGTGCGAGCCGCTCTTTCTTCTGGACCAGCCGGGTTTCGTTGGACCAAGCAAGGAGGACCTTTGCAAAGACCGTGGAGAGTTAGGCAGGTTGAGATTATGTTGAGTAAATTATTGGTCAAAATCTGCTTCCTCGCTTTGCCTACAATTTGCTTACTTGTAGACAGACGCTTTGGTTGATAGAGATTGACCTGATCGCGTCAAAAATCAATTTTAACTTTGGGACATCCAACATTTCTAGACGAACTAGTATAGTTATTATATTATAAATTAGTCATTGGATCACAAAAATAGGCCACAAATCTGACAGGATCCCGGGCTTCAAACAAACTTGGGCCTTCCCTCTAATGCACGATATAACCGGGCGTAGTTCCCCCATTAATTGGGCCGCATTGCTCCGGGCAGTCGGTATTTGAAACACCGACGGCCCCTTGTGCCCGCGCGCGCCGCCCGGCGTCGTCCCCCTCCGGCCACGGCGGCGACCTCCGCGGACGACGCCGCGCGCGCGGCTTCGGAGAAACGAGACCCCGGCGCATGTGGTTTGTCGGACCAGACGGCCGGGACGCCGCCACGCGATGGGAACGCCGACCAACCACGTCCGGGCGCCCCTCGCTGCGCCCGGCGCGCCCATCTCTCTGTGTCGCCGCCGCCTCTGCACGGCACGGCATGCAGCAGCGCTCGGCCGAGACATCCGGCGGCGGCGCAGGACGTACACGCGCGTCTTACCGTTCCAACTACATGTCTGCGGCCAGAAAACTGCCGAAGCATGCATCTTCCGTCGCAGAAGGTAAGAGGCGCCGGGTTGCCGTAGTCCACCATGTAGCTGGTGCGCACATACGCATTGCAAAAGGCCGGGTGGTCTCCCAAATTCATTCAGAGGGACAAGGAACGCACGTACCTAGCCGGAGGTCGCGAGCTGCTCTCAGTTGCTAACAAGCCCCCACACAAAGATCATGCATCCATATCGATCATGTGCCTAACGCAACGATCGACCAAAGGCGCGCAACTTAGCGGCAGCTAACTGCATAATTCGTCTGTCGTCCACCGTACCATATGCTATGATCAAGTCATCTACCAGAGCTTGGGCGATCATGGTGCTGGTGGCGGGCTAATATTACGATGGTGATGCGGGCGAGGGTGGGGATACGGCACAAGTTTGCTGTCAAGAACCTACTTGAAGTTGTACTACCAAAGCTTGGGTGAAGTGTCGCAGATGTTTACGTTTTGTTTTTATTCCAGGAGGTTCTTTCACCTCTATGTATTGATGTGTATTTGTGCCTTCAAATCTTTCTAGTCACGTTTTATACATTAAAATAGCTTTAAATCAAAAGGTTGTCGATTACAAAGCTGTAAATCTACATTGAGTTCTATAATGCTCAGATAGAGACTACATCCGGTACCATATAAAAGAGTTATGATGTATATTTTTTAAAAGAAAATCATCCATGGATGGACTAAATCCAGGGGGGATGATGAGCTATTTAACCCTGACCACTTTCTCCATCACAGCTAGCTACTCCATCGGTCGGATCGGAGTCTGTTTGAGAAATACAGATGCGTGCGTACGCAGAGGGAGAGGAAAAATGGGAGCCTCGCGAATCGCTCGCATTTGCTGCAGCTGCCGTTTAACTAATTAACTGTCCCCATACACCTTGTATCTCACGTACCTAACGAAGAAGGTTCTAATTTTTTTAGATAAAGGAATAATAAATATCTCGGCCTCTACATCACAATATATAGAAGCCATTCTAATTGTGCAGTGTAAGGTTTACAAACTAGATTTTCCAGCACACGTTTTTTCCCCCTTTTTTGCCTTCTTACAAACTAAAAAACTTGGTATTAAAACCCAGATCGGCATTTCTTGTAAGAATTTATTGTAAACTCTGGAAGTTCATAAAGTACTAATACCTGCAAGCATTTCTAGTTCAGATCAGCAGTGAATGGATCTCATATGTTTCATGTGTAAATCACATACTAATATTAACATAAATCTTGTGAAATTAAAGGTCTCCAAGGGCTTGGATTTCATTCATGGAGGTGGCATAGCACACCTTGATGTGAAGCCAGATAACATGTATCGCAGCAATAATGGTGTTTATAAACTTGGAGACTTTGGCTGTGCTGAATTTACAAGTATTATTAAAGAGGGAGTTGAAGGAGGAGATCGCCGTTATATGCCTGCTGAGATACTGAATGGTGGTAGGTGTGAGCATCTTGACAGGTAGATATCTTTTCTCTTGGGGCATCTACCTATGAGCTTGTAAGAGGCCAGGAACTTCCTAGAGAAGGAGATGAGTTCAACGGACTTCGTGTGGGTAACTTAGATTTACCTCCAAAATGCCCAGACGATCTTGGGCGTTTAATTAAGGTATAACACCACTTGTGACTTACACTTCGATCTGTTTAGTTTGATATGGCTCCTTTTCTACTACAGAACCCTTCCAGTCAGGTTCTTTCTTGGGAAATGCTTCTCTCGTGATACAATTTGGTAGCTATTTTATTTGTTACCTTAATTACATTTCTAGTCCTGTCGTTCAGCATGCGTATTAGCTAGCGTGACCGCTGCTAGTCTCAGTCTGTCAGAAGCATTTTGCTCTCTTATAACACGCGATCCTACTTAACACTCTCGTTCTGCTTGTTTACAGTCAATGATGCACGCTGATCCAGAAAAGCGCCCTTCTGTGAAAGAGATACTGAGGGATCCCATCTTCGACAAGCTTCGCGACAAGCAGATATCTACACCACCAACTGCGGCTGCTATCCATCAAGAGAACTCTGAAGGGTGAACTACTGCTCAGTTCTCACCCATATGCTATGCATATTCCGTATGCCTGTGTAATTCCCTCGATCGCGTTGGAAATTCTTGCTCTTTCCTGGCAATGGCATGCCATCCAAAAAATCAGTTTCTTTTACATGCCATTTCTTCAAAAAATTTATCCGCTGCATGCCTCTTCCGTTACATGAGCGTTGGAGGGCTGTTAAGTGATGGCAAAAGTACGATTTCTGCCCTTCAATGAAACGACGAAGCATATTTTTATTGGCCTCATGCCATTGCACAGAGATATGTTTCATACCTGACGAACAAACCTGATGGCTGCGTCCGTTCTTGAAAAATCGCGAGCGCATCTTTTAGACGAAACGAAATAGGCCACCGCCAAATCTGACAGGATCCCCGGACTCGATAGGAACTTGGGCCTTCCTCTCATGGGCTCATTTGTACAATACTACTGTGAGAACAATCCCATTGGGCCGCCCCTTTCCAGGAGCTAGGCCTGCACGCTTTTCTTACCATGCGTATGCATCGATTCTGTGCGCGCCAAATCGATCGCTTTCTCCGGCTTCTTTTCCTTCTCTCTCCCTCTCTTGTGCCGCGCGCTTTACACTAGACCATGCATGTGACCAAGTCAATTTGCACGCGGCGGCGCTGATGGCCAAGTGAGCGTGCTGCCGGGCTGCGAGGATAGATATTTTTTTCGGCTCTCGTCTATCTTTACGCCAAACTTGAAGACGGCAACGTTCAGAAGTAGCAGCGACACGCACTAGCTGATGCTTGACTGCTCTGGCGACCCGCGCGTGCATGACGCTACGACAGGATGGATTCTTTCTCTTTCGGAGGTTAATGTGCAGCCAATGATCGCATGCACATACCGGGATTAGTTAGGTGAATTATTGGATCATCAAAACATGGTTTGTTCCAGAGGCTTTTGTACATGTACGTACATACACGTGTGTCTGGTACACACTAGCTAGCTAGGGGATCATTTGACCAAGAACCTTGCAAAGGGAGAGTAGCTAGGCAGGCTGGTTCATGCAGTTTAATAATTAATTAATGGCACACCTTGCTCGTCACTTTGCCTAAAAGTGCATAAACTTTTTTCTTTCGGTTAAAGAAAACGGAGTTGCAAAATGAACATTTGTCAAAAGGGATGTCCACTACCAGCACCTCATGTGATTATTACCTCTGATAATGAATTTACGGTGAATGGTTAATTTTTTTCTTACGGGAATTTAGACGTAGGCCTATGAGATTGCAAACCTTGGCAGCCGAAAGCTTTCTAAGGCCAACTTGATGGATGTGATGCCCACAACCACAAAGGAGGAGGAGGTGCGGACCCTTGATTCCATCTCTGAAACCGTAGCCGTTGAAGATCTCACCAACAAGTTGGATGCAATGCCCTCACAGCCCTCTAAAGCAAAGGAGTACGAGGAGCTCTCCATGGAGCACACACTGCTCCAAGTTGTCGCCTCTTCTGAAGATGGTGCTGTTGTAGATACTGCTCGACAGTCGATCACCAAGGATCATGTGCTTCTCATCTTCAAGGAGGCAGTTGTGGTGGCAACGCCTTTGGCCATGACCACTATAGGTTGTGAGGACATGATCACCGAGCGAATGACCCAGCAAGTGGACACCTCTTTTGAGGATATTGTCGTGGTGGAAGACGCTTACGACGATGAGGAAATTGTCTCGGGTATGGGTATGACAATCGAGGATCCCATATTTCTCATCACCATCAAAGATGACCCTACCTATTCTAGAGGTCAAGGTAGAAGAAGCTCGACTGACTGAGGATCCATCATTAGAGGTAGTGTCATCTCCTGACACCACATCTATAAATGGAGAGTATCTTTGATGTCCTCCTATACACCCCCCTCACCATTGTCCATGACAACAAGATGCCAGCTCAAGTCTTACAACAGATCCTCGCTTCGTCGAAGTGACCACCTTGCCCAACGTAGTGTGTTAAAAGATTTGGGCATTCTTGGGAATGATGGGAATCTCAACGAGGATGCAATTCAAGACTATGCAGACCGTCTCAAGGATTTGTTGCTACCGGACCACCTCAAGCCACTAAAAGGTTTGAAAAGTCATCCCTTCTTGGACCTGCTGGTTTGAGGACGATGTTGTGCTAATGCAGCTCATGTTGTGAGTGAACTCATCTATTAGCGGAGTTGTCATTCTTAGTCGTCGTTAGTAGTTGTAGGTTTGCAGTTGTTTTTTCCCCATTGTCGATCCCTTTTCGAGGGTTGTTGTTCGCTCAATCTGAGTTTTCTTCTTTATCAATATGATCAGCAGCTCTTCTACTTGGTTCGTAAAACAAAAAAAGACATCATGGGCTCAACGTACCAGATACGAGTGGGCCGGGTGTTGCCATTGGGCCACATGTTTCCCCATCTGCGCAGAACACGCAGCGTCAGAAGTTGACTTAACCGGTGGCCGCCCAAAATGCATCGCATGTTTACGATCTTTCCACTTCTCAGCGGGCACAAACGTACAAATGCAGAGCACGAACCCAAACCACTGACGCTGCACGCAAGCATGGCACTATGGCACTATTATCGACTGCCATGGCAGTATGGCACCATTACCTACTGTTCGGCACTTCAACAACTGTACAGTACAGGCAGCTGCACAATAGCAGGTCCCCGAGATTGGCAGACCTACATCTAGCGCCTCCGTCTGAAGAATCAGGTGCCTTCAGCTTCTGAACCTGCAGCCTTCAGAATGGCCACGGAGCACCGGCTCCGGCACGGCGTCAAGTCAGGCGCGCCATCATCGCGTACCACGCATCTCGCCGGCATTATTGGCTCCCCCACGAACACCGGCTTCCCCGCTCGGTGGCGCCCCTGCTGTTTGTACAGGAGTCACGTCGTCCCTTCCAACATGTTGTCTTCCTCCCGCCGCGCGGTCGCATCGCCTTCTCCAGCCTCCTTTTCCGGCTAGTGCACCAGCCATGACTGCTCAGTGGACAATGCGATGTGAACTGAGCTTACAGGACCATAGAGTGACGGGCATTACCATGGACATCACTGATGTCCATGTTCATCGGTGCCATCGTATCGTTGACGGCCAAAATCAGGTCTTTGGCCAACCTTTGGATTATAGCGGGAGCGAAATCCCTGTTCCGTCTTTCTTTGTTTCTTTCCGGTTAGCCGGATGTATCTATCTCTTTATCAATGAAATAGGCACACTCTCATGCCGTTTTCGTTCAAAAACATGTTTATACAAAATGTGCTCGTTTATCAGCTGTCAAGCTTGTACATTCAGGTAACACATCTTTAGGCCAGCTTCCTTTGCAATGCTCACAAGTAAGGAGATATTGGCTGATCAGTTGGCATCCACTTCAACGAATTGTCATTCTCTGGTCATTAGAACGTGTTGATCCTAGTATGATAAGTTGGACGCTCCTCGGTAGACCATTTGGGCACTGCGCAGTAGACCATGTGTCATGTGAACTTTCATGACCTGATGACTGATGACCGCTGAGATATTTATGAAACAGCGTCGAATGCCCGTCTTTAGGCCAACTGCCACTGCAATGTTCACAAGTAGGAGTGACATGCGCTGATATTTTTGAGCGACCCACTTCCCAAATGTCATTTTCTCTGAGGACTGGAATGGTTCAATCCTAGGATGATATGGAGCAGGACGAATCTGGTATAGATCCTTCTCAACAGTCGAAGCCATGAGCCTGGATGAGCGCTTGGAATGTCCACACACCACAGCCCCACATGGCCGAGCAACTTTCCGAGCCTTCTTCATTGAATGCATACATCAATTGATATGCCTCCAATGACGCGGCAAGTTAGTGCCAAGGAAAGGTGAATGAAGCGAGCAATTGGGGTACCCATTCTGATAAAAAGTGCAGATGGCTGTCGCTTCCTACATTCAACCCACCGAACGTGAACAGAGAGGACTCATCAACAATGGCGGCACCTTTCCATCCAAGTTCTCTGTGCAAACCCGTAAATCCATTGCAGCAACACTGGCGAAGCATGCCAAACCTATTGCAAGCCTATGAAGAGATCTTATCCATATTGGGGCCAGAATCCTGCAATATCATTCCAGCTCTCTTTTCCATCAATTTGGAGCGTTCTTTTCCCAATCAAAAAGTGTGAGCTTTCACCATCAGCTGTCCTACCAGAGGGTCCCTCCTAATTTGATGGCTACTGTTTGATGTATGCACAAATATTCTTCGACACTGGACAGGAGACCTCTGCAGCGCCAAGGTTAGTGGAACTACGAACTATCCAAAGGTGCAATCATGCGACCCAAGCCAATGGGCAGTTAAAGAGCCAAAATTGCCCTACGTCACGTAAGTAAAGTTGGACCGGTCGTACAGATACCTGTCTCACAGGGAAGTCGCTCACAGTGGAGTCTATAGGCAGGCCCCAAATGGACATTCTCCAAGATCATGAGAATCTACTGTATGCCACTTGTGAGGCTGGACCCAAATGCCAGTTAAACAAGAGTACAAGTAATAGACAGATGAACTTATTCAGTAGCAAGCAGTTGATGCCCAATCATTCATCACCTCAGTATCGTGTGATCTTCTTTTTTCAGTCCAATTGATCAGGTAAGCCACTTTTGCAGGATTGCTATTTGTAACCTCTTTATCTTCCCCACATGTCAGGATTGAATAGATAGTCCCAATCAACATATACCACGAATTTCTCGGTGGAGAAAGGCTTTCGTCCCTTTGTAAAAGTAGAGCTGCAGCTTCCAGGAAACAGTGCGATGCCTGCCAAAGCCATGGACTTCGACCAATCAGCTTGGTCCAGGAGCGCTCTCATAAAGCAGCACGTTGAGGTAATGTCTTCCAGATGAAATAAAAGATAAGTGAACTAGCAACAGCAAACAAACAGGAAGAATATCCCTTCAAAAGGGTCAATTTTTAATCAGTGATGACTCCACTGGTAACTCCATGAACAGATAGCAGTCTCATCACTGATGATTAGGCATGTGCAAAACAGCCTTTTCAGCCCAACACCAAAAAGAACTCACCTTCAAAGTGCAAGCCTCAAAAGAGTTTAATCTAATTAACTAACTGGTGACAACATGGTGTCAACATTACACGATGCTCTGACCACAAGAAAGCATCATTCATCCATTCATGTCCTCAGCCACCAGTACATTCCACACCCTGGGTTCCAATATTTTTCTTGCTTGCATAGGGTGAATCGCATCTGTTGCCCTATGCTTTTGTCCATCCATCATGCAGCAGTTATGAACAGTTCCAGGAGACACGGCAGCTGACTCTTGATCAGATTCAGATAACTGAGATTCAGACTGAGATCTGGGCTGGATCTCCGTTTTTTCCATGTTCGACAATTCAACAGTAATTAAGCACTATGTTGTGGAGTTCAGTCCTTCACACTGATGACTGGTATAAGCTCCAGCATGATCAACAACATGGCAGCTTTTTACACTTGGCCACAGGATTTGGAAACTGAGAGTAGCAGACCCCACCTGTCCACAGGATGGCAATTTGGCAACCCTCCCAATCAGCACATTCGTCCTATATAAAGCACTATCGTTGCCTCTATCTCCTCACAACTCACACTGGAAAATACAGCATATCACAAGGCATAAAATAGCCAGTGCCATGGCTGCTGTGAAGCATACCTTCAAAGTGCTTTCATGGCTCCTGCTCTTTGCACAACTGGCTTTTGCCAGCACCTCCAACTGCACAAATGCCACAGATGGGACGGAGACTGACAAACTGGGTGCAATGAAGCTGAAGCTGATCGCAATTGCATCCATCCTCACAGCTGGAGCAGCAGGCGTGCTGGTGCCGGTGCTTGGGCGCTCCATGGCTGCGCTAAACCCTGATGGTGACATCTTTTTTGCGGTCAAGGCATTTGCGGCTGGGGTCATACTTGCCACTGGCATGGTCCACATTCTGCCAGCAGCATTTGATGGGCTGACATCCCCATGCCTCTACAAAGTTGGCAGAGATCGGAATGTTTTCCCCTTCGCGGGCCTCATTGCAATGTCAGCTGCAATGGCCACGATGGTGATAGACTCACTGGCTGCTGGGTACTACCGCCGGTCTCACTTCAAGAAGGCACGACCAATTGACAACCTAGAGATACATGAGCAACCTGGAGACGAGGAGAGGACTGGGCATGCACAACATGTGCATGTTCACACCCATCAAACACAAGGGCATTCGCATGGAGAGGTGGATATCATTGGTTCACCTGAGGAGGCTGCAATAGCTGACACAATCCGGCACAGGGTGGTATCCCAGGTAAGAGCAATTACTTGATGCCCATTAGCCTCCCTCGCAAATAGTAATGAAAAGAGTCATATTGTTTGTTAATGCACGATAAAATCATAAAGAAGCATGAAAGGCATAACTTTAAATAGAATCAATGAAGAATGCAGCAATTTAGTGAATTAGCTCCAAATATCTCATTATGATCAATCAGATATTTACACTGCACGGTAGATATATGTAATTTGCACACAAAGGCATAATGATATATTAATACTTCTCCCAAAATCAGTATAGTGCATCTAGTTTTGCTCTTTCAAATAACACAAGATGAAGAAATGGAGATTGGGACGAGGAGATTCATACCTATTAAGTGCGTGTTAATTTGTGCTTCAGATTATAATGTTCCTCTCCAGCCCAAGAATTGACTCTAGTGCACTTTTTTCCTTTTGAGATAACAAAATAAATATCTCATCATACAGGTCCTTGAGCTCGGAATTTTGGTGCATTCTGTGATCATTGGAGTGTCCTTAGGTACATCTGTGAGGTCATCCACCATCAGGCCTCTTGTTGGTGCCCTTAGCTTTCATCAACTCTTTGAAGGCATAGGCTTGGGTGGTTGCATTGTGCAGGTATATGTTTCCCCATAACCTACAATACCTGCATATATCTCACTGAAAATCTAACCATTCTCCACCTTTTGACTAAAATAATGATAAGCTACAGGGCAATTCCAAAACTCAGCTATCAGGAAATTTATACCAGTAAAACTCCAGGAGTGTGTTAAAACAAGAGGAAGTACACAGGGAGATATATCAAGTTGAAACAGAACGAATCTTGGACAGCAACATACCACATTATAAGCACGAACCATTACTAACCATTTTTTCAGTAATTACAAAAATAACCATATCCCAGCATGGATTAATGATCAACCCGTGAACAGACATGTTGCAGAAGCTAAATCAAATAAATCTCAAACTTCATGTAAATGAACCCTGGTAATAATTGTTACTTCATAAGTTAAAGCAAGAAATAAAATTAAGAAGGAAAAATAAATGAACACAAAGGAGAAATCATTAGTTTCATATTGTGCTTCACATCAATAAGAAAACTAACACCCTCTGGTTTCCACCTTGTTGCAGGCAAATTTCAAGTTAAGGGCAACCGTCATGATGGCAATTTTTTTCTCCCTAACTGCACCCATAGGTATTGCATTAGGGATTGGCATATCATCTAGCTACAATGGCCATAGCGCTACTGCCTTCGTTGTTGAAGGAGTTTTCAACTCAGCCTCAGCAGGAATTTTGATTTACATGTCATTAGTTGATCTTCTGGCCACAGATTTCAACAACCCGAAACTACAGACAAATACAAAGCTTCAGCTGATGACATATCTTGCACTTTTCTTAGGTGCAGGAATGATGTCTATGCTTGCCATATGGGCATAGATCTACAGACCATCAGAAAATGGTGTTTCCACCAGTATTCTCTGTTTGAGTTCAAGGCTAGATTGTATTTGTTCAAGAGTTCTCCATTTTCTCATAATAAGATGGCTCATGGTGAAGGAATTATCGTATTAATCCACAAGTTTTCCATTTTCCAATACAATATAGTCTCAGATGGTATTTTTGTACTTCATGAGATTACGTGATTAGTTAGCTACATCTGCATCCTTAGCTTACCGCAATAACCAGAAGAAACAGAGAAACTTTATAGTCAAACATTATGACCAACAGACAGGTACAAAGGCCCACAGCTCTACGCAGGCTGACCATCATCCTTTAGGAAGAACACCAATTTAACAAAAGTTTAGGGTATAAGAGTTTGGATGCCCCACATAAAATCCCATCTATCCTTGCATCAAAGTTGCTGTCATGCCAAAAGAAAATGGAAAAACAGCAATTAAGAACCATACCAGCTTGGCAGCTCCAGCTTTCTAAGTAACCAATTTTTCTTCTTCTGGCATAATAATATTATAGCGCTAAATCGTCATTTAACAGACATAACAAGTTTGACCAGAGTTAGTACAGATTACAAGCGTGCACAGAAAAAATATCCATTGTACACTGAAGCAAACTATTCAAATATCACCTATTAACTATGTTGTTGGATTGTATCTCAACACAAGCCAGAATGGAACCACATTGCAGCATATGTATGTTCAAGGCATACACTAAATAGGATCTAACCAAATCACCAAAAAGGAACTAATACATAACCACCAGTAGTTTTGATGAGAATCCTAACCAAAATAACACATTGGACACAGTTTCCATTGTAAACAGATACAAGAGGTTCATCTTCAAATGGTTCCATAACCATAACCGTCAAGATTTACAGCGAAATCGTGAAATTTTAAAGGCCATGGTATTGTGTGGTGGCATAGCACAACTATTCCTCCTGAATAACATGCTCTTAACATACACAAGACCCAAGCCAACATGCTACAGCTTACTCAACCTTCCCCTTCCCCTTGGAATCATCACTCACTTGAGAAGATGTTGGCTGGTTGATACTCGCTTTAGCATTCGCCAAGAAGGTGGGATCTGGCTGCGGCTCCTGGTGCGGAGTCTCCTTCATTGCCATGCATATGTAAAAGCCGATCACCAGATTGACTGATATGACGGCAAGGAACCCGCTGGCGAGTGTCTGCGCCGAGGATGACATCTGACTCACACCTGAACAAGGAAACATACCTATCATTACCAAAACGAACTCATGTACTTCATTTGAACATAATAGATGGAACACACCATGCAGTAATGAGAACAGGAACAGCAGCCTAACCTGGAAACACCTGGTAGTAGAACCCATACACGATCGCAACCGGGGCCATCCACATCACCATGGATGCAACCGCGAACTTTGTGATCACTCCTGACATTGCTTCTCCTGATGGGAACGCTGGAATCAACATACAAATATCGCAGTTCAGCTGGAGCCCCAAAAGTAAGAAAAATACACTGCTTTTAGCGCCCGCGCGCACACACATAGCAAGCAAAACAGCAATTAAGTGTATGGATGGATTGCAGGACTGGAGTATACATATACATCTCAGCAAGGAAGATTTGGACTAGATCACTCGCAGCAAAGAAAGGATCCCGCGGAACAAGCTAGAGGATTTCTTACCGGCAAAAGACGAGGTCAGTTTAGTTTCCGACTGGATCTCCGCTCGACGCCGGCCCAGCAGGGGTGAGGACAGCGGCGGCTCCTCCAATCCTGGAAGAATCCCTTCCAGGCGGCGCTTCTCACTTGCAAAGGAGTAGACTCTGCACGGTGGCCGGAGGGGGTTCGAGTGTTCGACGCCGGAGACGGACGCGAGAAGACGAGCCGACAGAGGAGGGGAGCCGTCGATTGGATCGGAAGCTTCCAGGTGCGTGGTGCCTGCCACGCACAACGACGGGGAAGGTAACTGGGCCAGAGCTCAGAAGGCCGACTTCGGATGGGCCCAAAATTCCTTTGGGGCTAGCCCATTCTTGTGGGGAAGCAGCCAGTCCGTTGGGCCGTCGGATCAGTTGCCGCGCCGACTTGCTGGTCTGGCTCCGGCCGCAGGCCGCTTTGTTCACCGGCGGCGCCGCGGCGGCCAACCGCCCCAACCCCAACCAAACCACCGAGCCGAAGAGAAGAAGAGATGCTGCTCCGCGTCGGCCTCGCGCGCAGCACCCGCCTCCGCGGCGGCGCCGTCTCCCTCTCCCTACCCCTCGCTCGGCGCCTCTCGTTCGAGACGCCGCCGCCGCCGCCCGATCCCGAGTGGACGGACACGGTGGAGTACCTAGACGAGTCGGGCGCGCTGCTCTCCTCGGCGCCCGGGGCGCGGCCGGCCGTGCCGGGCGCCGACCCCCACCATCACTCTCCGGCGCCTCCGCGCACCCGCTCCCGCGCCCCGCCGCGGCGGCCCGCCTCGCCTCGCTCGCGCTCCGCCACCGCTCCGGCGCGCCCCTCTCCGCCGCGCTCTCCGCGCTGCCCTCCGCGCCCGACACCGCGCTGCTCCACCTCGCGGCCGCCTCGCTCCCGGCCTCCGACCCCGTCCCGCTCATCTCCCTTGTCGCATGGGCGCGCCTCCAGCCCTGGTTCGTCCCCTCCGACGACCTCTCCTCCCTCCTCGCCGCGCGTCTCCCGCCGGCCACCCACTCATCCGAGCTCCTCGCGCTCTTCGACGACACCCTCGCGCTCCCTGACCCCGCCGCCTTCCCCAAGACGTTCAACGCCGTCGTCTCCGCGCTCGCCACCCACGGCCTCCTCGAGCCGGCATTCTACTGCTTCAAGCGCCTCCGCGACGTCGGTTTCAAGGGCCTCGAGACGCCTGCCTACAACGCCCTCCTCTCGCTGCTGCTCACCAGGGGCCTCGCCTTCAAGGCCTTCGAGGTGCTCGACGAAATGGCGACCTCGGGCTGCGCCCTGGACGAGGGCACGTACGAGCTCGCTGTACCTGCGCTGGCACGCGCCGGGAGGATTGACGCTGCCCGCAAGATGTTCGATGAAATGAAGCTGAGGGAGGGAATTGGGCGGGCGCCGGCTGGCGTGTATTCTGTGATGGTGGACGTGCTCGCCAAGGCAGGGAGGCTTGATGCGGCCATGGGGATGTACAGAGAGATGGTGGCAGTGGGGCACTGGGTAAGCACAGCAGTGAGCACCGCCATGGTGGAAGGGCTGGTGAGGTCCGGGAAGCTGGATGCTGGGATGGAGCTTTGGGAGGAGATGAGACGGGGAGGGCTCCGACCAAGCTTTGGTTTGTACACCATGGTGGTCGAGGCCAATGCTCGGTCTGGAAGGCTGGACATCGCTGCCAAGTTGTTTGGGGACATGGAGAAGGCTGGTTTCTTCCCCACGCCGGCTACATATGCATGTCTGGTGGAAATGCATGCTTCAGCAGGGCAGGTGGATGCAGCAATGCGGTTGTATCACTCCATGGCAAATGCAGGGACAAGGCCAGGGCTTAGCACGTTTACAGCGTTGCTGGCAATGCTGGCGAATAAGGGGCTGCTAGATTTGGCTGCAAAGGTGCTGCTGGAGATGAAGGCATCAGGTTTCCCGATAGAGGTGACCGCAAGTGACCTGCTGATGATCTATATCAAGGATGGATCGACTGACATGGCACTCCGGTGGCTACGGTTCATGGGCTCGGCTGGTATAAGGACCAACAACTTCATCATAAGGCAGCTGTTCGAGTCTTGCATGAAGACTGGGCTGTATGACTCAGCACGGCCATTGCTTGAGACATATGTTGCTGGGGCTGCCAAGGTGGACTTGATTCTCTACACATCCATCCTCGCCCACCTGGTGCGGTGCCAGGACGAGAGCAGTGAGCGGGCAATCATGGACATCCTGAGCGCCAGCAAGCACAAGGCTCATGACTTCATGTGTGGCCTGTTCACCGGTCCAGAGCAGCGTAAGCAGCCAGTGCTCTCGTTTGTGCGCGAGTTCTTCCAGGGCATCGACTACGACAACGAGGAGAGCGCGGCCAGGTACTTCGTGAACGTCCTCCTCAACTACCTAGTGCTCATGGGCCAAATGAACCGTGCCCGCTGTGTGTGGAAGGTCTCCTATGAGAACAAGTTGTTCGCCAAGGCAATCGTCTTCGACCAGCACATCGCCTGGTCCCTGGATGTCCGGAGCCTGTCCGTGGGCGCGGCGCTCGTGGCGACGGTGCACACACTGCACAGGTTCAGGAAGCGGATGCTCTACTACGGGGTCGTGCCGCGGCGCATCAAGCTGGTGACGGGGCCAACGCTGAAGATGGTGGTGGCGCAGGTGCTGGCGTCGCTGGAGTCCCCGTTCGAGGTGAGCAAGGTCGTCCTGCGTGCTCCTGGCGACTCGGTGCTGGAGTGGTTCAAGAAGCCGATCGTCCAGCAGTTCCTGCTCAACGAGATACCCTCCAAGGCCGACGTCCTCATGCACAGGCTCAATGTCATGTTCCCGAGCTCGGCGCCGGAGGTCCGGTCCCTGTCCATCCCAAGATCCCTTGGCATGTCTAGGTGATGGATGCCAGACTTTGTTGCTTGAACTGAACACAATCTGTAAGATGAAATGTATTTGTATACTAAATCTTTCGTCAAGCCGTGGGAATGTCCATCCATTTCTCTTTGTGCACAAGTACATTAATCCATAGCTCTTACACGGTTGGAATTGGATGGCTTAGATGGATTTGTGAACAGGAGACCTAGAGAAAATGCAAATGGTTCCTTCCTTCGAGTGAAGGCTCTGTTGCACAGGGCAAACAGTACAGTTGCATGTTCAAACCACAGCTTCTTTTCCCTTATTATCACACTAACACAATATATCAACGCATAACAGTATGCTTAGATAGTTTCCACCCTTGGCACATTTGCGAATCAGAGCCGTAAGTCGTCGCTAGCTATAGGGCTGAAACCGGTGAGCTCGCTAGTCACGCCGCGACGAGGGTGTTGCCGACGTCGATGACGAAGCGGTACCTGACGTCGCCCTTGTCGAGGCGCTCCAGCGCATCGTTCACGTCCTCAGCACCGACCACCTCGATGTCCGCCGTCAACTCGTGCTTAGCGGCGAAGTCCATCATCTCCTGAGTGTCCTTGATGCTCCCCATGCAGCTCCCGGCCAGAGTCTTGCCGCCTGTGTGCTCAGAATATTGCAGCAATTCTCAGCATTCACCACCATGGAAGATCCTCAGATAGTAACATTGCTCAAAATGTTGTTGAACTGATCGAAATGTGCCGTGCTCAATTCTGTTGTGCTGATCTCTGCATAAACTGTACCAGAACTCAGAGACTGACTTACCAGCAACCAGAGAGAAGGCAGAGATCTGCAAAGGTTTCTCAGGCAGGCCAAGCAAGATCATCTTGCCCTGGGGCTTGAGCAGAGCGAAGTAAGGGTACATGGACATGCTTGCCGAGGCCGTGTTTATAATGCCATGCATTGTGCCCTTCGCAGCCTGCAAAAACACAGATCGAAATGGAGGCGTAAATACTCTGTTAAAGAAGATAGCATGAAGTATGAAAACAGCTTGTCTTCGATCATCTACATTGCATTGAGGCTCCATGAACCCAACCAAACTTTCCTTACCTTCATCTGACTAGCATCGCTGCTGACAACAAAGGCATCCGCACCAAGCTTCTCCAGAGCCTCCTCCCTCTTCTCCGGCGACGTGCTGACCACGGTCACCCTCATCCCAAACGCCTTCGCGAACTTCACCGCCACATGCCCAAGCCCACCAAGGCCGATCACGCCGATGTGCTTGCCCGGCTCGTTCAGCCCGTGGTACTTCATGGGGGTGTACACGGTAATCCCCGCGCAGAGCAGGGGCGCGCCCTTGTCGAGGGGCATGCCGTCGGGGAACCGGATGACGAAGCGCTGGTTCACGACGACCATGTCGGAGTAGCCGCCGTAGGTGACGGTGCCGTCCCTGTCTTGGCAGTTGTAGGTGAAGACGATCTTGGAGCAGAAGTTCTCGAGCCCTTCCTCGCAGCTCTCGCAGGACTGGCAGGTGTTGGCCATGCACCCGACGCCGACCTTGTCGCCGACGTTGAACCTCTGCACGTTCTTGCCGACCTCGGTGACCAGTCCGGCGATCTCATGCCTGCATCCATGAACACGCATTACTTGTCGTGCTCGGAGCAACTAATCGGAATCGCCTGTTGAAAATGAGAGCAGTCAATTTTAGATGGACTCATGCCAGGTTGGTACCAATTGCCATTATCAGGTTCAGAGATTCAGAGTGGATATCATGCAAGGATGCAGTGCTGTGATGAAATGATTGAATAAGTTTTTTTTTTGTTAAGACGTGACAACACAGTTACCCAGGGACAACTGGGAAGATGGCGGTCCTCCACTCATTCTTGACAGTGTGCAGGTCAGAGTGGCATATCCCGCAGAACAGTATCTGTATAGCGACATCGTCATCTCCAGTTTCCCTGCAAAATGGAAAGGTGTTAAACATCTTCTCATGTAACAAATAAAGCCCACTCTGCTTATCTGCCTGATCTATTCGAAGGCTTAAGTCAGAAAACACATGTTTATCACGTGCTGCATGGAACATTATTATGGTATACTTCAGCCTTCAGAGTTGAAATTTCCTCACAGAAAGGGAGACTATTTAACCATGTTCAACTGAAAATCTTCCATGGCTATGTTTCTAGACTGAAAAGTGGGCAACAATGAAGCAAAAAACTCAACTCCAAATAAACCCAAACAGAAAATGCAAATGCATCGTTACAGTAATAGCAGCCTAGCAGGAGCCCAGCTGGCATAAAGGAGGCAGGCAGCCATTTCATAGTGTAAAAAAGAAAAGAAAAGAAGGCATCATTCTATATGAATATCAACATACGGCCCACATAAAACTCTCCATGTGCATCAGGCCCTACGGGTTGAATGACATGATCCAGCATATCCTTCCATGCACGGACCAGCGCTTGTGATGAACATTTATTTATTTACTTACTATAGGAGGAGGTCTCCAGAAGGCAAGCTCGGAGCTGAGAGGACGTGGTGACTGCGATGGTAGCAACCAGAAACCAGAAAGGGCTGCACAATGAAGAGAGGGGGAGGGTAGCTGCAAGCAGCAGGCTCCATAAATTCCTGCAGGATCGGAGCAGGAGTGGCGTTGTCACCATGTATTGTATTGATGCGCCAGCCAAGGATTTTATGAGAGGGTACAGGCCGTGGAGATCTGACCAGATCTGGTGACCGCTTTAAGTGGCATGCAGTTGTGGATGATGGAGGTAGAGCATGCAACTCGTCAGCTCGATCTTCCGAGCCATCACCAGTTTACCACTGACCACAACACGTTCGACTACAAATCAGGGGTGATTGTGTTGTTTTACTGGAATCATGCATTCTGGACTGAAGGATTTTACTGTGCGTGGTTTATCTGCGAAAGAAGGGTTCAAGCTGAACTGAAACACGTATCTGGAACTGTAAGCGCGCATAATCCTTGGGAACAAACAGCTGCTGCTATTGATTGTGATTTTTTGCACATGAGCACATACAAGGTCATGTTGGCATGCATTTCAGCATAAAACTGTATTCCGATGCTCACCCACATTTAACTTGAAAAAAAGTGAAAATCAAAATAAGAATTTTGATATTTTAGCTTCAAAATCTACCCTACCCATGAACAGGGGGCCCAACCACTACTAGAACAGGCCCCAGAACTTGAAATTCAGGTACGGTGCAGATCGACACTAAGCTAACAACAATCCAAAACCTCAGGTACGTGTAATAACTCCGCGAGGCTCTACTCGCCCCATCGCTATGTTAATCCTGCGTTGCTGCCGTTGCACCTCAGCTGCAAGCCAAGCTAGATTTAACCGCAAGGGAATGCACGGCAACATCCACCAACGGCGAGATTAATTACACCCGGTTCCATGCCTGCTGGGCTCTATCAACCGGAGATCGGAAAAGGATCCAGCAACCGCAAATTGGAGGAGGCACTGGCACTAGCACTAGTGAATCAGAGGGATCGACCAGGAAGGCAGGAAGCGCCCAGCTACGGCCACCAGCAGTTCACCACCCACGAGAGCGCGCAACGCAAGCGTACCTTCGCGAGATGCGGATGGGGGTGACGCGGCCGGAGGCGTCGTGCGCCGCGAGCGCCAGCGCCCTCCGCGGGTGCTGCTCCGCCTCCGTCGGTGCCATTGCTCCGCCCCGGTGACTTGACGGTTCCCGGAGGAGGTGGTGGTGGGCTGCCTGGACCGGAGAAACAGAGGGAGCTGGAGCGGTAGCTCAGCTGCAGTGCTGCGAGTGGCGGCGGAATCGGGTGGTTCCTCTGACTAGAGTTGCCGCTCTCTTCTTTATAGCGCCAGCAACTCCGTCCTGGTCGCGTTGGCGTTCGCGCCACGACGGCGGGAGCACGACGCCAGTGTCAGGCTTTGGGCCCGTCTAGAACTCATGGTCCGGTAAACAGTCCGAGCCCACAGAGGAGAGACCCAGCCACCTCAGGCCCAATTTCTTCCATTGGAGGCCCAGCCAGAGCCCATTTATAAATATAACTCATTCTCCTCTTCTCCCTCAGCAACTCGAATCACCAAACCGGAGAGATCAAACAGGCGGAGTCGACGAGCACCCTCACCTCCCCGGATCTCTTCCCACTCGCCGCAGAACCGCCTCCGCCGCGCCGCGTCGCCGCCGCCGACCGCCGCAACGATGGCCACCCCGGACCTGCTCTTCAACCTGCGGAACCTCTTCTACCTGGGCGCCTACCAGGCGGCCATCAACAACAGCGACGTCCCGGGCCTCGACGCCGACGCCGCCGCCGAGCGCGACGCCATCGTCTTCCGCTCCTACATCGCCCTCGGCTCCTACCAGGTGCGAGCGAATTGATTGGGTGTCTGGTCCAACCCCTAGCTCGCCGCGGTTTGCTCTGGCTCTGATCGCGCGTGCCTCTCCTGTGTTTCGTGCAGCTGGTGATCAGCGAGATCGACTCGTCCGCCGCGACGTCGCTGCAGGCCGTGAAGCTGCTCGCGCTGTACCTTACCGGGGACAAGGTTAGCGCGCTGGATCTGACCTATATCGCCTCTGATCTGTTCCTGATTGTGCTCTGCTGGTCTGGATCTGGGTCGTCGATTTGGGGATCGTTGTATATAGTTGGGTTAGATCCGTCGCTGCTACAGTGAGTAGTATGATCTGGGGTTAGATCTTATGCATCATGTGCACTGCTAGGGGCTAATGACTGATGAGTTCGTTGATTGATTGCTAGCGCCATTTCTATTGAAAGCATGAACAGGTTTGCGCAATGGGTATTTTGGCCCTCTGTTCGGTTTGCGTTCTGAAAGTGGTTTTCATTTCAGTAGTTTATATCATTTGTACACTACTGGTACAGACTGCCCTCTCCTACCTCCCCTTCCCGCTATGGGGTAGGGTTGATCATGTTGTTACTGGTTACAATATAGCATTGAAAATAAGATTCAGTTAAAACTTCCTCAACACTATCAGCCTTTCAGGTTTGTTAGTGTGGGACATGCACTGGGCATTTCAAATTGTTCGTGCAACCTGTGCCTGCATATGAGCTCTCCTCCGATGATATGCGTTGCATATGGCTTCGACTGTTTGTAGTCCACCTAATCGTATTCTTAGGGGGGAAATATAAATGGAACATTTAGTTACAAATTGCAGACCTCTTTTTTGTATAATTTTTGGGAAATTAAGACACATTTAGCTCGTGATCTTGACAATAAAGTTTCAAAAGATGATGCAATGCTACCAAAGAAAAATCTGGAAGCATTACTTCTTTGCAAAACCTATAATGTTACCATATAATGTAAATTATAGATTAGATCATGTGATATTTCTTGAGGCAGTTATTACCATAGAATAATTATTTTCACCACACAAAAAGCATTGCACATGGTCGATTGACAACTGATGATGGCCTGTTTGCTTGCATCAGTACTTTGTGCAATTATTTGGCTTTCTTAATGTTACTTATAGTAATGAGATAGTAATTCAGGTGGCATGTGTAATTTCTGTGCATGTACGTGTATGTGTTTCGCAGTTTAATGGCGCTAATGTTTAAGTCTTGTATTTTTCCTTTCCATCCAGATGGTCTAAATGCCTTTTATTTTTTTTCCTGTCCAATTCTGAAGGAAGGTGCAATCTCCAGCCTCAAAGAATGGTTGAGTGATTCAGCAATTGGGAGCAATCCTGTTCTGCGATTGATTGCTGGAATTATATTTATGCATGAGCAGGACTACAATGAGGCTCTCAAGCACACGCACTCTGGAGGAACCTTGGATTTGTATGTTTACCTATTTCCTCCATCCTTTGATGGTTTAGTCTTTCAGTATTGAACTTCTCCGACTTTTGATTGCCATAGGCGATGCAAAGGTTTATTTTGTGTGTGGTATAAAACTGAAAATCTTACTTTGAAAAGGTAACTTAAAATACTACTGTTTCTTTCACAGTGTTTGTTACCTCATTCCTGTGGTTGGAAGTTTTTCCTGTGCTTAGTTGCTCCTGCTTGACTGCTTCTAGCCTTCCATGACTAGATGTTCTTTATGGTTGTCTTGTTGAAAATGCGATGGTTTAGCATTGGGCCATTTAGATGTTCATTTTTTGTAGGATCATTGATAGATTCTATTCTTTTTTTGGTGTGCTATGATTGGAAGTTATATAGGATATCACTTAGGCCCCGTTTGGATCCTTAGAATTGAATTCCATTCTAGTAATCATAATTTAGACACAAATTAATTAAGCTAATATAATTGTATGTGGAATATATTTGTATATTATTGTTGGTCATATGGGAGAGATACTTATGTGCTGCACTTCTGCTATAGGGAAGCAAGTCGAAGAGCGTGCTATAAAAATTGAATTCCATTCTAATAATCATAATCTATAGAATCAATTTCCATCTCCCACCCCCATGAATTTAAGATAGGCTTATATATGAACTTTGGAAAGTTGTGGAATGCCACATTCCAAGATAAATTAGGCTACTTCATTAAGTAGATTCCAATTCCTTCAAAATGAAGGGATCCAAACGGGGCCTTACTGATTTTTATTTTGACATTGTTATTTTTTTGGTAAAATTTACTGTGAAGCTTTGAACCTCATTTGCGTCTGGCATCCATCAAACTTAATGCTGATAGTTGATGGGACACTCGTTTGGTTACAGGCATGCATTGAATGTCCAGATCTTCATTAAGATGCATCGTTCAGACTATGCTGAGAAGCAACTGAAGATCATGCAACAAATTGATGAAGACCATACACTGACACAACTAGCAAACGCATGGTTGGACATTGCTGTTGTAAGTAATTTCACAGTCCAGTGTTATTAAATACTGAAGTTTCATCTCTGCATCTTTTACCGGGGACAATGTGCTTAACATCATTTTAATCAATGGTGCAGGGTGGCTCTAAGATCCGTGAAGCTTATCTCATATTCCAAGACTTCGCTGAAAAGTACCCAATGACGGGGATGGTTCTGAATGGGAAAGCAGTTTGCTGTATGCACATGGGAAGCTTTGAGGAGGCCGAGACTCTATTGCTTGAAGCATTGAACAAGGTTTGCAATGATTGCCCACCTTTCCACCAATGGAAACTCCAAAACATGCGGCACTTAATTTTTTATTTTATTTGGAAATGTGTATGGGTGTAGTTTAATGATCATCAATATTGTTTAACCCTCTTTTCTGTTATTGTAGGATGCAAAAGACCCTGAAACTCTTGCCAATCTCATTGTATGTAATCTCCACCTTGGCAAACCATCATCACGATTCCTCAGGTATGATTGTGTATGCTTTTTCATTGACTCATTACGTGATTGTGTATGCCTTCTCTTGTGAATTTGAACTAATCCAGTAAATTCACATTAAACAGATCTAATAGTCTTTGAAATATACGATCTGATGATTGTACGCGGATCGTGCATATCATATCTTGAGCCATTATTAGCAAACAATGTTTCTCTTTAATATAAATGACTAGCAAAGCTGCAAGAAAAACAAGATTGTAGGATTAATGGTTCTGTCAATTTTGTATTAAGCATTGTATTTAGAGGCTAGCATTCTAGTGCAATATTATATTCTGTTACACAAAAAGCTGTGACCTGGGGTTTGGGCTTCAGGGTGTTGCAACGTGCTGGGAGTAGGACCACAGGGACGTTGTCGTGAGATATTTTTCCATTTGATGAATTCATCTGTTCTAGTCTCATGCAGCACAGCTGTGGCTTTTGGCCTCTGATCCTGATTTTGCATATCTGGGATTAACATCTTACAGCCACTTGTTCCTGATCTCATGTATCCTGACAAGGTCCCCACAGCAACTTGAAACTGACCTATGTTGGCTGTGTTTACCAGTCCAATTTTTGGTCTACGCGCATTCAAGAAGACTATTCCACTTGCTTTACATGCCACCTATATAGTACAAAAATAAGTGGTTGGGTATCATGCTAGGATCCTCTATTGCCTTAGAGGGGTGTTATAGATCACTTATGGACACTCTTCATCAAATTTAATTCACTTAGTGATTTATAAAATATTCAAGACACAGAAGATTGATATGTTGAAAGGCTGAGGGAAAAATCTAGACCATAGGCATTATGGATAGATTCATTTTCACCATTTCCTGGTGCACCATGGATGTTATAAATAGAATTTTCCTTGCTTCGTTTTGGTGTTCAGAAACCTGCTCATTGATAAACACGGACTTTTGATAGCCGAAACAAGTGTAGTTTTCTTCTAAGTTCTAACTTTCTTATTACTCTTTGTAGCCAGCTGAAGCTATCACATCCTGATCATGTGCTAGTTAAAAACGCGGCATCGTCAGAAGCAAACTTCGAGAGGGCCCTCCAAGCAGTTGCTTGAGCATGACAAACCCCATCCAGATTACTGAAAGCAGCAGCACATCGATCCCGTTTTCCATTTGAACAGTGGAGTGTGGTGGTTCTGTTTGTCTAATTTCCTCGATAGTAATGGTAAAGCTACTTGGCCAATCTTGTACCTGTACCGGAACAACGCCGTATAAACGGATATGTAGAATATCGATATGTTACATTTTGTCGTCAACATCAGCATTTTGTTATGTTCTTCCAGATTAGCAAAACTGTCAACCCTTGTAGGCGGCGATATGAACAACTTGCTTGTGCGTCTTTCTGGACCTCTCGCTGATCTCCCGTGCTGTTATGCTTGAATTCTGACGTTTTTCGTGGCGGTGGTGTGCCGTGTGCTTATACTTGTCGCCCTGGATCTGGGCTAAACGTCCCTGATGATCTAAGCCTCTGATAATCTAAACAGTGGGGTTAAAAGTAACAGTGGGGTTAAAAGTGGTCTAAAAGTTAACTAACTTCTTAGCTAAACTTTTTCATTAGTCCTTCAAACCCAGCTAACGGGTTAATTTTAGATACGAATGGCAAAAGATTAAAACTACCCTCCTGTAAAATCTTACCATGTTTTCTCCTCCATCCTCCTCTACCCCCTAAGGATAGAATAGACTTTTATCAATAAATAAGTTTAGGATAGAATAGACTTTTACCAATAATTAGGTTAAAAATTAGCACTAGCTCCAAACAAGACGGGACTAATTTTAGTCAACTAAAGTTAAGACGTCAGTCAGTGCTAAACTTTAGTTTTAGTCCGCTTTAACCTGCCGTACCCTTGTTGCTAGAGAAACCGACGTACCCTTTGTTGCTGGAGAAACCGACTAAGCGGAGATCGAGAATGGGAGCGAGAATTTGGGCAAATACTTGCCTTCTGCCTGTTAATGTGTTTTGATTTATGCAAACATGCCGATGATTTGGCGGCGCTGCTGCTTACATTGAGTTCCAATTCCGTACAGATCCTGCCGTGAATTGTTCTTGCAGTGAGTCCAGTGCATTTCTTTACAAAAGGATAGGTGTTGTGTCTTTTCTTTAAAAACAACTGAACAGTGCCGTAACAGTTGCTTGAATTTTTTAATAGGAAAACGGCAATCGAAAAAGTTGCATTATAGGTTTAACCTGAAAGGCTGAAACTCCCTATGTTATGATGTGTGTAGCAGTAGTTTTCCAACATTAAAAAATTTCAACCGGTTCCAACGTTGGGCTAGTGACAGTAACCGGGTGACTTTTTTTTTTCTCCCTGCCGAGCCAAAATTATTGTCTTTTACTGTATAGAATAAAATCTTGATCGTTCCAGAAACGCTTTTCATGGGCAAAAAACCTCCCAGGAACAAGACGAAAAATGAACAGAGACTCCAATCAAGACTGAAAATGCCCAATGTTCCCCCAGAACCAATCCACAAAACTTTCATCAGCGGATTAATGAACATTTAACAAAAGGAAGCACCTTACATTACATTTCATGGAAACAAATGGCATCTTTAGTTTAGCACGAAAATGGGACAGATTTTTGTCAACTTCATATATATGACGCACACTTTATTCATACATATATCTGGTTCATGATATTGTATTGGTACAAAATTACAAAATAAATGCATATACGCAGCTCCATACTTATCACAAGCCAAAGAGCTCATGTATAAAGCTATGCTTAAGCTATATGTATCTCTGATATGGAACACTATAGTTATATAACCTTAATTAACCCATGCATGGATGCATGCATGCTGATGTATATTATAATTGATGACACATATATACGCGGCAGTAGTGATTAACAGTGAGCTTGATCACGGGCACTGGAAGCTGGCGGGCACGTTCTTGTGGCACTCGTTGACGAGCACCTCGATGGCGATGGGGAGCACGAGGTTGACGTTGAGCACCTTGGCCTTGATGGTGGTGCAGAGGCAGAGCGCGGCGTCGAGGTCGGCCACGCCGGACAGCAGCGGGCAGCACTTCTCGCTGGCCTTGGCGCCGACCACGGCGTGCACGAGCCCGTTGAGCGCGTCCACGCACGCCAGCAGCTTCAGCGTGTTCAGGGGGCACTTGCCCGTCGGCGTCGACGGCGTCGGCGGCGTCGACGACGGCGGCGGCGGGCACGGCACGGGCGTCGGCGGCGGCGGTGGCGGCTTCGGCGTCGGGCAGGACGGGCAGGCCGCGGCCTGCGCGACCAGCGTCGCCGCGACGAGCAGGAGGGCCACAATGCGGTGGTTCTTCGCCATGGCGCGCGAAGGCTAGTAGCTAGCTCTGAGCTCAGCTCGAGTGGTGGTGCGAGTGAAGCAGGGCGAGCTGGGGGCGCCGCTTATATAGGCGTACGTGAGGCTGTGGACGAAGTGGCAACGGCAATGGCCGAGCTGGTGCCATGTCTCACTGTCGTCTCGGGCTCCCGGCAGCCAATGTTTGTGGCTGGCGTGGAGATGGAGCGAGCTACTGGATCGTCGTCGCTTCGACGCTCGAAGTCATGGCGACTTGGCGATTTGCATTGTCCTCTCGTTCTTGGAACGCGCGCGCATGTGATCGAGTTGTGAGGTCGCGGTTGAATCGACAGCAGCCTACTGGCCATAATACAGCCGGTTTTTGACTGTGGCTCGTCCCGTACACTCACGCGGTTGTTTCGTTGTGGACTTGTAGTTTTGGAGTGCCTGCGTTTTCCTTGATGCGTGAACTTCGCCGTAAGCACGTCAACACAAGCTCCAAAAAATCGACCCCTGTTGTTGGTGCATGCACACACGGATGGGTGAATTGAAAGAAACCTTACTACCTCACCTATTGCAGCTACTAGTTGGCTACATATGCATGCCTAGTACACATCTTACAAATCTACACGGAGAGAGAACTGTTATACAGTCTCGAGCTCTCAAGTTTTTTTTTTAAAAAAAGATCCGCAAATTTAATTTAGAACTGTGCAACAGTGCAAGAACGACTTGTGTGGAGTAGCGGGTGGGTACTCTGTGTGTGTGCGTGTGTTGTTTGTTCTTTCCAACACACAGGCACCATGTGTATGCTTGCAATCTGCTTGCATGGCAGAAATGGGCCCTACTCCATTGGCAGTTTGGCATTATCATCAGATTTTTTTTCAGAGAGGAGTAGATCGATTCCATTTGTTTCAACCACGGTTATTGTATACTCCCTCTTGTCTGAAATTGTAGGTCGTTTTGACACTTCTAAATTCATAATCTAGAAGTGTCAATGATGAATTTAGAAGTGTCAAAACGATCTACAATTTCGGACGGAGGGAGTATTAAACTCAAACTCTTAAGAACGAATAAACGAGAGAGAGATCAGCTAGGTCTACCATCATCTTTAGAATTTAGATACCGTGTGCCAAGGGGTGCACAAGATCTCGACCGGTGGATCACATCCATCGGGCCACATTTCTTGGACTTTGTTCAGCTGCAACGACCTGCAAGTGGATGATCCGTGGACGGATACCTCGCTCCTACCATCCGTACGAGCAGGGCTCACGTACTACGCTACTCCCTACGCAAACAATTCCGCGTAAGAACACAGCGCAGGGATTACAGCAGGGGCCGGGCCCGAGACGGATTGATAGGGAGGCGACGGCGTCCCCCGTCCAATGATCCAAGAGACCAAGAGGACGTGGCGACATCAAGCATTGGCTGCCCGTTGGAAGGGCGTGGGCAGCACGGCTTTGGCGCCTTCCCGTGCCGACCTCCACGTACCTTTCATCCAGCCATGCATGCATTCTCTCTCTAACTGATGCTGTAGTTGTAGTTGCGGCTGTAGTTGTTGGCGATGATGCCATCCATCAGAGCGTGATCTTGGTTAGTTCCAAACTGCTAGTAGAAGCTTAGCTCTCCTGAATGGTACGCTACCTAACTGACTCAGAGCTACATCTATTTTGAAAAACTTGAATAGTATGTTGTTGAGAAGAGTAGAAACCAATCAAGTGATACTGAGTGTGTTTTGAAACCAAAGGATATGGTGAAGTTTTTGCCACAGACTTTGTCGGATGCGACAATTCTCGCCACAGATACTCCAGACCTGAAGTTGAATTTGACTTTTTGTTAGATCGTTGGTCACTTAGAGATACATCTATTTTGAAAAACTTTCCATAATTGTTGAGAAGAGTAGAAACCAATAGTGGTGCCGATAGTGTTTTGAATAAACAGGTTCCACCACGCACAAAAAAAAATCTAAACACGTACGTGTAGTATTGCCCAGAACACATCTGTGGAATGGAAGATAATTTGCTCCAGTTGTACACCTATCTGGAGAATGCATACATGCATGGAGGCCTTCACCTCGATCTTTCGTTGGCGGAACGCACATTACAGCAGTTTGTGTCACGTCTCCACTGTATATCTGCAGTAGGGGCTTGTTGGCTTGGCTTGCATGCATGCGAAATATCTCCATCTCCAGGGCCCCAGCTAGGGATGGATGTGATCCCTCACCAGCCAGCACATAGCTAGCCATTTGGCATCATTTTGCCTGAAATATCGTGTGACATTATTCGTACCTAATTAATTAAACATGAGTACCGGGCGCGGGGAGGGGCTGAGCTCACATTCTTCAACTTCTAACTCTTCACTCAAGTGCATCCATGGTTTCTTTTTGTGGGACATGAATTGCTTATCTCAGCACATCCACGCCTTCGTGTTATATAGAAGCAACTGCTTAAGAGATTTACATGAGAGTTTGTTTTGATTATAACTTGATCTTCAAGCAAGCAATCTATTCTATCTCTATCTCTATCCAACGCGCAATAACCTGCACATTGTAATCTACACGAGTATGATTCGGTTACAAGAAGATCTAAATTAATTTTAACATCCTCCCTCAATCTAAACTCTTCTTAGCCTTGAGATTTAGATTGTTTCTGAAATCTTCGAGCTTCCCAACTGGTAAAGCCTTTGTGAAGCCATCAGCGATCTGTTCCTTGGTAGAAATAAGCTGAACCTGCAGTTTCTTGTTAGCTACACGTTCTTTGACAAAATGGAAATCATCAATTTCAATGTGTTTGGCTCTAGTATGAAAGACTGGATTTGCTAACAAGTATGTTGCTCCCAAGTTATCACACCAGAGACACGGTGGTCTATGAAGTTTAACACCAAGCTCCTAGAGTAATGACTCCATCCATATTGCTTTTGCAGTTGCATTAGCCATAGACTTGTATTCCGCTTCTGTACTTGAATGAGACAATAGCTTGTTTCCTGACACTCCAAGAAATAAGGTTAGGTCCCAAAAATATTGCAAACCCACCTGTAGATTTTCTACATCAATACTTCATGCCGAATCAGCATCTGAGAACACACTTGGCAACAATGAGTTGGACCTTTGAATGTTCAACCCGATAGTAGCAGTAAGTTTGATATATTTGAGAATTCTTTTAACAGCTGTCCAATGATCAGTGGTGGGTGCATGTAAAAATTGACATACCTTATTTACCGAGAATGCTATGTCAGGTCTAGTGAGAGTAAGATATTGAAGAGCCCCAACTATACTCCTGTAACGAGTACTATCTTCTGCATTCGGTGGTTTGCCTTCATATCTTGAGAGCTTTTCTGATGTTGACAGAGGAGTCGGTGAAGGCTTACATTTAGTCATCCCTACTCTCTCTAGTATTTCCATTGCATATTTTTCTTGTGACAGAAGCATGCTTTCCTTATCTCTTTGTACTTCGATGCCCAAGAAATAATGCAAATCTCCCAAGTATTTCAAGGAAAAATCTTTCTTTAGATCAATCATCAAAGCTTATACGGCTTCACTAGAAGAACTTGTAACAATTATATCATCCACATATATGAGCATATAAATTGTTATTCCATTATTCCAGCCTTATGATAGATAAATAGAGAGGTGCCTGATTTCAAAGTATTAAATCCAAGATCAAGTAACTTAGAACTCAACCTAGCATACCACGCCCTAGGTGCTTGTTTTATACTATAAATAGCTTTGTCAAGTCTACATACCATATGTGGTCCTTCAGCACTTTCAAAACCAGGTGTTTGTTTCATATATACCTCTTCTTTCAGAACACCATGTAGAAACGCGTTCTGCACATCTAGTTGCCTTAAGCACCATCCTCTGGAAACTGCAATTGACAGAACAAGCCTAACAGTGGTAATTTTCACAACTGGACTAAAGGTATCCTCGTAATCAATACCATACCATTACTCGAACCCTTTGGCTACTAACATAGCTTTGTATCTGTCTATTATGCCATCAGATTTCTTTTTCACTTTGTATACCCATTTACAGACAATCACATTTATGCCTTGTTTTTCCTTAACTAGATGCCAACTCTGATTCTTCAGGAGTGCATTGTATTCATCCTCCATTGCTCTTCTCCACTTGGGATCATCAAGCGCCTCCTGTACAGACTCAAGTTCATCTGTGGCACAGAAATTTCCATACCTTATGATCCCATCAAAGAATTTTTTAGGTTTTACAATACCACTTTGCAATCTGGTGCGCCTTGGAGGAGATGGCGCTGGAATCTGATCAGGTACAGCTGCTGCCTCCACACTGGATCCAGGACTGGGCGTAGAGGATCCAGAGTCTGTCGATGCAGGTGGTGGAGATGGGGATGCCGACGGCGCCTGTGTAGCTTGTTGCCGCGGTGCGGGCAACAGAGGGGCACGCGGCGCGCCAGGAGAGGGCGTCGTTGCGCCCGACAGGCCTCTGCCCCCCACCCCTGCGCGCAGAACCGGAGCTGGGATCGGCATCCCGAGGCGCATCTGCCTCACATCTGGTAACCGATCTACCTGGCTGGACCGAATCTGTGTGGGATCGGGTGCCTGGATCATCTGTGGGCACTGGTGGATCTCCGTTTTGCACCGT
Source organism: Setaria italica (assembly GCF_000263155.2). Taxonomy (NCBI): domain Eukaryota; kingdom Viridiplantae; phylum Streptophyta; class Magnoliopsida; order Poales; family Poaceae; genus Setaria; species Setaria italica. The sequence continues at coordinate 29,696,728 of NC_028456.1, read as the reverse complement.
GGCATCATCATTTGATGTAGAACTTTCATTAGGTTGCTCCTGAAAACACATATGTTGTTCTGCAGCAGGGTTAGCATTAGTAATATTGGGAATTTGGGATCATTACATCCTACACCCTTTGAATTTAAAAGATAATCTGGTAAAATAAGTATTTCCTTCCTAACGAGAGCACCGGCATTTGGATGTAAGTGAGCAAAAGGAAAATATGTTTCATCAAACACCACATCCCGTGATATGTATATCCTGCCAGAGGAGACATCCAGACATTTGAACCCCTTACGTATGGAGTTGTACCCAAGGAAAGCATAGTGGAGGAACGAAAAGCAAGTTTGCGTGTGTTGTATGGTCGCAAATTGAACCAACACACACAACCAAAGGTACACAGCGAGGTATAGTCTGGTGTTTCCTTGAAAAGACGCTCAACTGGAGTTGCATAATCAAGAACTTTACTAGGAAGAAGGTTGATGAGATATGTGGCTGTTAGAAAGGCTTGATCCCAAAATTTAAGGGGCATACTAGCGTTGGCTAGAAGAGCTAACCCAACCTCAACAATATGGTGATGCTTTCTTTTTGCTAGACCATTTTGTTGATGAGCATGAGGGTATGACATCCGATGAGCAATGCCTATGTGTTGGAAGAAGGAATTAAGCTTCTCACATTCACCCCCCCCCCCAAATCCGTTTGCATAGATACAATCTTTTTGTTGAATTTATGCTCAACTAAGCTTTGGAAGTCCCTAAAGACTTGAAAAGAGTCAGATTTTTTCTTAAGAAGATAGATCCAAGTGTATCTACTGAAATCATCGATAAAACTCACATAATATGAGTGATGCTCAATAGAAGTAGGCGCTGGTCCCCAAACATCAGAGGTGATAAGATCAAGTAGAGTATTAGAAATTTTATCTGATTGCAAATAGGGTAATTGATGGCTCTTGGCCATTTGACAAGCATCACAAATTGACTCAAGATTTTGATCACTAATATAAAGAAGCTTATTATTGCTAAGGACTCGATTAACAATGGGAAAAACTAGATGACCCAAACGACTATGCCATCTAGAGGTAGATGGTTTATTGACACCATAAACTTGCTTCCTTGGACTTCCACTTGAGGATGGCGACCCTAAAGGATAAAGGCCACCACGACATCTACCTCGATGGAGAATTGCCTTCATTGCCTGATCTTTAACAAGGAAAAAAATTAGGATGGAATTCAAGAAAGGCATCATTATCTCGAGCTAGTTTGTGACAAAAACAAGATTTTTGTTGGTACTATGGACATGAAGAATATTATTTAGATGCAAATCTTTACTAGGGGTGTGTAAGGTTGTATGACCAATATTACTAATGTTCATGCCTAATCCGCTAGCCGTATGCACTTGATCCCATCCGGTGTACTTGTCACGAATAGTCATCTTCTCAAGTTCACAGGTGATATGGTCTGTGGCACCGCTGTCTGCATACTAGTTGGTGTTATAGCCATACCCAGTTGTTGTGGCGCCTGCAACCTTGGTGTTCTCCTCTTCATCATCCTCATCATAGCGGTACCAACAGTTGGGAGCTTCATGACCTATCTTCTTGCAGATGTCTAGAGGACTATCCACTTTGCTTGGGGGCGCCTGCACCAACATTGCTTGTACGTCCTCCACTCCCACGACCACCTCCTCCTTTGCCGCGGTTATTACCACGACCACGAGGTGCACCGCGTCCACGACCAACAGAGTTTGCAGACTTCTGGTAGTGATTGCCACCATCCTGGTACGCCTCCAGGTGAAAGTCATAAGACATCATCTAAGAGTAGAGATCTCCCAAGGAGATTGGATCTGTCCTGCTGAGGATAGCTGATACAAAGGGGTTGTAGTCATAACCAAGACCATTAAGTAAATTAGCCACAACCTCTTCATCATTGACGGTCTTGCTGGCAGCAGCGAGCTCATCGGTGATGGCCTGCACCTTGTCGAAGTCGCCGTGGTGGACATGCCACCCTTCTTCAGATGGGTGAGTTGCATGCGTAGATTTATCATGCATGCACTCGATCGCGTTGAGAACATGCGTTCCAGCGCCTTCCATGTTTCAGCCAAGGAGGTCTCCGTCGCCACCTACCCTAGCACATCTTTGGTGATGGAGTTCATTAGGTAGCTAAGTAGAGTATGGTCTTTGACCATCCACGAGTGGTACTCGGGGTTAGGAACCTTCTGCTTCTTGTCATCCTCAATGATCTTTGATGGCTCAGGGTAAGATCCCTCTAGGATCTCCATGAGCAGAAACTGGGCTTTCCATAGGCGGTAGTTCTCTCTCGTGAGTTTCTTCGAAACACCAGACCCAAGTTGGATCGATGAAGGGAAGTAGCAGGACGCCATGGAAGGAAGGTAGTAGATGTGTTTAGAAAGAAGTAACTCTGATTACCATGTGAGAATTTGGTGGAACATGGATTGCTTATCTCAGCACATCCACAACTTCATGGTATATAGAGGCAAGTGCCTAAGAGACTTCCATGAGAATTTGTTTTGATTACAACTTGATCTTTAAGCAAGCAATCTATTCTATCTCTATCTCTATCCAATGCGCAACAACCTGCACATTGTGATCTACACAAGTATGACTCTATTACAAGAAGATCTAAACTAATTCTAACAGGAGGAACCCCATAATCCCAATGCCGGTATGTAGGGGGGCACGAGCCCCCTTCCCCATGTTGGATCCATCCTTGAGCGTGACTAGAACTAGCTTCGGATCGGGTTATAACCACCCGACCGCTCTTGCAGTCACGCGTCCCACCCTTTACCTGCCTTACCACTTACCTATGAAACCATCCGAAGCTATGGTATTAGCTGGGTTTCATTCCACGTCCCTAGTTGAATAAGCTTGAAAGTATAGCTCTGTGTGTGGGTGGTGGGGGTGGGCTGGCTTGACAACGCTTGTGGATGCCGTAATTCTCCTTAATGGCGTTGGGACTCTTCGAGTAAATTAAAAACCATGTCCGGGTTCATTGAACGGGTGGCAACGAAGCTTAGAGTGTCGCATCCTCCTTGATGCAACGCTCTTGTTGGAGGTCTTGTTTCTGCCCGTTTTTCTTGCCTTTTGGTTGTATGTGTTCGGCTGCAGCGTTGCTCTTGGTGGTCATGATGGCCGTGAGTCTTTTTTAGAGTGATGAGAGTAGATCCTTCTCCTTTCTGTGGACTCCCTCCACGCCCTCAGGCCTAAGCCGAGGCGACGGGCTAGAGGCCATGTGTTGTGCGATGTGTGCTGCCTAGATGTTAGCGGTAGATAGTGCGTTTGTGACTTCATTATCCCTATGTATGACGATGATCGGTCACACATAGGTGCGGTTAGCTCAATGCTTGGTTCTATCCCGGCCGCACAACATGTGGAGTGAATGTCCAATCGGTCAAGTTCTTAATAAGTACCTTTTTTATCTTATTATGGCCTCCTATATATGATTAAAGTTTTGTATTTCTTCTTGCTATGAGACACACTGCTGCATAGTTTGTTTAAAAAAAGAAATAGCTAGCTTGAAATGCGGGTTTAGGCAAGGATAAAATTGCAGGTTCTTCGATCGATCACTGCTGCAGTTCTTAGAGCAAGTACATTGTTACACCTCAGCAATTTTATAGGTCGTCTCATGCAATGCCACGTAGGATTCTTGCTAATGTGAAGGAGAGAGGGCGAGGAGAAAGAAAGAGGTCGTTGTTTCGTGAAACAACCGCATGATAGACTAGAGTTTAGGACTATGGAACGACTACTCCATAATTGTACGAGTTGTGATTGCCATGCCACTCATTTATTTCTTTTTTCTATGCACAAATTAAGAAAATAGAATTACTATGAGAGAACTTAAAAAGATAATCTATTGTACAGATTTTTTGTTAAGTCATCTTAAGCTTACGTGTCAATGCATGAGACTGCATATTAGACCACACCAATATAGGAATTTTGTCCCAAGATATCCTATAGACATGGTTTTGTGCCGATCACACCGCATTCGATGATTTAGTCGCATGGACACTGCGAAAATATAGATTTGTTCACAGCACACCGCACCCACTATTTTAATCTTTACTGGCGAGAGATGGTAGTAAATGGACGCTTGTGTCCTTGGTGCTCTTCCTTTGCGCGTGTGGGATGTCAACGTCGAGTAGCCATGCGCCCATGCCCATGTGCCCGTTCATCTCGTTTCTTTTGCCCAAATCTCAAAAGCACAACCACCTACCAACCCACATCTCCCTCACTGCAAAATCGAGTCCAGCACAGTCCAATCCTGTACCTTTGCTCTTCGAAGCGTGGCCGGTGGAGCGATGTCAAGCGAAGGGGAAGAAAGATTTCAACTCTGGACGCGATCTGGGCTGGGCGACCGATGTCATGCTCCCCGTCCACGTTCCCAGCTCCGTCCGCCTGTTGCGCCGCCGGAGTAACCGCAGCTGCAGCTAGCATTGAGTCCGTGCGGGCAGCAACGGTGAGCTCGCCCGCGAGCTATGGCAGGCAGCGCACGACAAATCTCCCGCGGCAGCTACGACGGGGCTCGTGCAAGTGGCGTCGGCGCGGCGCGGCTCACGGCGTGGCATGTGCGGACAGCGGCGGGGGAAGCTCGAGCGGCGCAGCACGCGACGGTCGGCGACGGGGAGATGGACGGGAGCAGAGCAGCAGGAAGAAATACCACCGGAGGGGAAGAGAGAATGAAGAGAAGGAAGGGAGGAGATGGCAGGGGGGCTCCGGTCGAGGGTAAATGGTCTTTTTACCGGTCCTCTCAGATGGTAATGATTATTTTATATGATTTGGCGTGATGTAGACCAAACCTTATTTTTGCGGTATGCTGGATACAAAATTAACTTTCACGATGTGTTCTATCCGAAACCGCACTCTGACAATGTCCCACGGACAAATTTCCCTAGCTTTTATCCATCCAGGTTTTCTTTTCTTTTGTTTTTTTTTTGAAATTTGATCCACCGACGTTTTCTCCACGTCAAAGCTACATCATTTCCTAACCAGTGGCACGTACAAATGGCAGTCGCCGGGGGCGGAGCTATAGGTGCTGGATGCGGCCGCAACCAGCAAAAATTTAGTCCCTTATCACATCTAAATTTTCACCATATTAAGGGGGCGTTTGGATGTCAGGGGCTAAACTTTAGCCCTGTCACATCACACGTTCAGATGCTAATTAGGAGGACTAAATATGAGCTAATTAAAAAACTAATAGCAGAACCCATAGGCTAAATCGCGAGACGAATCTATTAAGCCTAATTAATCCATCATTAGCGAATGGTTACTGTAGCACCACATTGTCAAATCATGGACTAATTAGGCTTAATAGATTCGTCTCGCGATTTAGCCTAGGGGTGTGCAATTAGTTTTGTAATTAGACTATGTTTAATACTCCTAATTAGTGTCCAAACATCCGATGTGACAGGGGCTAAAATTTAGCCCCTCCCTGCCAAACAGGGGCTTGAATGTCTATGGATACTATGGAGGCACCTCCTTTATTCTTCTCCAGCTCCACTCTTGGTAGTCGCAGGTTGTTCACAGGCGGACTTTCACAATCTCCACTGCAGTGTTAGAGATTGCGGCCTACATGCCTGCCCTGTGGACGAGGGAACACTGGTACGACCCGCGCACAGAACACGCGCAGCGTCACGCTCCCTCACTCGCACGCATCAAAGGGTGTGTTTGGTTACGTGCACCACATGATGCATGCATGGATGATCTGGATGAAGTGGTTCGACCAATTTGCTTGTACCATATGGTTCACTCTAATTAGTAGAATAATGTATTAAGTGGGATGGTCTCATCCTGGATGAGCTGGTACAATTCACCCAACCAAACAAAAGGATCATTATTATTTTGAATCATTTCATACATGAATCAAATGATACAACCAACCAAACACACCCCAAGTAATCCGCCGTACCATGTGTTATCTGTCGTCCACGCAACAACGGTCCTTGCACCTAGCCGTGCCAATTGTTGAGCATTCCGCGGCGCGTCGTCGTGCCGACTCGACGAGGGCGTCGGCGACGGTGGTGGGTGCGGCCGCCACGGCTGGCCGCGCGCGTAGTACTGACCTGACCTGCTTAAAAAGAAAAATAAAGAACAATGATAACTCCCGGTAATAATTCAATTTAAATTTTAGAGTAACTATCGCATTACTACTCAAATATCTATTTGTGAAGGTAATTTAAAATCTACAATTCTTAAACAATACATTAGTATGGAGCGATAGCCGCGCTATTGGCGGCGGGTCATCTGGCTAGGTTGTCCGTAACGATGAGGGTAGCTGTGCCCACGGACCAGGGGCATGTACAGTAGCCACGCGTCGGCCGACACGCGACGGCGACCGCGGCTGCAGTCCACCCAACCGGCAGAATAGACGAGCACCGTCGTCCGAGGAGGCGAGGAGCAGGGAAGGAGGACACCGACACGCGCTCCCCAGCCGTTCCGCTCGTTTCCCCCCCCCCATCTGGTCGGGCTCGCGGCACTATTTTTCCCACTAGCCCACGCTGCCGCACGGCCCACGCACGGAGGAGGCAGGGCCGGCCCCGAATCGATCGATGCCGACGGTCAGTCCTGGATGCCGAGCTCTTTGCATTTCTTCCTGTTCCTCCTGTGGGCTCTGGTCTGTGTCCCGGCCCGAAATCTGAAAGTATTTTTGTTCTTCAGAGAGAAGAGATCTCTCCCGTACGTACAGTCCAGGAAAGACAAGAAACGCATCAACCATTCAACCCCTCTCCCCGATTCCGGTCAACCTCAGCTCATCATCGGCCGACGAAGACAGAAAAGCACCGCGCGAATCTGATCCGGCAAGCCAATAGGTTACATCACCATGGCACGTTGCCGTCGCCCATCTTTCACAGGGCTTTCGGTTGCTGATGATTGCTGCCTGCGTCCACTGCAGCTTCTCAACAGGACCACAAGGCAGCCACTAGTAGTAACCAGTCACACACCACGGCAATAAGGGTGCGAGTACGAGGAGCATCGTCCCCTACCTTGAGCACAAAGCAATCGGCCGGAAATAACGCAGACACGTCGCACGTTCAGCGCCCTTGAGCGACGTACTAGCATTTTCCTTTCCCTATTGGCAAGCAAGCATAGATACCAAAACTAAACTACAAGAAAGGCGGCAGCCACCATTGCCCACTCCACAGTCCGTAGCCATGGCCAGCCACTGCAACTACCGTTTGCAACGCCGGACCGGAGCCAGGACTTGTTCAGTTTTCTTGGTAAAGCGAAAAGCGGAGACGGAGAGAGCATAGTGCAGGATCATCTCATCCACCACCGCCACCGCGGCCGATCCGTCCCCTTTTTCCTCTTTCCCGCTGCGCCGGCCGGCTTTTGCATTGGTTACCTTCCCCGCCGCTTTGGAGATCCGCCATCATCCATGGCCGATCCACACTGCCGCCGCTGCTGCTGCCACTCCTTTATTAGCCTCGCGGATATAAGCATCCAGCCGCGGCAACGGGCGCTGGCGCCATTATCAAAGAAGAGGGCACGGCGGCAGAGCAATGGCACGCAAGGACAGAGTGATGATCAGTAGCCGGTTGTTGGTGCCGTCGCTTCTGCTCCTCCTCCTGCTCTGCGCCACTCACTGTGGTAAGCGCACTTCAATCTCTCTCACTCAAACGCATGATTATCATTAGGCCAATGATCAATGTGACTATGCACATCATAAATTCATAATGCTGTGCTCGTATGATTAAGCGGCAAGGGTTGTGTTTGTTTGGTGCATGAATAATGGAGCAGAAGCAAGAGCCATTAGCAGGCGGCTGCAGAGCCGGAGCAGCAACCCGCTGCTGAACGCGCTGTACAAGCTCAACTTCATCCGGACGGTGGAGCCGGCGCGCCCCCTACTGCCACCTCCGGCCGCCGGCGCGGACGCCGAGAGCCTCGCCGCCGGCGACACCAACGCGCCGTTCTGCGTCAACCCGCCGGACGCGCCGCCGGCGTCCACGATGGCGCCGCCGTTCACCTCCACGCCCTTCACCCCGTCCGTCCCGGACCAGGCCCCGCCGCTGCCGCCGATCACCCCCGTGCCGCCGTCCTTCGAGCCCAGCCCGCCGGACAGCGGCGCCCCGGGTGGCGGGGGCCAGGGCGGTCAAGGCCAAGGTGGAGGTCAAGGCCAGGGCGGCCAGGGAGGAGGTCAAGGCCAGGGTGGAGGTCAAGGCCAGGGCGGCCAGGGAGGAGGTCAAGGCCAGGAAGGCCCACCGGCATCCACGACGCCGAGCACGCCGCCGCAGACCGGCCCGGGCGCGCCATTCGGGTCGGCGCCGCCGAGCCCCATCGTCGTGGTGCCAAGCCCGCCCGAATTCGGCCCCGGCGGCGGCGGCGTCCCCGGCTCCGGCGGTGGTGGTGGTGGCGGCGGCGGCCCGTTCCAGCCGCCGATCATTTACCCGCCTCCGCTGGCGCCGCCGCTGCCGCCGGGGGCCGGGCAGACGCTGTGGTGCGTGGCGAAGCCGACGGTGCCGGACCCCATCATCCAGGAGGCCATGGACTACGCGTGCGGCTCCGGCGCCGAGTGCGACTCCATCCAACCCACCGGCGCGTGCTACCACCCCAACACCGTGCTCGCGCACGCCTCCTTCGCCTTCAACAGCTACTGGCAGCAGAGCAAGGCGGCCGGCGGCACCTGCGACTTCGGCGGCACCGCCACCATTGTCACCAGAGACCCAAGTAAGCATCGGCAACTTATTTTACCCTTAACCTTAAAGCAGAACACCTCAAAAAGGCACCAACAACTCACCTAGCTCCAATGTGTGCATGTCATGGTAACTTTGCCCAGTTTTGATTACCCATGCCAAATGTTGCTCTAGGTTGTTGTTTAGCCTTTTACTGATCACTGTCAATTTTGCTCAATGGTGTTATCATGGGATGATGTATTCTGTACAGTAGTAAACAAGAAATATGCCTCTAGCTTTGGATAAACTAGAGTGTGCTATTAGTATGTGTCTAAGACTAGTGCAGTGCTCTGAGCCTCTGACTCTGACCGAACTTCTCCTACACTCTTACCAACCGACTGGTTTATTCCCTACTTAGGGGCCGCATCAGATGTTTGAATACTAATTAGGAGTATTAAACATAGTCTAATTATAAAACTAATTGCACAGATGGAGTCTAATTTGTGAGACGAATCTATTAAGCCTAATTAGTCCATGATTTGACAATGTGTTGCTACAGTAACCATTTGCTAATGATGGATTAATTAGCCTTAATAGATTCATCTCGCGAATTAGACTCCATTTGTGCAATTAGTTTTATAATTAGCTCATGTTTAGTCCTCCTAATTAGCATCCGAATATCCGATGTGATCCTACTAAAATTTAGCACCTCGTGCCCAAACGCCTCAGTAACAAGTGATAGTGCATTCTTAGAGAAATTAATGGTCAGCGTTTACTAGATATTTCCAAATCCTAAAACACCTTACATAAAGAAGATGGGGGGGGGGGGGTATCTAGAACGTAGGAGGATTTTTTTTTCAGGGGGATCAAGCTATTTTCTTTGAGATTTCTTCGGATTCTTTTTGTGTAGGTGTGACTTCAGCACTACAGAACTGAAACGTGCTGCATTTTCCTCCCTATTCTTTTTAGATGGATTCTAATCATATTATCCATTTCATGATCTGCAGGCTATGAGAAGTGCAAGTTTGACCTTCTATAAGGGCACTCAAATAGCAGGAGAACAGACTGCAGATGTGCAAATTTTCCCCAAGTTCATTGGGGGTTATTATTCCTTTTGCTTCTAGGCCACACCACTTGCAGATTTTGTAACTAGCTCCTCTTCACTAGTATTGTTTTGAATTTTGTAAGAGTAATACTGTGCAAAGCTGAAAGGTGATTCCTTGACATATTTGGTACACAAGCTCTTAGAAATGCTACTCATTGCCCTCTTCACTTTCAACTTTCTTTGCCAATTGTTTAAATCAAATATGCTAACTTCGTGCTCACGCTAACTCGGAGCATCTCTACCCTCTTGTGGTTAAGCTGTCGCAAAGTAGGATATCTGTTGTCTGAATGTCACTGAACAAGTCGAGAAAGAGATCAAAGCATCTGTAGCTGAAAGTGCGACTAGCAAGGATTGGGATTGCAAAGGAAACCTCATCTGTGAGACTGTGACACAACATGGTCCTTATCGTAATGGGATAACAGCCCAATAACACATCTTACTACTGATGTTAAGGGGAAAGGAGCTGCGAATAGGTTTGGGATTTTGGTCAGAAACTCCCAGAATACCCTAAGTTTTTGACAAAATTTTGCGAAAGAGAACAACGAACTCTCACTATCAAAGAATCAAAAGGTCTTCATAAGACCATGATCTATGCACAAGATACATGTACAACAAGGTAGCAGCCGGAAAAACCTATGTTGCACATCGCTACACCAACCAAATTATAATGTATGATACTAGCTGTTGGCCTGCTGCTGCCTCTGATTCATATGAACTTGATATATAGAATGCAGGAGGTCCTCATTTTTCTGATAAAATGTTCAAGGATGAATCATCCAGTTGGATTTTGAGTGGCTCATTGATGACTGCGTTAACTGCACTGACCATTTCCTTCGGAGAGCTAAATCCATCGGTTTGAAAGTAGAACAGGTGAAGAATCTTGCACATCTTCCAGAAGAGCTCCTTGCATGGCCTAGGAACAATGCTTTCTTTCCTGAGAACTAATCTTAGCAAGTCTCTCCTAGACGTGTCTATGGACTTCTGTATCACCTTCTTAGCCGCTTCTATGGACACAGAACTGCCACTGTGAACAAGTAGTGAAACGCTATTCAGCTTCCCTTCGCTGCCTTCCCTCTGCACCCATGGACCAATGGTTTGTAAAAACCATCCAGTTACAAGTTTATCATGAATATAAATCGTGGTTGAGAAGGACTCTTGTCAAAAAATAATAGCTATAAACAGAAAAATAGCATGGTTATAAACCTTGATTTTTGTGAAAAAATTTAGCATTTCAGGACTTCAGCAGTGCTTCTATTCTCACAAATGGTAGACATTAAAAAAGAGAGATTATTATTTTTGGATGTCGTCAAGCAGATATGGTAATCTAGTAGGCAGATATGTGTGCAACTTGCAAGGAATGATTCTTTATGTGCAAAAGGGGTCCAAATACCTCAAAACCTTGGATGTCATTAAGGAGCCGGCCACAAGTGCTCATTAGCCTAAATAATTTATTGTACTCTTGATCTTTGACAGCGTGCTCTGAGAGCTCTTCCCCAACAAAATACAATGCTGGGAGTACAATGGGGCCCAGTGCAAACGAGACAACAGCATTTGTCATATATTCTTCAACTGTTGTTACATGCTGGCTTCTCTGCCATTCTGCTTCCGTCATCATAGACCTCAACAGATCTAGCCACTGCATATGAGTTTCAAGTTGTCAGTACTGAACAGAACGGAATGCAAGATCATTGGGACACACATCAGACTTACAATTTTTGCTAGGTGTTTTGTAACGTCGCGGCCTTGTGCTGCTGAAGCCTTTGCTCCAAGCTGGTTTGTTGTTGCATAAATAGCAGAAAACACTATCTTTACTTGCTCTGAGTAGAACTTATCTGCATGGTGCTCATGCCATCTATGGAAACCATTAGCCAAACATGGGAGATCAATTAGTCATGAATAAAAGATCAGCATTACTTAATAAAGAGTAAACAAAGACATCAAGTTGAAGGATAGTACTTCTCAACTAATGCTATCAGGTTTTCTAATTCTTCTTTTGATCCCCCAACATCAAAGAAGTCATCAACCACAGTTGTGAGAACACCATTTTTGGCCCATGAAATGCGAGCATCAGACAATTCAGAAGGGAATATGGTAGCAGCAGCAGACAGATAGCAATATGTCAATTTCTGCCGAGCAAATTGTAGTTGGTCCAGCTTGTTCTCCTTCACCCAACTGTTGCAACAAATTTAAGCAATTTACCTAAGTGAAAAAATTAAAAAAAAAGACAAGGGAACATAACTTTAAGATTACCTATCAAGATGCTGAAGTTCATCCTGGTAAACAGATTGAGAGAAACTGAAATCTTCAACAGCCAAAGCTAGAAATTCTTGATTGACACGAAAAGACCTGATACAGCAACATGCATAATATTGATACCCAGCATCTACACTGATCATATTTGATGGGATGCTCTTCTGCAAAATTAGAATCTTACGAGCATTTTGTCGATACCATCAGAGAACCCCAAGCATCAAAATGTTCGATGTTTCTCTTGTGTTCTAAACGCTCTAGTGTGGCATAGAAGGGAAACTTAACAACATACTCCATCTGAAATCAAAACATAAAAATAAACATAAATTGAACCTCCTAGGTGAAAATGAGAATCTCAAATTTTATACAGCACCTCTCCAAAAATCGGGGTTTTTTGTGCCCTATTAGAGTACAGCTTATCATTCAATAAGTTGCCTGACCAGGATCCTATGCTATCTAAGATCAAATCATTTTCTGATAAGCTGACTTTTGAAGCCTTGTACAATTCCAGTAGGGATTTTGTATCATTTAAATATCCTTGAAGTGAATCACAGAAAGTGGAAGCTTCAGCAACATGAGACAGCTCATCTGCTCCAGATGTAAATTAGTGCATTAGTTAGGTCAAAAACAAAGATAAAACTAATGCAGTAGGGAATTCCAGATTTGTGAGTTGTGAAGAACCTGAGGAAACATCGTAACCATTCATCCTTAAAAGGCGAAATGCCATTGCACATGTCGCTATGTCCATCATGATTTCTTCATCTTTCTGTAACCAGCGACTGCAAGCTGGATATAGTCAAGTACATAAGTTACTAAAAGAAGATATAAAATTTTCAAACAAGACCATTACCTGAATGTCATGTCCAGGATGCTTTTTATTTCGCTGACAAAGCGCTGAGAGATTCCCATTTTTTCAAGCGCATCCACCATTAGAAGCTGCCAATGTATTTTAGAAGGATACACTGCTGGTACTGCAAAAGCCTAATGACATTAGGTATTGATCAACAGTCTAAATACTAGCAAGATTTTGATGAGGGGAAAATTACGGCAACACACCTGCACTGCCAAATTCACTGACAAGCAAATTTAGGTATTGAAGGGCTTGATCATTGTATTTGTGGATTAATGCAGCAGCTGTTGTGGAAGGGCAACTGAACAATGATCCATTCTTCCTCTGAAACTTCATAATTTCATCCCAATCCAGCATGTTTCCTAACCCCTCCGCGATATAAGCCATATATGCTTTTCTTCCATAAGAACTGTCCACAGCCTGTCTAAATTAAATCAAGAGTACTCTTAAATCAACTATCAGGGCTTTCAGTACTTTATCCATGGGTACCAGCCAAATTCCGATCTAATCAAAAGAGAATATGAACAGAATCATGTGCCCCCTTTACAGCAAAATTATGGTTATCCAACATGCTTAAAATATAAAACTGACTTTTGTTCTTCAAAAACAAGGAAAAGAAAACTAAGCTGAGACTAAATTTCCATTCATATGATAAATCCATCAATACTAACTTAACGAAACAAGCTGTCCATGATTTGCAAACACACAGAAAGTACAACACCAATTTTTATGCCAGCATAATTCATTGTCAAACCTTTTCAATTCCATCTCCCGGAGGTGAAGAATACCATGGACATCGGTTTGTCTTATAGGAAATTCCAAACCCATATCAATGGCGAGTCTAAGCATACCGGCAAAAGTGATGTTGAAACCTATAGGAGCAGTGGTCTGCTCATCCATAGCGACTGAGAAATTTCTCCCAATGAAATGCAGTCCTGTTCAGAACAAAACAGGAAAAAGGTGACCTGTCAGCATCATTTTCTCTGAACCAATAAGACCTTCAAATCTTGAGGAACCTTAATTTATACCTCTCCTGATGTTCTCCCTGCCAACATTCCATCTCTTTAATGCAATAACACATGCCAACGTGGATAAAAGAACATCCTTGTTGACTGATGAGTCAAATTGATTGACACCCCAAGATCCATCATCCTCTTGGTTCTGCAATATCCACTCAACACATTGTGGGAAGCATGGAGACTGATGAGAACCCCGCAAGGGCACCATCGAAACCCATGCAGTGTCGTATGAAGAAGGTGGCAATTCAGGTCTCTGCAGCTGATTCCTTATTCTAGTCTCTAGTTCCTTCCTATGCTGCATTTTGTAGTATGTTGTTTAGTTGAAAACAACATGACAAGTTGCACAAATATAATCGGCAATGAGACTCATACCATGTTTTGCACCCTCACATTTTCTGCTACCAACCTCTTCTCAGGATATGCTGCTCGAAGAAAGGAATCAATCAGACATCTGTCGTTGTACATTACTTCCAGGCATACGAATAAAAAGTCAAGTAAAAAACTTGACTTTGCAAGTGCGTGCTATAGAGCATACAAGAAAAAAAAAGAATCCTCCTTTCTGCCTTGAATCAAATGCAGCCGTGCATGACGTGGGACAGAAATTACAACAAATTACTCCCCTTTTGTCCGTACTAATGATATGCAACGTCGCCGCTCTTCGAGTTATGTTTATTCACTGACAACGAATGGAGCAGAGAAGAAGACGTGGATGTACCTTTAACGACCCCGCGGCGAGGAGCTCTGCTCGCCAGAATCGCCCCGCATGGCGAGCAGCTGGCTGGGGCGGCGGCCGTAATGTTGGGCATCGGGATTCAGTGAAACCTCACAAAGGCAAAGGAAGAAAAAAGAATCTCGGGTGCCAATTCCTGTGGCGTCAACCGGGACTGAATTTGCACGCTGAAGAGGAGCAACCTGAAAGAGGAATGGATTTGCATTAGCACGGCGCACGCAGCAAACAAAATCCGAGGATTTGAATTTGAAACAACCGAAAGAGAGTTCACTCACTGCCAGGAGAGGAAGAATCCAATCACCTCACGCACGGGGAGATGCGGCCTCGGTGGGATGAGGGTCCGGCTCGCTGTCTCCGGCGGCCGGCGGTGAGATCGCCGACACCAATGACGAGGAAGCGCAGCAAGCAATCAGCCGCACGCGGAAGGAATCTTTGGGGGAGAAATCGAAGAACAAGCACAAGAAGCAGGGTGAAGGCGAGCGGAGGCGTTGGCGGAAGCGAATCGGGTTGGGGAGGAAAGACATACGTCTGCCTTTTTAACTTTGCGCTGTTAAGTCCTAGTCAGAGGATCGGCCACCACAAAGAGGCATTGTTTAGTTTCTAAATTGGGAGTGCAAAGTTTGCATTTTGTCATAAATACGTAACTGTAGCATTTCGTTTGTATTTGTGAATTATTGTCCAAACATTGACTAATTAGGCTCAAAAGATTCGTCTCGCAAAGTACAACAAAACTGTGCAATTAGTTTTTAATTTCGTCTACATTTAGTACTTCATGCATGTACTACAAATTTGATATGATGAGAAATCTTCTTTTTACGTAGTGATAAAGTTAGGAAAAGGGTGCTCAACGAGGCCAAGGCTCTCGCTCTCCCAGTTCCTGGTAGTACGAAGAAGTCTGAGTGCAGGTGGTCAAATTTTTTTTTTAAGGAAAGTGCATGGTCAGTTATCAAACTCGGTCATCTATCAAACTCGTCCAACTATATCACTTAAGGTTCCGTACTTTCAAAATACTGCTATTTAGTTCCATGTTCTCTCTAAAAGTATTGTCATCTTCATTAAATTAATATAAACTTTTTTACAGAGATGTAATTTAATTATAGTCAAATAAATTGAATTCCAGCTCAATGTGAGTGGAGAATATTAATGTGTTGAATCCAAGGATTCAAGGGTTGATGATCTTTTACTTTGGAGGCAATATCTTAACTTGCTAGGTGCTCATAATATTCTTTGAAGTTGCACTTACAAAACTAAAATTAGGGAATTATAAGATAATTATTGGATGAATATTGGAAGAAGCTAAAGGGGCAATAAAACAAGTTAGAAATATGCCAATAAAAATAATGGCTTGCTTGAAAGCATGAAATTTGATCTTATCATGTTTTATTAGTAGGATGACATAACATTTCAGGAGTTTAGGGACACCCGAAACCAAGTTTACGGGGGGAGATCTGCAATTTAAGAGTATAGGAACCTAAATAACACCCGAGCCCAAATTTAGGAAGGTAAATATGTATTCTGAGAGAATGGTAACCTAAGTGACGCAGCCGGACAAGTTTAAGAACAGGTCCTGCATTTTACTCTTTTTTCTTACCCCAGAATGCATGCACTCACACTGTCACTCCCCCATTGTAATGATCGGGCTGAGTGTTGCTGCTAAAAGACTCTTCGGGAGTGTTTGAATACGAGGTGCTAAACTTTAGAAGTGTCACATCGGATGTTCGGATGCTAATTAGAAGGACTAAACATGAGTTAATTATAAAACTAATTGCAGAACCCCTATACTAATTCACGAGACGAATCTATTGAACCTAATTAATCCATGATTAGCACATATTTACTATAGCAGCACATTGTCAAATCATGGACTAATTAGGCTTAATAGATTCTTCTCGCAAATTAAACTCCATCTATGCAATGGGTTTTGTAAATAGTCTATATTTAATACTCCTAATTAGTATCCAAACATCCGATATGATGGGTACTAAATTTTAGGAGGTGTATCAAGCACCCCCGAATTGCTCCACCAATCAGTTCATCCGAAGTAAAAGGGAAACGCTAGAATAAGGAGAGCACGGACGGCTACCTCTAATTCACGTGGTCAAAGATATGGAATATACGACACCACTCTTTAGACCTTTGGGAGCAAGATCCGTCCCAGTTGACACTTGTCCTGTATGGGACAGTCGACGGGAACAGACAGACGGGTCAGCTGCACGCCGCCGGCACGGACCGAAACTGTTCCCATGCACGCGCTCTGCGCTCAGCCAAGGGTCAAGATCCAACACGCGCGCTCTGTCAGAGTCAGTCGTCTCCTCCGCCGGCGAATAGTAGCCTGGCGTTTCAGCTGAATTTTTTCCTGCTTGCCGTGCCAAACGGGGCGAGCGAGACGACCGGCGGCGGCGGGCCTAGCACAGTCCAAAACGTAGGATCAGCCGGCCGGCTGTTGGTGGTCAACTCGTCCGCGTGATACAACGGCTCCATTCCGGCCACCGCCGGCGGCGGCGGCTGTAATGAAGCGTCAGAGTTCTGCAATTTGGTGAGCCTGCTGTGCAACTGCAACAGAATGAACACAGAGTGAGGTCCCATAGGTCCAGAATCTCATCAGGACTTCGAGTTCGAGGTAGCAGGACGTATTTTTGGGTCGAACAACACGAGCTCTGCTGTAAACACTGAGCTTTCTATCATTTCGTCCTTGCGAGTACCTAACATTCCCTACTTCCCTCCTATACTTCCTACATGACATCAACTTACACCACCTAATATCATCAGCTACAGGCTACTGAACTGCCTTGAACAGAAACCTGCTACCGGATCGGTTAACCAAACAAGCAGGGATCAGATCAAGGTTTGATGATCACTCCCACAAAACAGGCAGTTTATTTGCATTGCTTCCTTTGAGCTGTAGGGGCAGGTTGACCACCGCGTCCACTTCTCTGGCCTTCGCCTCCGGCGAGCTGAACGCGTCACCCTGGGAGTAGAAGAAGTAGCACACCTTGCACATCTTCCAGAACAGCTCCTTGCAGGGCCTAGGGATGGCACCTTCCTTGCTAAGAACCAGCCTTAGCAGGTCTCTCCTGCAGGTGTCGATGGGCTTCTGAATCTCCCTTCTGGCATCCGCTATGGACATGGAGCCGCCACTCTGATGAACGAGGATAGAAACGATGTTCACCTTGCCCTCCTTGTACTCCCTCTGCATTACAACATCAGTGCGTGTCAATTGTTAAATCCTTTGTTTGTTTTACATAAGTTTCAAATTTGAAGTGCAGCATACCTCGTAAGTCTGAGCATCGTTCAAAAGACGGCCACATGTGCTCATTAGCCTGAACAACTCGTTGTACTCTGGGTCTTCGACAACAGGTTCTGGGATCTTTGGCCCAACAAAATACAATGCTGGAAGCACAATGGGGCCTAGTGCAAATGTCAAAGCCGCATTTGTAATGTATTCTTCTGCTGTTGGAACATAGCTGCTCGTCCGCCACTCTACCTCGGTCATCATGGACCTCAGCAAATCCAGCCACTACATAGGTCATTGAAACTTGTCAATTTCGAAATCAGAAAAAAAATATAAATATAAAAAGATTGGCAGATGAAACTGTACACGAGACTTACTATTTCTACTAGGTGTTTTGTGACATCACGGTCCTGCAGCAAAGAAGCCTTTTCTCCAAGCTCGTTTACTGAAGTGTAAATTGCAGAAAAGACAATCTCGACATGTTCAGAGTAGAACTCAATTTTGTGATGCTCGTCCCACCTGCAAAAATCATTGAAAAATAAAAAATAAAAAGAATTAGAACAAGAAACCATCACGTGTGCTTAACTCATGGGGGGTAAAGGAGGATGAGGACCATACATCTCGACCAATGTGACTAGGTTTTCCAGTTCTTCTGTTGATCCTCCAACATCAAAAAAGTCATCGACAACGGTTGTGAGCACGCCATTTTTGGCCCATAGAATGCGAGCATCCGACAGTTCAGGAGTGAATATGGTGCCAGCAGCAGAGAGGTAGAAGTACGCCAACTTCTGCCGTGCGAATGGTAACTGGTCCAGCCTGCTCTCTTTCACCCAGCTGCATGCGACAACAAATTTTGCACCACAAATTAAGTAAGCTGAGCTGCTGAAGGTTGTTTTGCATAGGACGCTAGGCCTGACATTCAGATTTGTTACCTGTCGATATGACGAAGTTCTTCCTGGTAAGTAAACTGAGAGGCACTGAAATCTCTGACGCCCAATGCTAGAATATCATTGTTGTTATAACAAGACCTGTTTCAACAAATATATACACAGTTGGCGTTGAGTATATACATAGCAATGGTTTGAAGGAACCGTGTGCTTTGTGGAACAATAAGAAATTAGGAACTTACAAGTATGATGTTTTTAGCATTTGGTGTCCTGTGGCATCAAAATTTTCGATGTTCCTCCTGTGGTCAAGACGATCCAATGTGGTGTAGAAAGGGCATTCCAGTGCATGTTCCACCTGAAAATACACATCTCATTAAAGCTTTCTGAATTGCCAAATCCCATCCGTGGTAGCAATAGACGTTCACTAAGTTGTTACCTCTCTGAAGAGTGGAGTGCTCTGCAGCGCACCAGATCTCAGCTGTTCCTTCAGCAACCAGCCTGACCATGAGCCTATGGTGTCCAGGATAGACTCATCTTCTGAGATACTGACTTTCGAAGCCTTGTGTAACTCCAATAGGGATCTTGTATCACTCAAATATCCTTCAAGTGAAGGATGGAACCAGGACGCTTGAGCAACATCATACAGCTCATCTGCATAACATTTTCATGTGGTTTAGTGTGTTGAAACCTGAAAACAGCTAAGAAAAATTAAAAAAAAAACTCCACTAAGAAAATAGTTTACGTTGTTGAATTTTTTTAGTCTTCATGGTGCAACTTTGCCCAGTAGTTTTTTACTGTAATATTATTATGACAATTAGCATCTAATAATTATGTGAGATTATGAAAGTATTCAAGACCTATAAATCTACACATATGATTTTTGTGTTTCCAGACTAAATGTTTTGAAGATGATCAAATTTTCAAAAAGTTTGAGCAAACCTTGATAAAAAAAATCGTCAAATATTTGTGTGACCAAGGTAGAAATTTCCAACAATAAGACTTACCAGCAGAAACATTGTATCCGTTCATCCGAAGAATCCGAAATGCCATAGCACAAGTCTCCACGTCTAGCGTAATCTCCTCATCTCTCTGTAACCAGCAGCTGTAAATTTGTTTTGCAGTCAATTAATTAAGTACATGAGTTGTTAGAGAGAATAATAAGCGACGGCTAATATTTATACTAGTCAAGTTTCATACCTGTATGTCATGTCCAGGATACACTTGATCTCAGCAGCGAAATGCCTTGAAATCCCCATATTCTGAAGCACATCGACTTGCTGAAGCTGCTTCCTTATCGTACTCTCTGACGACGTGCCCTTGTTATGCTGCGTGCTTATTATGCCACCGCTAACTGAAGCAAGAACGTCGTTGCATATATGAGTTTGAAATTTTGAACAATCAGATCAAGTTTAATTCGACGCAAAAAGAGGTTAAGTTTGGTCTCTTACAGTTTTTGGCGGAACTGTTTGCAGGTTCTTCCACCTCCAACGTCTTGTGAACTTGTGCCACTTGAAGAAGAGAGAGAACGAGAGATGCGTGTAAGCGTGTCAGCCTTTCTTTCTTTCTTTCGTTTTTCTGAAAACGCGAATAAATAAAGAAAGAAGAGGTAGAGGTTTGCACTAGCAGTCTATAGCACATCGATCGTGAGTTCGTGACTTGCAGTTTGGGTGGACTACGAGCAAGTTTGTGGATAAACAGGTGAGCTACAAATGGGGCGCGCGACGACCAAGAGAGCATGCATGGCAATGTGATCGAATGCCTACCTCTCGTGACCTTAGCAGGGCGGCGGCGCAAATCTCCGGCCAGTTGCGTCGACGGCATCATCCAGCAAGGCAACGAGCTGAGGAAGCGTTGGCCGCCCGAGTGGCGGCAGCAAGCCGCCGGTGGCATGGAACGACCACCACAGAGCTTATTAGCGGCGGCGTTGGTGTTGGCCATTAGTCTTGGGAATTTAGGCTGCCTGCCGGAAAGAAGACTAGAGGGCGCGCGCCGCCGTCGAACGGCCACAGCGAGAAGCAGGGCCGGAGCTAGAGACGAGGACGACGACGAACCGAGGGCGGTGGCCGGCGGTGAGTAGTAGACTGAGGACGATGATATCGAGGGGTGTTGCTGTCGATCTGTGTGCTACAGACAGAGGGAATCAATTGAAGCCTCCGAATCTCGCAACCTTCTCTCACAAAGGAACTCCAAATCTGTTAATGGGACCTTTTGCGAGGAATGGTAGCGCAACGACACGTGATAGATATGTGCATGCATGCACATGTGATTTGCCCTTTGTATACATGTGAAGTACTCCACGGGCCAATTACGTTTGGTTGCATTTTATTTCCTTTTTTTTGGAGTTCAATGCAAGTGGGATCCATTCGCGTTATTGCATCAGGAGGAGGTTTAGCATCTTAATTCTCGATATTTGGTTATTGTGTCGTCGGAGCACGTGGCCCTACTTATATACTACTGTTGTCTGTAAGAGCGTCTGTACCTGTACTTTGTATTTAAAAAAAAACAAAAGAAGCAGTGTACCTCTGTTCACCCAAGGGCGTGAAGCTATGCCCCGTTGCGTGAGCATCATCGTCGCCATCCCGCAGGGTAACGAGCCCAAGTGCCGCCCGCCGGAGCTGAGGCAGGCCTTCATCAGCGGGAGGGAACCAGCAGCAGTCAGCTTCACGGGCTTGGCCATATCGTTACGTTCCCAGCTACCTTATTATTGGCTAGGGATGATGGAACCGGAGGCGACGGAGGCCGGCCGGGGACGACGGGAGAATCAAACAGTGGTGGGAGAGAGGTCCCGTGTTGCAAGTGTTGCCGTGCCCACGGGCCTTATTTGTAGTGCGACGGTGTGGCCCGGGCGCTGGCAAGCAAGTGGCAGGGTATGTGTGTGTTGTTGCTACGTGGACTGGAGCTGGGTATATGGAATACGAGGGTATCTCGCGCGCGCGTCGTCACATCACGAGGTTCCATCGCGTCCCGTTTCAGCGCTCGATTTGGAGCGCGCGACGGCGACGCGATTGGCGGCGATCGCCGGCGCGGCGCCGTGAGGGTGACCGCCGGCCGGGCGAGCGTCCCGGCGCGTGCACTCGCTCGCCGTCGCCGTCAAGGCCGACGACGACGACGGGCACCGCACACGACCGGCCAACCGGTCGATCCGGGTCGAGATCCAGTAATGCCCGAAGATCACATGTTACACGTGGCGTCATTGAGATGCACGCGGTCGACGCCACGCGGCGTTCCTCGCCGGGAGGTGACCCCGGCGGCGAGCGTGCACTCGCAATCGCGCGCGCGCGCCATGTCTGCTCGACGTCGACCTGCCAACAGCCGCAGGGTCACGGCTACTCGTTCCGATTGCGCCACCACGCGATGGTATATGAAACACGCTCTATTGGAAAACTGAGCATTGACTAGCCTTTAAGTACCGTTGATTTTTGACTCGGTACTAATGTGAGCATTAATACCGGATCTAACGGCTAGTTCCCCAGGAGCCCTCTGTGACCCCCTTTAGTACTGGTTGGGGGCTTCAATCGGTATAAAATTCACCCATTAGTACAGAGTAGATCCTCCACCCGGTACTAAAGGCCCTTAGGCACATTAATACCGGGTGGAGGCTCTACCCGATACTAATGAGTGACCTGCTCTCAACCCGCTCCCGTCCCCCTTATCTTTTCTCTCTCAACCTTATCTCTTCTCTTTACTCACATTTCTCTCTCAACCTTATCTGCCCACCGCCCCCTCCCCCTCCCCCTCCCACCCCCTCCCCTCTACTGCCCCTCCCCTTCCCCCTCTGCTCGCATCTCACTGGCAGTGAGGAGCGGCAGCGGGGCAAGGTGCAGGGCAGTGCTTGGGCGCGCAGGGGAGCGGCGGCCAGCTGGAGGCGACGGGGCGCAGGGGTGCGGTGGCGGGCCGGACGCGGTGGCGCGCGGGGCACAGGTATTATCTTTCCCTCCCTCTCCCTCTCCCTCTCCCTCTCCCCCTCCCTCCCTCTCCCTCTTCGGCGGGGCCGCGGATGTCGGCGGCCAGCGGGGCGACGACGGCGGTGGGGTGGGGCAACCGGGCACGACCGGTAGGATGTGGACCCGGGCGCCCAGCCGGATTTCATTTTTTTATTGTTAATACCCCTTTAGTACCGGTTATTTAACCCGATACTAAAGGTCCCCTTAGTACCGAAGTAGCAATACCTATTGCACAGCCGGTACTAAAGGGGGGTTAGGAACCGGTACCGAAGGCGCTTTCCCAGCAGTAACATCATCAACGGTTGGATCTTCTCCCTCTCGCGTCTCTTGTAACAGCACAAGAACGGTAGAAAATAGACAAGACACAAGTATGAGGGACTATTCTTTATTCTTTGAATATTGATGATTTACGATGAAGATCTCCCTAGTATATGTACTCTGAACTATGCCTAGAGTTTTGGTAAGAGCTCACAAGCAACCGGACATAACTAGAACTTCTAGTCTTCCTTTCCGTCTAGGATTCTAAAGTGCAGTTGTTTTACAACAAAAATAACGTGGGACTGCACACACGAGTTGCATCTGGTTGGGCGCCACATGTCACGAAGTAGAAGTTCTTGGATAAGAGGAACATACGCGCGATCGTGACAGCGCTCTGATCGTCGGGACGCCGGCGAGGTGTACGCGTGCTGCGTGTACCTCATCGGACGGGATCCGTAGCCTCGTGATAACGCATGTGTGTGCTCGCATGCATTTTCAAAGCGATCCGATCCACTCACATGAATGCATACTTTTCAAAGCGGTCGTTGTGAGGCGACCCTCCTTGATGCGCCCACGCTATGTGTGATTGGCCACACAAGTGGCGGCATGGCGTGATGGACATCACACCCCTCTCGATACTAAACATGTGCACACCGCCTCCTCCCAATATTTAAACATGTGCACACGAAGATATAGTATCGATTATATATTTTTAATGGCATCAACGTTTCTAGATGTAAATATTCAATTAGTTGAAAAATATTTAAAACACCCACAAGATTAACGAATTACCGTGTCCAAGATATTTCGCTATTTTCTATTCCGTGGGTGGTCTTTTGTAGATTTTGGCCAAGTAATCTGGATGAACAACACAAAACTCTCAGCTGGCCATTTGGTTTATTCTTGTGGCAGAACCTACTAGCCAGTTACAAAACTCAAGGCGAAGGTCTACCATTTAAGAGTTTTTGCCTCACCCTACCTAGCTCAAAGCGAAGGTGGTGAAACTCCAACAGCGTCGAAAACCCCCACAGCCATCAACTTTCCCTACGCCACTCTAGCTCCCTCTGCCACCACTTAAGCAACGCTACCGCCCTGATTCCTTCTACCTCTCTTAATTTCCTTGTTTTCCCATGTCATCATCACTCAAACTGCTATAATGTTCTTTCCGTCATAGAAAATCAGTCATTTTGTATGATATACAAATTTATTTTCATGATGTAACACGATTGGGATAGGAGAAAGTATTATGTGAGTTGTGTTTTGATGAGATAAGTTGCTTGGTGTGCTAGGTTGCTTTGTTCTCTCAACTGATGGTTTATGAGCTGAAATAAAGGGACTTTAGTCCATATTTGTTTTAGTCTTAAATTTCTTTATTGTACTCATGGTTAGTTCTTCCTCTCTAATTTCATTGCCCTTTGTATTTCCATATTCTCTCTGATTCTAAACTTTAATTAGATTTGTTACAGGGATTTTTCCTTTTACCATTCCTTGCACCAACAAAACACTGAAATATTTAATCGTCTCTGGTTTCAACATGAGTTGTAAATTGTAACACTTTCTGTTGCTGTTGTGTCCTTAATGCTAGTGGCGTCTGGTTATGCTGCTGCCCGTGTGTTAATTTTGCATTTGTCAGTCTGCCTCCTGTTCCTCTTGTAAGCGTATGTCTTTATCGTGTTCCCTTTTTGTCTCGTGTCCCCTAATGCACGTGGCCTGCTGCTGTCCGTGTGTTCCCTCTCCGAGCATGTGCGCAGCATTGTACTGTGTTTGTATTGCTGTATGGAGAAAGCGCTCCTGTTCCTTGCGCTCCGATAGACTGGTGTACGAAATCTTCACCACGTGTTCCTCGTGCCATTCTCAACGAGCGATTTCATATTTATGTTTCCAAAATGTTAGTAGTATGAGAACATTTAATTTGTATTTATGTTTCCAAAATGTTATATAAGTATGAGAACATTTAATTTGTAGTACATTATTTCAT
The DNA here is from genome assembly GCF_000263155.2 of Setaria italica. Lineage (NCBI taxonomy): Eukaryota > Viridiplantae > Streptophyta > Magnoliopsida > Poales > Poaceae > Setaria > Setaria italica. The sequence continues at coordinate 29,671,874 of NC_028456.1, read as the reverse complement.
TAATTATTGTTTTCTAGGCTACATACAAGATACAAACTCTGTTAGAAGCAGTGTACTTATGATTTCATCACCATAAAATTTATTTATCTTTTTCTCTATTAATTTTTTGTCACATCATCAAAGATCCTGACATGACACCCTATTTTGGGTGAACGAAACTTCCATTCAGAATGACCTCGTGCTTGAGTGTGACCTGTGTCGGGGGGCTCCATGACAGTATATCATCAGCGGCCAACGTTATCCAATCCGTTTTGGGTGCCCAGATTCCTCGCTACGAGGGCTCGCTCGAGCTAAAACCTCCTAGGCCCAATACAATGAGAGCCCAGAATCCCCCACTTTTTTCCTCGGTTCACACAGCCCAAGCCCAAATGAACGCACCCGCGCGCCAACAACCACGGCTAGCGCTGCCCAGCCCATCACAGAAGCACGCTGCTGCGGGCCCGCGGATCAGTGACCAGAGAGAACTCGGCGCCACGCTCTCCATCGCTATCCCCCTGTCCACCGCCGCGGCGCCGCCACAACTGGTTTGCGCCTCAGCTTCGGCGACCTGTTGCCGGCGACGGGGCACGGCAAGCCAGCCAACCAGCCATCCAGCTTTCCTGCTTGGGCCGAAGCTGAGACTCGTGGAGCGGAGGCCCGTCTACCTCGTCGTTTGGAGTAACCCTAGCGCGCATGTCGTCGCGGCTGTGCGTGAAGAACCTGCCCAAGGGCGCCGACGAGAGGCGCCTGCGGGAGGTGTTCTCGCGGAAGGGCGAGGTCACCGACGCCAAGGTCATCCGAACAAAGTAAGCAACCCGAGCACCGATTTTGTTTCGCAACCTTATTCCCTCCGCCTTACCTGCTAAGATTGGCTCTGCCACTTTTCCTACGAAAAAGTGAATCAAATGGTATCGTTTTTGCACAAAAGGATGCCAATTTTAACAGCTGCTTACACGCTTCTTGAAATGCCCAGCACTGATCTGGCTTTTATAACATTACCAAACGATAGTTCCAGTTTGTTACTTCTAGCGTAGCCGCGTAGGTTCTTAGTTTTTGTTAGGTCTGCACTGTTAAGAAGCTAAACCTGATTCGCACCATAGCCATGTGATGCTGCTTGGAGTTATTATGTTCCTAATCCAAAGAATTTGCATTAAACTGAAGCTCTTTTCTTTTGGACAGGGATGGTAAGAGTAGGCAGTTTGCATTTATTGGTTTCAGAACCAATGAAGATGCAGAGGAGGCCCTTAAGTATTTCAACAATACATACATCGACACTTGCAAGATCACCTGCGAGGTGCTTTAAACTTTTTCATTGTTTTTTCCAACTTTTTTACTCCTTGGTGTGGTGGTATCTGTTTGGTGAATTGTACATATGAGATTGAATGGCGGCAGTAGTGAGTTCAGACTTCAGAGACATACCTTACAGCTATAATGTTATTTGGCAGGTTGCCCGCAAGATCGGTGACCCTGATGCTCCTCGCCCTTGGAGCCGCCATTCTTTAAAGAAGCCTGAATACGGTAGTAAAGACAACACTGCTGCAGGGGCTATAGATGCACTGCCGAAAAGTTCCAAGGTCCAAGGAACATCCACTGATGTTAGAGGTTCTAAAGGCAGTGTAGGCAATGATCCCAAGTTACAAGAGTTCCTTGAAATTATGCAGCCCCGTTCTAAAGCAAAGATGTGGGCAAATGATACAACTGGTACTCTTGATGCTGCGGCAACAGATAGTGTGGTAGCTACTAAAGATTCTAAGAGACCTCAAAAGGATGTTCCGGCTTCTGAGAATGATGCATCTTCTGAAGATTCGTCTGATGAGGAAATGACAAATGATCCGTCTTCTGAAGATGCTTTGGAAGAGCAACAAACAGGGAGTAAACAAGACAATGATATGACAGATGCTGATTTCTTTAAGAGTAAAATCAAGAAAAATTGGTCAGATTCTGAATCAGATGATGAAGATTCTGGTGACCACTCAAACAGCAGCACTGATGATGAAAACTCATCTGATGAATCACAAGATGCAGATAAGCAGCTTGTGGATCTGAAGGGCAATCTGAACAAGAAAATCAATGTGGATAAGGACACCCCTGTGCAGCATACTGACTTACAAGAGATGGAAGACCCTGACAACAAAGAGAGTGAGGATCTTGACGGCAGACAAAAGGAAACTAAAATTCGTGAAGATAAATACAATGAAGATGAAGATGCTTCTTTAATTACTGATGAAAAGAAGTTGGCCCTGGAGACTGGCCGTCTATATATCTGCAATCTTCCATATGCAACCACGTATGTACTTGTTGCTTGGTCATGTTACCTTGGATTGGCGTTTTGTGCATTATATGCTTATATACATGATAAAATTGCATGTTTTATTTTTAAAAGAAACAATATTATTGCTTGTTTCAGTGAAGATGATTTGGTGGAGCTGTGCAGCCAGTATGGTGATGTTGAACAGGCCCATATTGTTGTCGATAAAACCACTAGGTTCTCAACCGGCAGAGGTTATGTGCTTTTTAACCTTCCAGATTCAGCAGTGAGGTACAAATTTAATATCTCCAGTGTAAAATAATCAACTTTTTCTGACTTTGTGACAGTTTAGCTTACAGGCAATTATTGTATCATCTGCTTTGGGATATTCATTGTGATTTACATTACTTGTCCTATTTTTTGTAATTTTATTATCCTACACGTAATTAATACTTGCTTCTAAATAATTCTAAGGAAGACATTTGATTAGACGGCAAAAACTGAATGATGTCTCACATTTCTCGCTCACTAGTTGCATATATCAAATTTGATGGTGATTGTTGTAGTCGGAAGGTGAGAGACACTGACAATCAGACTAATACACTTTTGTGAGGATCAGTGCATAGTTTAACTGTAAGACATTGTTTTAATACTGAGACATGTCTTTTTTCCTACGCTGACTGTTGTATGCTATACCTGTCTAATAATTAAGTTTTATTTTTGGCAGGGCACTTGATGAACTAGATAACTCAAGTTTTCAGGGCCGACTGTTACGTGTTAAGGCTGCTAAACCACTAAATAATAAGAAGTTGGAGTAAGAAAAGAAGTTTCCAATTGTGCTGTTTCTTTTGTCAGATTAGTTGCGCCCATAGTTTTTACTCATTTGCTATTGAATTGTCAAGGTCTACTCATGCAACTGTTGAGGTGAAAATGAATCTCAAGCAGCAAAAGTTAGAACAAAAGAAAGCTTCTGAAATCAGTGGAGATACGAGAGCTTGGAACATCTTTTATATGCGTCAAGATACTGTATGGTTCTATCCCAGCTTTTGTATTGCTTTACTGTTTTTTTTTGTCTCAATTCGTGCTAAAGATTGCGTGCTTCCTCTGATCCCAAATATAACATTGACTAGGTCTCTCATAGGAGACTGTGACTAATAATATGTATAACAAATAGAAAAAATATATATTATGAAATATTTTTTATGATGTCAACCTTGTGTTGTCAATCTCGACGAGTTTTTGGCTAGTGATTGTCAAAGCTAAAAAAATGTTACTTAGGTCAAAATGGATTCATATTTTAGATTGGATGTAGACATGTAGTTGATAGATATTGAATCACATGATGTTGTTGTCGAAGTATGTCTAACTGATTGAGCTCATTTCTTACTTGCTTAGGTTGCTGAAAACATTGCAAGGAAGAATGGTATCAGTAAGAGTCAATTACTTGATAGAGAAGCGGATGATCTTGCCACTCGTCTTGCTCTTGGTGAGGCATATGTCATTGGAGAGACGAAGAAATATCTATCTAGGTCTGGAGTTAATGTTGCTGCATTGGAAGAATTTGCTTCCAACAAAAACGAGAAGTCTAAAAGAAGCAACCATGTGATACTAGTTAAGAACTTGCCATTTAGTACTTCTGAGGAAGAACTTGCAGCAATGTTCCAGAAACATGGTAGTTTGGATAAAATCATTCTACCTCCTACCAGAGTATTGGCCTTGGTATGTCAATACATTCTTACGCTATCCAGCTGGTTGTAATCTATCACAACATATTATGTTTTTACCATACATGCATTTGTTAACTTTTGTCACTTTTCAAATGCCACCATGAGTGGCTATGTGCACACAATATGGCCTGTTGAGTTCATTTATTTATCTTGATTTAAATCTTCGGTGCGTCAGGTAATCTTTGTGGAAGCAACAGAGGCCCGACATGCATTCAAGAAGTTACTATATACAAGATACAAGTAAGTTTCTCGGTTTAGTTCATTGATTTCAGTGGATGTGTTCCAGCTTACAAACTGTAAGCTTGATTCCTTTTTTCCTCTATGAAGATGCACTAGCTCTAATTATTTTAGCATTTGGTTTATCTAGAGTGAATGTAGCATTTACTTTGTTGACTACTTAATTAATCTTATGATAAATCATTGTTATTAATGATTCTTTCTTATGTTTATGTTTATGATTCTTTCTTATGTTTATGTCGCCTTTTGTGATGAAGGGATACTCCTCTGTATTTGGAGTGGGCACCTGAGAACATTTTATCTCCTAGCTCAGCACCAGTAGATGATGATGAAAAAAATGTGATTGGTGAGCGTATTGTTACTAAAGCTATTATAGAGCAAAGTGTGGAAGGAGTAAGCGCTGAAGAGATTGATCCTGACAGGGTGGAGGTTTGAACCTTTCTCTAACTTCTTTTCATGAGGATAATTTTATGCCTGGGCCTCTTAACCCTTAACCATGCAGTGCTGGAGTTTTCTATAGCAACCTAAGCCTGCGCCTGTTTTTGCATATGAGTTGCTGCATTCCATGGCTACTTAAAACTATTTATTTTCTTATGGTTGGACATGCTTAAAAGATACTACCATTTTTTGCAGTCACGGTCTGTGTTTGTCAAGAATTTAAATTTCAAGACAACAGATGAGTCGTTGAGCCAGCATTTCAGTACAAAGATAAAGAGTGGCAGTCTTAAAAGTGTAAAGGTATGGATGTGTGCTTATAGACAACATATGCAATCTTGCAGCTTACTGTTTTAAGCTTTTTTTTTTGTCTGTCTTTAGGTGAAGAAGCATGTTAAGAATGGCAAGATAGTTTCGATGGGATTTGGATTCGTTGAATTTGACTCGGTTGAAACTGCAACCAGTGTGTGCAAGGATCTACAGGTAGCGCCCATCCCTCCCTCTCTTTTTTTTACCCCTTGTTTCACTCAAATATATGCTCATATAGATTTGCAGCATGCTAAATGTTCCATGTGTTCATAGGGAACGGTTCTGGATGGACATGCTTTGATCTTGCAACTGTGTCATGGGAAGAAAGATGGTCAAGCCGCAAAGAAGAATGGCAAAGATCAAAGTTCAACAAAACTTCTTGTGCGTAATGTAGCATTTGAAGCAACTGAAAAGGACTTGAGGCAGTTATTTAGTCCGTTTGGCCAGGTGAGCTTCTCTCTTGTTTGAATTTAGCTGAAATGCTTCATAGTTAATACCAACGATAGTTTCGTGGGAGTGAGATTAGTTTCTGTTATATGAACAGAAAATAATTGGTAGTTGCAAGTCAATAAGTGATTGGCTTTAATTTTCTTTTCTGAAACCACCTGATTTAAATTCATTAAATTTACAGATCAAAAGCCTCAGGTTGCCGATGAAGTTTGGAAGTCACAGAGGTTTCGCTTTTGTTGAATACGTCACAAAGCAAGAGGCACAGAATGCTCTGCAAGCCCTCGCAAGCACTCATCTCTATGGTCGACACCTGGTAATTGATCAACATGTCTCCTTAAGTCTTGCAACATAATTTAATTATGTAAAAACTTTTAATTCGAACTTTCCGTGCTCATTTCAGGTGATTGAACGGGCAAAGGAAGGAGAGACTCTTGAAGAACTGCGAGCAAGGACTGCGGCGCAGTTCGTGGACGAACACAGTGGTTTCCAGAGGATGTCCAAAAAGAGGAAACAGAGCAGCCTTGTGGATGAAGGCTCTGTTAAAATTTCAAGGATATTGGAGTAACGTTTTGAGGAAATATGCTGAAAATTTTGACTGCTTTGTGCGATGTTATCAATTAGTTACGGAAAATCTCATGTTCTCTTGCTTAGGTTGCTCAAAGTTAGTGCACTGTTGAATATTCGAGGGGGGAATCACTAGTTAAAGATCCTACAGCCTGAAAATGATCAAAATTACACTATAAGAGAAACACGATGAATGCAACTTACCGTTAAAAGATGCCTGTAAACCAGAAATACAAGGGAAGTCAAAATCAATTTTGAAACTACCTGATATAGATATGCTAGCTTATCATATGGATCACCAGCACATTTGTACAGCCTGTCGGTCTCCAGTAAATTTTGCTGGCAGGTACAATCTCAAATCTTAGACATCACTGAACAGATCCAGCACATGGTATCTCGTCTAGGTTTCTATCAGTACACGTGTATCACTCTCTGAAACCATAGCAGAATGTCCAATATCTGTGTAAACCGCTGTCATGTACATAGTAGCATCTTTATCTCCTCGTCTGGTAACATCTTCAAATCTCAAAACCTTTGCTTTTTGGGGCATTTCTGAGATCCGGCTTGTGCAACTGCGAGTGTTGAGAGAAGATCAAAAACCAAGTGTCGGAGGTGGATGAATTGATGAAACCTGCCAAGTACTTAGTGGCCAGAGCTCGCTATGCTGCATATTTTTCCTTCTTCTGCTGGATAGAAGTGTGAAGCTGAAGATGTTATGACATGGTACCTGGCTACGCTTGCTGGGTCTCCTGCGTCCTCAGCGGCTGGTTCTCGTTGTGCTGGCTGTCCAGGGGCATGTACTGCGCCATGATCGCCATGATCTCCGAGTCCATGTACCGCTGCAGCACGAGACACAAAGGGCATCCACGGTCAGGAACCAAAGGTTGTTTCAGTGCGTCCACCAGAAACAAAGAACCTCTGTGTTCTGCCTGATTTGATTGCCTAAAGAGATTGCTGAATTCATACCCTGAGCCTGTACTTGTAGAACACGTATCCGGCGACGCCGGCGCCGGCGAGGCACGACACGACCAGGGCGGTGACGAGCCACCCGAACGAAGACATGTTCTTGGCTGCACGTTTCGACGGCAAAGGGGCTGAATCTTAAGCAACAACACCACGAGGAGGAGCAGAGGAGAAGCTATGGCAAGAATTGAAACTTTGAAAGGTACTTGGGGACTCACCAATGCAGGTGTCTTCACTCTTGATGTACATCTGGCCGCCGTTGCACTTGCAGTCGAATCCTCCCCAGTTGTTCTTGCACGAGCAGTGCGGGCAGGAGCACGCCAGCTTCTCGCTGCACTCGTCGACGTCTGGAACGGCATCAGAAATGAGTCAGCAAGGAAGGCTCAGGCCCAGCAATGGAGGAAACAGAGCAAGGTGAAGTAAATACCTTGGCAATGGAAGCCGTCGCCCTTGAACCCTGGCGGGCACCTGCATCCGCTCAAATCTGAACCCTGCAGACGCAACGCCAGAAACTTCAGTGACCAATGCTTCAGGCCTGAAGATCACATCACATCCGAAGCAGTATATATGAAAGCAGTGTGCTATTTCGTCATCGGATTACCGAGCAAGCAGAGAAGGTCTTGCCATCTCTCGTCTCCGTCCAGCACCCGCCGTTGTCCATGGCGCACCGGGCCGGCCCGACGGCTGGTGATGCAGTGGATGTCAGGTCAGAAATCCATTCAAATTCAGTGCCAGAGCGAAACGCTTGCACGACGAGAGAAGGGGAACCATTGCCACTGATGGTACCTTTGCAGTCGGTGTACCCGTCTCCTTGGTACTGAATTCCATCCACTACAGGGCACTCGCAAATCCTCCCTCTGTAGGTGTCCTGCTTCCGGCACCCGATCGGTCAGTAGGCAGTTGGCACCTGAAGCGTTGTGCACTTGAAAGAACTTGTTGGAGATGGATGGGTACCTTGCAGGCCGTGATGTTGGTCTTCTCGTCGCGCCAGCAGCCGCCATTGTTGTCGAGGCACTCGTCGGTCTCCATGTCTGAAGGAAATTGCAGAGGTGAATTCCCCGATTAGCATTGAACTGAAGCGATTGATCAGGCATGAATGATTTCATCCGTGGAGGCTGCGAACCTGGTGTCAGGCAGACGTGAGGCTCGGTGGACTCCTTGAACCCAGCACAGATCGCTTTGAGAACCGCAGTGCTCTCCAATTTGCCTGGAATGCCAAATTGTTCAGAGAAAAGCAACTACATCTCTTTGAAATTCCAAGTTTTGCTGGCATTGGAAGACTTGCCGATAGTCGATACCTCGATACTGCACATTGTTGATCACCAGCGTCGGCAAGATGGTCACGTCCCCTCGAGTTCCATGCCCGACCTACAAGAATCGGAATCTAAGCAAACTGGGTTCTTGCAAAATAATTGAGTAAATTGCAACCAAGAACACGCCATTCCCGAAATGGACTCTTGTCTGTCAGAAATCAGAATCAGCATGTCAGACAGACAACCTGAACAATCTGCTCCGTCTTGAGCACTTCGTTCTCGGCGTCGGCCTCAGGATCCCCCATGCACTTGTCGATCATGTCCACCGGCAACCCTGCAAACCCAAACCAAAGTTAGCACGAGGGGAGCAGAGCACACCATTGCAGAAACCAAAAGCCGGGCGCGCACCGAGCGACCGGACGACGCCCTCGGCGCAGGTCTTGGAGTACTTGTTCTCCTTCATGGAGCACCGGAGGTGGTAGTCGGCGACGTAGTCCCACCACACCCACGGCCGGCCGGTGGCGTTGGCGGCGCGGTGCACGCAGAGCTGCCTCAGGTTCTCCACCACCACGTCCTTCCCGTCGTAGCCGGCGCCGAGGTCCCCCTCCGGGTCCGGCGCGCAGTACCGGCCCCGGTTCACGCACTGCGCCTTGCATTGCGGCGTGTCCAAGAAAGCCTCCGGGCAGAACCAGGTGATGTAGTGCGGGGTGAAGGCCGCGTAGCCGCCCTTCTCCAGCAGCTGCGCGTGGCCCCGGAACGCGCGCACGAACGCCGCCTGCTCGTCGCACCGGGGCCCGCACTCGTCGTTGCTGTTGGTCCAGAACTCGTACTCCACGCGCTCGTCGGGGTGCGGCATCGACTCGCGCCAGTCCAGCCGCACCACCACCTCCTCGGACTTGGCGGCGGCGGCGGCGCGGCGGAGGGCGACGCCAAAGCGCTTGGTGACGAGCGCGGAGGGCACGGTGATGTTGGCGAGGAACGCCATGTCGGGGGTCTCGTCCTCGGGGGAGTCCATGGTCAGCAGCGGCTCATCGGCGGCGTCCGCCACCAGGACCGCCGCCGCGCCGGCCAGCTGCGCGTTCCACGTCTTGAGCGCGAAGTAGCAGCCGCCGCGGTCCACGAGGAGGACCACGGGGCGGCCCGACGGGGACCGGAACTTCTTGTCGCCGAACGGGCCGCAGCCCGTGGCGAGCTTCGGGTCCTCCGGGTACATCACCACGCCGGTCAGCGTGCCGCCGTACTCCGGGACGCCGTAGTTGGCGATCGCGGCCTCGTGGTGCCCGCGCAGCGAGCGAGGGGACAGCACCGTGACGCTGTTCTTCTCGACGATGAACCGCGCCGACGCCAGGCTCGCCATGGACACTGCCAGCCATGCCCACGCCGCGGCGGCGAGCCTCGTCCTCTCGTGGCCGTGGACCTGGAGCGCCATTGCCGCGTCTCTTTGGGCCCTCACCGTATTACGTGTTGGTTTGGCAGGTTTTGTAGCAGTTCGTTGAAGGCGGAGACTTGGTGGAGACGACATGGAAGGTAGAGGAGGAAGAGAGGGAGGAGACCAACTGAAAATTCTGGTTCCTATTGGAATATTTGAGATATATATTTTTTTCTTCATGAAATAACAAATTATTTGGCAATTTGCGCATAAAGTCGTAATCTAAAACCTGGACTCGTAAAAGGTTGAAACATTCTATGCTGTCGCTGTACATTGCCTTGCGTTGACCTCTAAAGGCTTGTCAAGTCTTCCGAATTTTTTTTCTCGCACACAAAAAAAGGGTTTCCTCTCGCAATAACACAAGAAAAAGGGCGTAAGGAATGGCATCGCTTGCATTGCACAGCATGCTACGATAATCATGCCTTGCTGATCCATTTTCCGGTTTGTTTGGACAGTTCTTTGGTGCTCCATTCGTGGTCACACTGACATCGGAGAGTTGCAACTAAACAAACCAGAAAAACCTCCTGGTTGGGGTCAGTCAGCGGGTGGGGATAATGATGGCAACTGGGCGTGTAGGCTAAACTAGATGCGCAGAGACAGTTTCAAATGAAGACCGGCGCAAAAAGCTTACTCATATGCCAGACCACAGCTCCAAGAACATAAGGGAATATATGCAGAGAACAGTGAACATCAATTCTTGAAACATGCTACACAAAATTCTGTCCAAAATTCGTCCACCGTTCCATGATGTTAGCGAAGGGGAAGTCAACTACTACTATTTTGTTTCACGAACAAGATGCCCACATGAGTACGTGAGCGCCAGTGGATAGATTATTTTGATCCGTTCCTTATGCAAACTAAGTCATATGAATGATTGCACAAGACAGTTCATGTGTATCCCAACCGCTGAACATTTTGTTCGAAATATCATAAAATGGGCGATCAAACCTGATTCTTTAACATTTTAGTAGGTTCTTGGGCAATAGACTTGGAAAATGGGCTCAATAGCTTGTGCGAAGTTACTGACAGTAAACATGAGGTGCAAGGCAAGCAGGTGAAACTGTACTAAAAGATGAAAGACAACAGTAGACATTAGAATCACAGGACCATCTTCTCTTCAAAAACGTTATCAGTCTAGATGTTCACTTGTTCAACCATGATCAATTCTACCAGCTTTTGGCAATGAGCCTTAGCACAAAGCCATGTGAAATCAAACACAACCTGCGCAATTTGATTACTTGGAATTCATAGCCACAAGGTATACTCATTTCAACATATAAGTAGCCACCCAAGGATGGATGGTTAGCACTTTAGGTGCTCGTCACTACCACTACAAGCGTTGTTCGAACTGACAACAAAACTGCATGGTTCACAAGATAAAAGGCTTTTACGGCCCTACTTCTTAAAAGAAAACTTGCCCTTCTTCCTAGCTTTTCTCTTGTCTTTCTTGATCTTCAAATGAAGCTGTACCTTCTTCTTGCTAATGCTGCCAAGCGGCTTCAACAAGGATTTCGACCTGCTGTTTCCTCCATCAGACATCTCCACATCTTTATTTAAGAGAAGAGAAACAAAACGAGCGTCAGCTAAAGAAGTACAAAATTAGGAGCAAGTGAAATTAGAAATTGTACAGGAAGAAATAACAGGATGTACAAGGGGGTACATCTACTAAATGTCTGTTAGATTAGGTGCGCCTAAGTTGACCAAAGATACATTGGCAAGCACTCATACTCGGTAACAGACTTTTAAGAAGCTGCTTCACCCATTTTATAACGATTGGTGTTTTTTTATCACCAACCTCATGATATACATAAACTTATGACAGCTTAGCCACAGTTCTTCACATTTAGACCAACTCCACCCAATCCAAAGTTTCCAAACCCAGATGATGCTAATCAAATGGATATACAGTGAGGATACTGGTAAGTGGTGTAATATAATTTCAAACATATGTACAGTAAGGACAGAATTTGTGCATGCGGGCACGCAATTCACAAATGTATAATAAATTTTGATTCTAGGAAGCAATTATCAACTCATTTCTCTCCCACCTAAATGACTTCTCATTGTTACTCCATGCTAATCCGGGTAGCTTAACTCACTATAACTTGGGATCAAATCAACGGTTCCTACACTCAGAAAATAGAAACTAGTATAAAAGCAGCACTGGACAACAAAATCTGCAGAACACACCTTATTGATAATTTCTGCAAACCCCAGTGGGCATCTACATCCGAGCAGTATAAAGATACAGTATTCTAGTAGCAGACAAAGGCGTATAGAAATTCCACTTTGCCCCAGAAATAACACGAAGCAATTCACGCCTGATAAACCAGAGAAGTTATAAAGGGCTCACCCATGGCCGAGGCCGAGTTGTCGGCGCGGGAGCTGCCGGCATCCTGGGACGGCGGGGGGCCGCGGACTGGGAGCGGGGGAGCTTCAAGGGCAGCGGCCTGCGCGGCGAGCTTGGCGGCCTCCTTCTTGTCGTAGAAGGGCTCGGCAATCTCCCGCCGCAGCGTCCGCAGCCGCTTCTCCCGCTTGGATCGCAGCGACTTCGCCATCTCTCCCGCCGCCGCAACAGAGCGAGGCTAGGGTTTGTGGGAGTCGGCGAAGCGAAGGAAGAGGGGGAGGAAGCTGGCCTTGCTTGGGTTTTGTATGGCAAGGGCCGAAGGGGTTGTCCTCTGAACATGGGCCGGGCTTTTAGATTTGAACGCATGGGCTGGTCTTATGTTTTTTTTTTTGAGAGAGAGAATGGGTTGGGCTTAATGGGAGTTGATCATGTCAAGTTAGACCCAGCACAAATTTTCGGTTTAGATTATGGCCTACAATTTATACATTGAGTGCCTGGAAAAGGCATTGAATTTGGCCTGTAGGAGTGCACCAGCTGCCAGTGACCAGTAACAGTAATCAGTTTGCAGATGGCCACAGCATCCGGTCAAGCATGTGTTCGTCATTTCAATCTCAGATTGCAGTCTGCCAGGACAGCAAGTGACATAATGCACTGCAGAGATACTCCTTGATTCAGCAGGTGAAATTGTGAAAACCGGATATATAAGAATTTGCAGTCGATGAGTTATATGCTGGAAGTAAAACCACGGGTAAGCAATTGAAGAAATGATTCTGAAGTCCCGAAGCAACAAACTAATTGAATCGGATGAGTAAGGGATATTTCGCAGCAGTCCACTCTAAAAAAGAAATAGCTTTACTACACTAACTTCATAAAATTTACTACCAAACACGTTCATCTCCACAACCTCCCGCTAAAAAACGTGAAGCTGGAATCGTATCCGTATTTTTCCATGCATATTTTTCCATCCATATTTTTCCGAAATATCTCAGGAGATGTTCCGAAAACACCGGAAACCTCCACGTAAACCTTCACGTACCATTACCGCCGATTACACAAGTTCGCTTCTATTCTCCCGAACCCCGCTCCGACCTCCTCTTCCTCGTCGCGCCGCACTCCAACCAGCTACAGGGAGGGCGCCGCCGTCGGCCATGGACGGCGCCGGAGGACCTCCGTCGGGCCGCCACCCCCAAAATCGACACAGCCCGCCGAGTTTGCGCCGCCCCTGCCCCCTGCGACGGCGCCGCCCTGCCCCCTGCGGTGCCGGGGAGCGCCGCCCCCGCTCCTGCAACGGCGCAGCTGGCTGCGGGGTCGCCGGCCACAGGGGCGCCGCGCCGCTGGCCGCGGGATCGACGGCCACGGGGCCGCGCGCCGCCACGCCGCTGCAGCTGGCCGCGGGATCGACGGCCACGCGCCGCCCCTGCTGCCAGTCCCCAGGGCCCAGGATGCACCTCCGCTGGCCGCTCCTCCTTCCCTGCCGTGCGCCTGCTCCAGCTGTTCCTTCCCATGCCGGCAACGGAGAGAGATGAGGAGAAATAAAGTGACACTGACATGCGGGCCCAATTTGTAAGGGCATAACAGACTTTCACAACAAGGCCTCCTGTTTTCAGAACTAGTAGATCACTAGATCCGGCTTATTGCTAAACATGTGGACGGAGGAGTTGCCAAACACCCCCTAACAATCTTTTCAGTGAAAACGGACGAGTTGCCAAAAGTAACACAAAATGCTTCTGAAAACCTGTACTGGCTGACCCACACAAACAAGTTTGCGACACCGAGAGATGGGGAACACTCAAGATCATGCTGTCTCAACTCTCAAACTATTATTTTTCAAAGTATCCTGTGTAAATCTTGGTACATTCTTGCATAAGCTAATCGGAACAACTTATTACGTGAGCATCATCCAATACAGAAAACTTCTCAAACTGATCACAGTATGGCGCATCATCATACACCACATCACCTGATCACCAATAAAGAAACATGCGCCAAATTAGGCTACTAAGCTCACCAAACCGTACGAGTACGTAGCCATCACCACACTAGAGCTTTCAGGCGACCTGCAGCGCGCTCCCGATCGCGGCGCGGAGGCTCTCGATCTCGTCCTTGGGCAGCACCGCGGTGACGAGGCGGCCGCGGCCGTCGGCGTCGGGCTGCACCAGCACCGCGCCCTCCTCGCCGACGCCGTCCATGCCGTACTCCACGTGGACCGGCCGCTGCCCCTTGATCTCCAGCCCGTACACGTCCACCCGCTCCATGTCCACGAGCGTCAGGTGGGCGCCGCCGTACACGAGGACGTCCCCCGGGAACGCCGCCACCGCGGCGGTCTCGTCGACCACGCCCTTGGCCAGCAGCGCCGCCAGCTCGGCCACGTCCGTCTTCGCCGGCGACGACCCGGACGCCTCCACGTACCCGACCTTCATCTCGTTCGCCAGGGCTCTGCCGCTCCGGGCGGCCGCGTCGGTCTTGACCACGGTCACGGTCTGCGTGCCGCCCCTGATCCTCGCCACCGCCTGCCACAGCAGCGCCGAGACGAGCTCGAAGGTGCCCGCCGCCGCGGCGTGGCGCCCCTGCTGCTGCTCGAGCTTCTTGAGCGTTGCCTCCGTGACGTGGAAGGAGTAGCACGCCATGTCGCGCCCCGCGGGGACCAGCCAATGGTCCTCGATGGGCCCGACCTGCTTGACGGAGCGCGGCGCGGCGGCGCCGGCGGGGGACTGGCCCTGCAGCGGCTTGTTCTCCGGGGTGAGGACGGTGGCTTCCGGCTTCTTGCCGCTCAGGATCTGCGCCCACTTGTTGAAGCAGGTCGCGGCCGATTGCACGTCGCCGATGAGGTGCGCCCAGCTGAAGCCGAGCGCCAGCCCGCCGCATTTGAAGTTTGTGATCTGCGAGCCAAGCAACCATTGTTACTCCATTTTACCACCTACTATTTGGGAGCCGACAAAGATTAACGTTTGCGCAACAACAGAGCAACTTGTAAAACAGGGCCAAGTCATCAGCAAGTTTCTAAAATTTACAGAAAAAAGATTTCGAAACAGAGAATGAGGGCAGTAAAATAGTACTATTAATTTGAAAATAGTTTGCACTTGTGAGTTCATACATATGTTATTAGGTGTATCTGGCTAAGCAAGCGAGACGATCATGCAAAGCAGTGGTCCTAATCATTTGGCGGTTCATAATGCGCCACCGGCCTGGACGGGGATCCATTTTGATTGCATAAAATCAAAACTCTTTAATGATCATTATGCAGGCTGTTTAGTGCTGGTGCATCCATGCACGCTTAGGTTTGCTGTCGAGTGGTGAAGGACTTTCACTGATGAAGTACATGCACGATCAACCTGATTGAACTCTCGATATTTCAGTCGATGGGCTTCAAGTTTATTTTATTTCAGATGTTGTACAGTGAATCTACGGCGGATTGATGGCAGGGCTGGGATCTATGGTGTTATGAGAACTGACTACTCAGCAGGGCTGCTACAGGAGGAAATGCTGAGCCTGACAAGTTACTGTTCTTTGCTTCAGCAGAGTTAGACAAGGTGCAGTTAATAGTACTGATCTATTGCCATCTCCTGATCGAATTTATGGAGTAGTATTTGCAAGAACAAGTTTGGCGTATGACAGATTGACAGTTCGGCGCTTAACTAGCCTGTTCTTCAAGAACAGAAGTCTTTCTTCCAATCTTCCTTCCAAAACTCGTGATGAATAGGCGCCCTTAAAACCGCCGCCACCTGCTTGGCGTGAGCCGCCGTCTACCGGAACCCAAGAACGCCCTGGCCAAGCGGCCGTTTCAACCACACCAGCGGCAGATGAATGGCACCGGCGGTCCGTACGTCCACCGCCCCCGCGCAGCAATTACTCGTGCGGCTCCGGCAATCTCACGGGCGCCACCGCGCACCTGCCGATCGATGGGACGGAAAGGGTTCCCATGTTTGGCCAATTGACACGAAGCAGCATTAAGTCAGGGTTTCTTTTCTGTCCTGTTCCATTTCTTATTTGATTCTTTGCTAGTAATTGAACAGATTCAGAGAAACAGTCTCGCCTGAATTTAGTGGTGACAGCCGGGCCAACAAACCGTTCGTCGTTCGATACAATAGCATGATGTGGGGTCGCAGTCACCAGCTAGACGTGGCCACTAGGAGTATAAATGTTTGATGGTTAACAGGTACGGCCGCACACAATTAAAAGCTTGCTCAACTGCAAGCGACCATGCTGAAAGCTACATGCATGAACAGGCGTTGCCAGGGACCAGTCATACCCAAAATCCGACCAAATCTCCGGTTCCGACAGTTGCCTCACTGATTGCTCAAATTTAGAACATTTTTCACGCTCCCTACGAACTACTCCGGTAGTTGGGTCGCTGATTTCATGATTTACTAGCAAGAAGCAACTACGGACCATGGTAACGAGAGAGAAGGATCGAAGGATGGCACGAGAGAAGAGAGGAGGTATTAAGTACCTGGACGTAGAGCAGCGGCGAGAAGAAGAGCTCCGGGCCGAGGACCTTGTCGTAGCAGAGCTGCCTGAGGCGGTCGGGCGCGTCGTCGCGGAGCCAGTCGGCCATGTCGCGGTCACACTTGGCCTCCACGATGCGGACGCCGCAGTCATTGCACTTGATGTAGGGGCGGCGACCCGCGGCGTCGTCGTCGGCGCGGCGGACGCGGCCGGCGACGGGGAAGTAGTCGTCGAGCCAGGGGAACATGGGGTCCTTGAGCACCTTGGTGGTGATGCCGCGCGCCACGTCCCCGGCCGGGTAGTAGTACACCCCGCGCAGGTAGTGCAGCTTGAAGGCGAGGTCGGCGTCCGCCAGCGCGTAGTCCACCTCCCCCGTCACCGAGCTCGGCACCACCGTCGACAGCCGGTGCCCGTGCACCGCGCCCGGCGCCACCTCCTCCTCCTGCTCGAACACCATGTCGTTACTTGGGTGGCGGGGATGAAGCGGGTTGCCTTGCCGGGTGAGTTGGGGGTGGTCTGGGAGCGAGCTGGGCTTGCTACTGGCTAGCGGCGGTGCACGGCCGTGGATGATATATAGCGCGACGAGGGGTGTTGGAGGTGCCGGGCCGCGGTTGGGGTGGCGGTGGGGCACGGGCACGGGTGGCGGTTTTAATTTCGGGAGCGAGTTGGTTGGGAGCTGAGCACCCAACAGCGCGGATGGCTGACGGGGAGAGGCGGGCGGACGCGACGCGAGACGAGTAGATGACGACGGCTCCGGCGGACTTGACCCTTTCGGTTGGAGACGGCGAGGAGACGCACGCAAAACCTTGCGGTTCCCTTGAGATTTTGGGCCGATCGGCATGGCCCCCGCGCGCCGGAACTGCCCCCGCGCGCCATCGCGGCCCCGGGATTGTACGACGGTCGACGGGTTCACCGTTCACGGTTGGCCGGAGTGGTGGCGGGGCATGCTTTTCTCGATGCGCGAACAGTGCGTGTGCTTTGTCAGAAACAGTGATGTTTATCCTCTTACTACTAATGTGACAACGTACGCCGCTTCAGTACTGGCCATTTTGTAGCCCGGCCCACCGAGAGGCCCGTTGGTTCGCTCATTGGTCAGGAACTGGGGGTGATTCTGTAAGTTTACCTGGTACGTTTCGAGCCTTGAGAACAGCTACCGTGGTTCCACTCTAATGCACGCCTCTGCACCGCAAAAGTTGATTAACAGTGAGTGGACGGTACATTTTCGGTGGCTGAGATCTGCTGCGAGCCAACCATTACTGTCCCCACACGCCACACCGGACACATCGGGGTTAAATTAAACGTTCTCGAATGTGCAAGCTCCAAACGCACATTGCAACTGATGAGATATTCAGATTGTCCATCATCAGTGGGTCTACATTTTAATGGAGCAGTGTAACTCTTAACTCCTAGTGGTACTCTGGTTTCGTTTTGCCTGTTGGCCGGGCTGGTGGCGCGGCCCACGTCGCCGCCGTTGGCATGCTTCTCAGGTAGACCTACCGCGCTCCGACCGGACCCGGCCGCCGCGACAATCCGTTAACACGCATGGCTCGATCGGATCTAGCTAGCAGCAGGGTCCGGCAGCGGCAGCGCCCGGGGGCAGCTAGCCGGTGGTCCGGCGAGAGGAGGGCCTTGCGCGCCATAACTAGGCCAGAAAAAACTGGTGCGCGTGCCACCCGGAGCATGCAGGCTCTTCAATGGGGTGCTCCCGCCCGTGGATCGATCGCATCCAGTCCCCAGCGAGTCAGCGTCGGCCGATCGATCTGCAGGCCCTTCCAAGTTGCCATTCATTCTGCTGACAGCCGCGAGCGAGCAGCAGCCAGCTACGTGCACTGGATCTCCTGCGGCAACGTCACGTCCGGCGTCCTGGCCGCCGCCGGCTGGTCCTTGCGAGATCGCTGTAAAGTTATTAGGAGTAGGCCGCGCGCCGCGAGTAAGATCAGGTGACGTTAAGCGCCAGATATGGTGGTTCACCGCCCTGCAGGAAATTGCTATATGTATCGATCTATCGATGCAGCCATGATTAGCTAGCGGCGCGCAATAGTTTCTCACTGCTGGATTTGCCGGCAGTCGTCAGCGGCTGTTGCCTGAAGATGACGACGGCGACCCTGGGGCCTGTTCGCTTTAGCTTATAAGCCGGCTGAAAAGTTGAAACGGCTGATTTGTTGTGAGAGGAAAATACTGTTTGGTGGCTGATAAGCCAGCTGAATAAGCTGAAGCGAACAGGCCGCTGGTCGTCGATCTGAAGAAGAAGAATAAGAGGTTAGGAAAGACAGAATGGTCTTGCCGCTACCAAGAAGTCAAGAACTGAACAGCAACATGTTCTCGACAACACGACGAAGGCAAGTATTAATTCCACGAAGTAGCTGGCTGGATCTCTGAATCTAGCCTCCGTTTCCATCGTCACACTAGGGGGTTTCTTGAGCTAAAGTTTAGTCCATGTCACATCGAATATTCGGAGGCTAATTAGGAGAACTAAACATGAGTTAATTATAAAACTAATTGCACAGATGTAGCAGCACATTGTCAAATTATGGACTAATTAGGTTTAATAGATTCATCTCGCCGTTTAGCCTCCATCTGTGTAATAGGATTTATAAATGGTCTACATTTAATACTATCTAAACATTCGATGTGACAGGTGCTAAAAATAAGTAAAGGGAACAAACACCCCTACGTATATTATTTTTTGTTCTCCCCAAGAGGACAATATGACTTGGATTCTGTATATGATTGAGGCTGCAAGCTACCAGACCTACTAGTACAGTAGTAGCACATCAACTGATGTCTCGCTCACTCGCTTCAATTCAGCCAGCTAGTGAAGTGAGCTAGACACTTGGCAAGAGGCCGCGAAGAAACAATTCAATTCGCATCAGCATCATCAGTTGTTCATCAGCAACAGATTAGGGGGTGTTTGGTTTCCCACCATGGATTAAAGTATTACTTTTAGTACCTAAACATCCAAACAGGTGGACTTAAAATTTGGACTAAAGTTTTAATCCTCTAATCCACAAAATTGGACTAAGTGAACTAAAGGGTGTTAGGGACACCCCTTCCCCTTATTTACTGCCCTCCCTCCCACCCGCCGTTGTTGCCGCCCGCCGCCCTCCCACCTGCCACCGCCCGGCCCCTACCCCCGAACCTGACGGCGCCGGCAAGCCGGAAGACCTCCGTTGCGGTGTCTCCGGCTGGCCCACTCCCGCTGCCGCGGATCCAGGCAGCTCTCCTGCACGAGGATGTCCTCTGCGCGCTCCTGCACGGACGAGGCGACCTCCGCCTCGGAGGCAGCGACGGCGTCGGGGAGGGCCTCGACGCGGCAGATTTGGTACGGGCCGAGGCGGCGGACACGGAGGACGGTGACGACAGTGGTGGTGAGGGGCGCGGGGTTGGTGGGATTCGGGTTGGGCCTGGAGACGGAGGAGAAGGAGATGGAGGAAGGACTGCACATCTTCGGTGACTGCATCACGACGGTGGTGGCGAGAGGCGCGGGGTTGGAGGAAGGAGATGGAGGAAGCACATCTTCGGCAACTGCATCTTGGAGCCCCACACGGTTGGGGACTCCGACGAGGCCACCATGGAGGAGCAGCCAGAAATTTTGCCGCCAGGAGGGGTGCTTGGCGTTAGGAGGAGTAGGTGCAGGGTACCAGCGGTTGGGAAGAAGGGTAAAAGAGTCTTTGTTCAACCGACTTTAGTCCACTTTAGTTCATGGAATCAAACATTGATGGATTAAAGTTTAGTCCATGAATTAAACTGTAGTCCATGTAACAAACATGACCTAATTCGTACGACGAGCGGGTGGAAGGCTGGTGCGACCATCCATCCGGACACCACCGTACCGGAGGCGCACGAACCACGCACAGCGGCGCAAGAGGGCAGGACGGACAGAACGCGCAGCAGCTAGCGGGGGGTGGCACGGTTGGGAGTTGGGGAGGCTGACGTACCACTGCTGATCAGGTGATCAAACCGCGTGTCTTCATACCAAAACAAAATGTGCTCCCCGATCGTTCACAGGCCGGCGTCGTGACAGCTTCAATCCGAAGCTCGGTGACGACGGGTTCGTTGATCGGAGCAGGAGCAGGACGACGACGTATCACGTACGGGTGAGGGTCGCCTCCGATCGGCTGGTTGGGAGGACGAAGTTGGGTGTCGTAGTACGCCACTTTTTGTTCCTTCGGAACTCGTAGTACGTCACCTACAAGCGAGTGCTCCTCCTGATTTCTGAAATGCTCCATGGCAGTTCTGAATCATCGATGGCTCCAAACTACAGGAACAGAAGAGAAGAGATGATAAGACTATAAATACGCGTACGCGCCAGTGGGAAAGCTACTAGCACTAGTGTGTAATGGCAAGTGGTTGAGAGTGTGTAGCTAGAGACAATTCCAGAGGCAGTTGAGGAGCCTTACCGGCAACCGCTTGTGCGTCATTTTCAGTCGTACTAAATCGCAGCTTCAAGTTCTATGGATTCACTGTGTTTCTAACCCCGAATGAGATCGACCCGAGGCTTATCCGAGGGCAGAGGGTGTGTCTTCTTCACCGTAGAATCACACTCGACTCAAAACTCCTGTCCTGTGAAATCGTTGAGCCTTTGCATTAGTCTTTGAATGTATAAATAAAATCAGTAAGGGTAACATGAAAGGGGGTGTAGCTCATATGGTAGAGCGCTCGCTTCGCATGCGAGAGGCACGGGGTTCGATTCCCCGCACCTCCATTTTTGCCTTTCTTTTAGCGCCATGGCACGAAGTGCTTTCGTTCGTTGTCAAAAATTCGCCTTTCGAGTAGGAAAACGTATTCTTCCCGCGCACTGTGAGTCTGTGACTAGTCCGTCTCTTCCGTTTCCGTGCCGCATCGTCTCCTCCCGCAAGAAAGAAAAGCCCCAAAACGGCGGGCATGAAGCGAGACGCTGCTTCGCAGTCCATGGATTCGGAGCTGGGGGAGGCGACCTGCAAGCTCGCGTGGCTCAACTTCGCGTGCGCGAGGGGCGACATCGACTCCTGCGTCGCCCTGCTCTCCGAGCTCAAGGTACATTTCGGCAACCCGGCTCAACTTGCTCCCGTTCTTTCTTACCGGGGTTTTGGGGGATTTGTTTCCCCAGTCTTGTGAAGCCGCGTGCCGCGATCGTCGTACAGTGTATTGGACCCTAGAGTATCTTTATAGGTTATTTGGAAGTTCTGGTGTGTCCAATCTGTAGAGCTGAAGATGATCCTTCAGGGAGCTCTATGCGCCCTTTTCGACCTGGGTTTGATCAGGACTAGGGCTTTCGAGATGGCTGGATCCAGATGTGTTTTCCACAGGTCTCAGAAATCCTCAGCTGCATTTCTGCTTAGTGCTTACTAGTATGAATTGTATATTTGTGTCTTCTGAGAAAAGGGGGGTTTTTAGGAATTACTGGTTTGAATTGTAAGTCTGTTTGTTCTGAGAAAAGGGGGGTTTTTTAGGGATTACTAGTTCGAATTGTAAAATTGTTTCTTCTGGGAAAAGGGGACTTTAGGTATTCCTAGTTTGAATTTTGTATTTATGTCTTCTTGGATTGTGGAAAGGTGTTTAATTTGTGTTTCGCCGTAGAGTAGTGTCAAGCGCAGGACTTTGCAGAGCTTCACTTAAATTTGTGGTTCAGTTGACAGGCGATAAGCTGATGACACCCTTGCTTGATTTCAGGTGCTCCTCACAAGGTTACCTAGCTTGCCACCATCGTTTGAGAAGACACCTAATGCGGTCAAGGAGCTGAAAATCGCAAGTAATATTTGACGCACTTTGTTTTGGAGACATTATTGTCTGGCCTGTTCCTTGTGAAATTTATTGTGTGTTATCATCTGCATCGTACTTTTATTGGCAATCTAGGCACAGTTTGCCTTTGAACAAATGTAAAAGCTGCATCTCACACATGGAGTTAAAATATTGTGTATACAGTTTAAAGAATTGTCCACATCACTTCCATGTATCAATCCTATGAACAATTGTTCACATTAATTATGTGATCTGATTATTCTCCAACATGCCTCTTTGCAAGTGCTAGTATGATTATTAAATTTTTATGGGGCTACCTGTTTGCAAGTGTTTTGTAAAGCCATACGAATCTTTTATGTACAATATGTTTCCTTTGAAGGTAGTAAGCCATAACAATACATATTTAACACTTTCAGGTGTGACTGGTGTTTAAAATTTTCAGGGGCTATCTACGAGAATGCTGTTATCTTGAGCTTGAAAATTAAAGACCGTGGGGCACTTGAGAGGAGCTTGTGCCAGCTAAAAGAATTTTACATCAGTACTTGGTTTGTCTCTCCTACAACCATTGCCTTTATGATTCATCCTTGTCAAGCATATTATATGTATATTGCTGTTATGTTCTTCAGCCGCTGCCTCAATATATGAACCATTCTGCGTTTGGATGCTGGGAATACATTTAATCATTTCCAAAGATAAAGATACAATCTATTTCATTCTTATATGTTACCTCTAGTATGTATTTCTTTTTTATTCAGCTCCATGTGCACACATAACTAGTAGATTTAATATACTTAAAGTTTTGACTCGTTTTGCACCTCTGGATTTTCTATGCAAATACCTATCTCTCAAATACCGCTACCTACTATGAGCAATTGATAGGGGAATTTGTGGTAAAGTTGGCCTAAAGAATGAAAAGACATCTATTTGGAAACCAAGCCAACGTTCTAAAGCAACATATGTTTTGAACTGGAGGGTTTTTAACCATCTGCCTTAGGTCTCCCTTTTCTCCAGCCTAGGTTTCTACCATTGTGCCAGGCATGGTAGTTGTCAGAAAGCCTGAAAGCTATGTATCCATGCATGGTCTGAGCTCTTGCCAGTGGTACAAATTTCATTTGTCCTCACCAATCTGAACTCAAAGAGATCCTTTATTTTGGAGCACTGTACTTCTGGATTTATGTCTGTGGAGTGGTGTTATATTGAGCTTACTTTGTTGCTGTTCATGCAGCGGTATAATTGCTCCATCACCAAATGAATACCCATTTCTGGGCCTTAATCTTCTGAGGCTGTTGGCTGAGAACAGAATTGCTGAATTCCATACTGAGCTGGAACTTCTGCCCCTGGAAGCTTTAAACCATCCTTGCATCAAATATGCAACAGAGCTTGAGCAATCCTTTATGGAAGGTGCCTATAACCGATTCTTCAATGCTCGCCAGGCTGTGCCACATGAGACATATGTTTACCTTATGGACCTTCTTGCTGAAACTGTTAGGTATGAGTTGATTTGCATAGTCGTTTTCCTCACTCGGTTTCTGTTGTGAAGTCCCTTATTGTGTTCTCCGTGTGTTTATTTTGAAGAGATGAAGTAGCTGAATGCAGCGTTGATGCATATGACTACTTGCCAATCAGTGTTGCCAAGAAAATGCTAATGTTTAGATCAGATCAAGAGCTTCTCGAGTACATATCAGAGGTACCTGTTATTTCATCTTCATCCCTTTGCCATATGTGCGATATTAATGAGTTACTGGTGTCTTAATAAAGGATGCTAGACATGTTTAATTGATGCATGGGTGAGGCCCAAAATTCTAACCATCACTCTTGTGCTACTGCTTGCTGGTTTTGAGTACCTCACATTCATTTTAATTGCAGGAACAACCAGAATGGGAAATCAAGGATTGCTCAGTTCATTTTGACATGGCAAAACCCAAGTCTCACATGAACTTGCCATCGTTTGAGCTGTTCAAGCAAGCTCTTTGCTATGCACGGGAGGTGGAGCACATTGTCTAGTTTGCAACGCGAAGTTGACTCCAGATGTAGGCAGCCAAAATGCAACGACCAAGTTAGCTGTTAAAAATACAACGTTTCATGGAGAAGGATGCTTAGGTGGATCTTTTGTTCTGTTTTGTTGTTTGAGGCAACGGTTAAGTGGAATTGCCGCTTAAAATGACCCTGATGCGTGGTTCATAGTTTCAGAACTCTGCGATGTGTTAATGTCAGTTTAACAAATGACAATGGCCAGACGAAAAACGAATGCAGAAGATGTGTTTAGGTCCACACACCTGACAGAAACTCAGCGTATTCATCCTGCGAGTTGTTCTGTTGGGTATCCAAACAGTTTTTCTTTCTCCTGAGCAAATTCCTTCATCTGCTCTTCATCGACATCCTGGTCTGTCACAAGACAAATTGAGCAGGCCAAGAGAAGGCAGCGTCTCCGTGTACGTGCATGAACAAAATATTCAGAAGAAGGAAAGCTACAAGCCTTGCCATAAAGAGAACATACCCTCACAAGACAGAGAAAGGAAAGAAAGTGCAGAGACCTTACGAGACTCCGAATTCTTACCCAGATCATCCTCTACTTATATTCCCCTCCTCATGGCGCCACCAACCGTAGAGCCTCGCGCCCTCCATCTTCGCCGACTAAAATGGACGCGCGATGTCGTGCCCCCGACGCCGGCCGCCACCGTGACTCCGACGACACCGGCGAGAGCGAGCCACCGTCCATGGTCGGGAGGATTCCCATGACCCCGGGGAACCATGGCGTGCGCCGCTTGAGGAGGTTCCGTTCTTTGCCGCCCACCACCAACGGCCACGGCTACGACTACGACGACGCATCCGGCCGGACCACCTCCGACGGCGCCGGCGCAGTGGCCTCGACGACTTCCTGGGCCCGGGACGCGGAGCCGCCCGCCGGCAAGAGGTTCCTATCCTTCCAGCTCCAGCTCCCGACCAGCACGGAGGAGCTCTGCGGTCTGCTCCTGCTGTTCGTCCTGTTAGAGATATGGTTGTATCAAGATTGCTTTGTAATTGGTTCAAACTGTCATTGTTGGATGGTTCAGCCGGCTTAGAGGTTATCAGAGATAGGAGTTGTAAAGTGTTCGAACCACATACGATGACAAGTCTCATGTATACCTCTTGGGCTATTGCCCATATATAAACATGGGCCGTGATGAGCTAGGCAACCACGTTTCCTCGTATTCTTACACGTCCTGCTCGCTCCGTGCTGCCCATGGCGCGCCGCCGACCAGCCGATGGCGATGATCTCCTATATCTCCTGGATCTCCCTGCTCTTCTGCCTCTACCTCTTCTTCCTCATCACATCGCTGTCGCCGGCGACCAAGTGCGCCGCTCTGATCTTCCTCCGCGTCTCCTACCTCGTCGTGGTCGGCTGGGTGGCCGCCTACTACGTCTCCCCGTTCACGGGCATGATCCTGCTCTACCTGAACACCTTCCCCGCCGCCGGATTCTTCGGCTACGCGCTCGCCGAGCACCACCTGCGCAACGCGCCGGCATTCCGGAGCCTGAAGAGCAAGCCGAAGGCCACACCCAACAAGGCAACAAGCGTCCATGCAGCTGAAGCTGATCCCAAGGTGAAAACAACGCAGCATCCTGCCTTCTACATGCACCTCCTGTCGATCGCGTGTGGCGTCAGGGTGCTGTGGGTTTGCTGCGCTCTCTCCCCCAGGATCGCGGTCTTGGAGGCGTCGGTCGCGGTTGGATTCTGCCTCTTCTCGTGGACCTGCTACCTGCATTACTGGCCGCTGAACCAGATGTACTTCGATGTCGAAGGATTGGGCAAGCTCACGTGTTGCGCCGTGATGAGCTTCGCGCTGTACGCAGCCATGGGCGGGCAACTCTTTGGTGAGGTGTTTGGCGTCTGGTTTACCGTGGCTGGTATAACCGGGTACCATGGGTACAGCCTTGCCATGTGCCACTGCTACAAGCAGCTGCTTCGGCGTCCAAGGTGATTTTGCTGATCCGTGTAGTGTCTGATGTGCTTGTCATCATCGTTGCGTAATACTCCGTGTTTCTTGTAATGAGCTATAGTGGACTGCTAGTGTTGCAACACAATGTGATATGGACATGTAAGCTTGCCAATGTCAAATGGCACTGGTCAAACAAGAATGGATGCAGAACTGTTTAGTTCCACTAGGATGTTTCCTGGGAAGTTCTGCTCGAGACCTGTATAAAAATTCTAAGCATATCATGTGAGCTATCCTATTTGGCATCAAAAAAAAAATTCCAGTCTCCTAAAGCACTAGACTCTTCAGTCCTAATGCACAACCAATAGAATCATTTGGAACATTCAGGGATACTAGCAGGTATTCAGACCACCCACCCAACCTGAGGCATGTGAAACTTCTATTAGCACTAGAAATCGCTGTACAATGGC